>NC_079504.1:93047990-93368607 GCF_030052815.1 Hevea brasiliensis
ATTGGGTTGGAGACTTTTAATGACATCCTTATGATGTCATAATTTCAATTTCTTTCATTTTTCCATCCTTTTCTTATCCAATTAATTTCAATTAAATTTTTAACAACATTTAATCATATTTTATGTTATATAAATTATTTATTTAACTGGACAAGTTGGCCCAAAAATCATCTCTGAAAACGAAATGATCAAAATGCCCTCCATTTGGCTTAATGGGCCAAAATTGTCTGTACCGATTGAAAAATTTTTCTAAGTATTTTCTTGGCATTCTAAGGCCATAAGAACCTCAATAACCCTTCTCCGGGGTCCCAAGAATTATTTTGTAATTTTTCCTAAATATTTTTTTTATTAATTATTTGAGTTAATTTTTTTGATTCCTCTCTTTAGTTTAAATATTTTTCTGAACGTTCTAGCTGTGCAGACCGACACTGGTCACAGGAACAGTAGACTGTATGGACTAGCTAAAATGATGATGTTACAACTTTTTCCCTCTAAGAAAAATTTCATCCTCGAAATTTACCTGATGCAAACAGTTGAGAGAACTGTTGCCTCATTATCTCTTCACTTTCCCAAGTTGCCTCTTCAGTGTTGTGGTGCCTCCAAAGCAATTGCACCAGTGAAATTTGTTTATTTCTCAGTTCCTTCACTTCCCGAGCTAGGATTTGTATAGTTTCTTCTGTTTGTCAAGTCTGGTTGGATTTCAATCTCTTCCATGGAAATGACATGTGAAGGATCTGAGCGATATCTTCTCAGCATGGAAACATGGAATACATTATGAATTTTATCAAGTTCTGGTGGTAAGGCTAGCCGATAGGCCACTGGTCTCACACGTTCAATGACTTCATATGGGCCAATGAACCTAGGTGATGTGTCCCACATCGGTTCTGTAGAGAGGTCTTGGGTGTTATATATATGGGTTTGCAAACCTCCCCTTCTGAGCTAGCTTTTGAGGTGGAGTTAGGTAGGTTCATATCATTTGGTATCAGAGCCTCACTCTGTATGGGTCAGTGGGCCATGTACAAAGGTTCCCTGACGTTCTTTGGGAGAGGTCGGGGTGAACGAGTCATGGCCCCGGTTACTTCACAAGGACATTCAGTCTAAAGGGGTCGGGAATAATGTGTCACACATCGGTTCTGCAGAAAGGTCTTGGGTGTTATATTTATGGGTTTGCAAACCTCCCCTTGTGAGCTAGCTTTTGAGGTGGAGTTAGGCAGGTTCATATCACTAGAGCTTAACTTACCTTTTCTCCCAAACCTCAGTACTTTCTTCCACAGTGAGACTTTGAGAAACACTTTATCACCAACTGCATATTCTATCTCTTTTCTCTTCAAGTCGGCATAAGATTTCTGTCTATCTGAGGCAACCTTCAGGTTAGCTTTGATTATCTTTACTTTCTCCGCAGTCTGTTTCACCAGGTCTGGTCCTACCAACTTATCTTCGCCCAATTCGGTCCAACACACTGGGGTTCTACATTTCCTCCCATACAGTGCTTCATACGGAGCCATTTGAATGCTAGCTTGGTAGCTATAGTTGTATGCGAATTCTGTCAGTGGGAGGTATTTATCCCAACTTCCCTCAAACTCAATGACATAACTCCTCAGCATATCCTCCAGGATCTATCACATAATTCACATTGTTATTATCATTTCAATTTATTAATTGCAAAAATTCAATTAGTTCTTAGGTTTACCTGGATTGCTCATTCTGATTGTCCATCCGTCTGAGGATGAAAAGCAGTGCTAAAGCAGAGTTGTGTGCCCAAGGCTTCTTGCAACTTTTTCTAGAATCTTGATGTAAACCTTGGGTCTCGATCAGATATGATAGAAAGTGGGATTCCATGCAGTCTAACTATCTCACTAATATATAATTCTGCTAGCTTCTCCAGTGAGTAGTCAGTCCTAACTGGCAGAAAATGTGCTGACTTTGTCAATCTATCCACTATCACCCACACTGCATCATGCTTCCTTTGGGTGAGAGGTAGACCACTAATAAAATCCATAGTGACCCGGTCCCATTTCCATTCAGGTATGCTTATAGGCTATAGCAATCCTGATGGAACTTGATGTTCTGCTTTAACTTGCTGACATATCAAACACTTAGTCACACAGTCAGCTATATCCCTCTTCATACCAGGCCACCAATAATGAGGCTTCAAATCATTATACATTTTTGTGCTCCCCGAGTGCATAGCATAAACACTAGTGTGTGCTTCTTTTAGAATACTAGTCTTTAGTTCCCATCATCTGGTACACACACTCTTCCTCTGTAGTATAGACACCCATCTGCTTTCACCTCATATTCAGTTTCCTTCCCCTCAGGAATTTTACCCATAATGGCTATTAGTTTTTCATCTGCCCTCTGCCCATCTTGTATCTACTGTAGCAGGGTTGGCCTCACTTGCAACTCAGCCAAAATAGCTCCATCTTGAGCTAAGGACAGATAGGCATTGATTGATCTTAAAGCTGTGATGGACTTTCTGCTCAAGGCATCAGCAACTACATTTACCTTCCTAGGATGATAATCTATCACACAATCATAGTCCTTTAGGAACTCAATCCATCGCCTCTGTCTAAGATTGAGCTCCTTCTGGGTTGGCAAATATTTTAGACTCTTGTGGTCTGTATAGATGTAGCATTTTTCACCATATAAATAATGCCTCCATATCTTCAGTGCGAAGATAATTGCTGCTAACTCCAGGTCATGAGTAGGGTAGTTTTGTTCATGTGGCCTTAACTGCCTAGAAGCATAGGCGACCACTTTCCCCTCTTGCATCAATACACACCCTAGCCCATTATGCCAGGCATCACTGTAGACCACAAAGTCTTTTCCCGACACTGGCTGTGTTAACACTGGTGCTTCTGTCAACATAGCCTTCAACCTCTCAGAACTGGCTTAACACTTATCGTTCCAGCCAAATTTCACATTCTTGTGCAATAACTTGGTCATTGGAGCAGCTATAAGAGAGAACCCCTTCACAAATCTTCTGTAATACCCAGCTAGCCCCAAGAAACTTTTAACCTCAGTTGTATTTCTAAGAGGCTTCCATTCCATCACTGCTTCTATCTTTTTGGGATCTACTCTAATCCCCTCAGCTGATACTATGTGTCCAAGAAAAGAGATCTCACTCATCCAGAAGTCACACTTGGACAACTTAGCATACAGCTTCTTTTCTCGCAGAGTTTGCAAAACAATCCTCCAATGTTCATCATGTTCTTCCTTGGTCTTGAAATACACCAGAATATCATCAATAAAGACCATTACAAACCGATCTAAGTATGGATGGAAGATACGGTTCATAAGGTCCATAAATGCTGCTGGTGCATTTGTCAAACCAAACGGCATCACTAAAAATTCATAGTGTCCATACCGAGTTCTGAATGCATTTTTTGACACATCTGCATTCTTTACCCTCAACTGATGATACCCTAATCTGAGATCAATTTTTGAAAATACACCGGCTCCTTTCAACTAATCAAACAGATCGTCAATTCTGGGCAACGGATATTTATTCTTCACAGTTACTTTGTTCAACTGCCGGTAATCAATACACAATCTCAAAGTTCCATCCTTCTTTTTCACAAACAGCACCGGAGCTCCTCATGGTGATACATCAGGCGTATGAACCCACGATCCAAAGAAACTCTAGCAACTGAGTTTTCAACTCCCTCAAGTCAGTGGGTGCCATCCTATAAGGACCAATAGAAATGGGTGTTGTACCCAGCATTACCTCAATAGCAAACTCGACTTCCCTTTCTGGTGGTAAACCAGGCAACTCTTCAGGAAATACATCTGGGAAGTCTCTTACTGTGGGCATATCACACAGGTTTGGCTTAGCTTGCCTAGTATCAACCACGGGTGCTAGGTAAGCTTCACAGCCTTTTCTCATCAATATTCTTGCAACTGTGGCTGAGATAACATTGGACAAGAAATCTGTCCTTTCACCCACAATAATGATCTCATTACCCTCAGAAGTTTTCAGAGAAATCCTCTTTAATTTGCAATCAACTATTGCCTGATGACGTGACAACCAGTCCATTCCCAAAATCACGTCAAACTCGTGGAAGGGCAACTCAATTAGGTCTACCGAGAATTCATACCCCTGAATCCTCAATGGGCAACCTTTATACACCTTATTCACTACCACACTATGGCCTAGTGGATTTGTGACCAGAATGCCTTGATCACTCTCCTCTACTGGAACTCCCTCTCTATGGGTAGTTTCATGCAAATGTAGGAATGAGTGGATCCTGGATCCACCAATGCATGCACAGAAGTGTTGTAGAGGGAAAACATACCCCTGATGACATCCGAGGCATCTTGCTCCTTCTGAGCTCTGATGGCATAGGCCCTAGCTGGTATTCTAGTGTTTGGCCTCTCAGCTGACTCAGATGCAGGCCTCAGTGATGGACCAGCTGCCTCAGTTTTACCGGGCTTCCTACCCCTTTGTGGTGCAGGAGCAGGTCTGTCAGTTTATGTTGGAGCAACATTAGTAGTCCTCTTCGGACAATTCTTGATCTGGTGTTCTATCGATCCACACCGCAAACATGCACCGGTCACTCGCCAACATTCTCCCTTGTGCCATTTTTGACAATACTGATAAGCGGAAGATACAAGAGCTGGTCCCCTAAACACCATCCTGGAGAGCTGCCCATTAATGGTGTGGACTGGCCTCTCCTCGGTGTGAACTGTGGTCTGGGCCCCTGAGACTGACCCTGACCCTAACTCTGTGGTGGTCCTGAACTCTGAGCAGGAGGACCCTTACTCTTCTTGCTGGGAGCAGAAAATGTACTGGACTGGCCAATACCCCTCTTCTACTATCTTTCCCTTTTATTTTGTTCATTAATTCGGACCCTTTCCACTTTTGATGCAGCATCCACTAGCTTAGCAAAATCTATGATCTCCAATGCTGTGATCATGACTTTGATGTTGTCATTGAGCCCTTCTTCAAACCGTCTGCACCTTTCTGCCTCTGTAGGGACTATCTCCCTCCCATATCTGCTCAGTCTGACAAATTCACGCTCATACTCAGCCACTGACAATTGTCTCTGTCTCAGACTGATAAATTCCCTTCTTCGCTCTTCAAAATACACTTTGCTAATATATTTATTCCTGAACTCTGTGAGAAAGAATTCCCAGGTGATCCATTCAGGTTGCACCTCACTGGTTACTGTGTCCCACCACTGATATGCATCATCTTGAAGTAGGGACACAACACCCACCAGGTTCTGCTTGGAGGTGCAATTTAGTTGTTTCAGCACTCTGATGGTTCTATCCAACCAATTTTCTGCAGCCATGGGATCATCTTCTCTCTTCCCAAAGAAGTCCACAGCCCCATGTTTCCTCAATTTCTCTAAATGAGATTTCTGTGGTGCTGGTGGACGTTGTGGCTGTGGTTATGGTGGTGGAATTGCCCCCATCATTTGCCAGTAAAACTCGGTCATTTATTAAAATAGTGCAACCGAGGTTGGGCGGGTGCCAGTTTCTTGTGGGCGAGTTCTCCTCGCCCCTGCACTCACCACATCGAGCATGACTCTCCACCTCTTCATCAACTACTCTTTGCGAAGTAGGATCCATATCCTATTCAAAATAAGAAAACAAACAGACCTGCATCAGCGTCACCTCAACACTTACAAATGCAATGCAATGGTATGCACTCTATCTAGGCCCGAACGCCTAAACCGTGCTTTGATACCACTAAATGTGACACCCCTTACCCGACTACAGTGTAGCCGAGCAAGTTATGCCACTCAGTGTGCCGGAACACCAATTTATATTTCTATTACAATTTATCCTTTTTAATTCATTTATTTTCAATTTTGATGAATCTAAATTTATCCGCAAATTTTATAGAAAATCAGGCAGAGTGCCGACTGTAAATTGAAAAAAATAGTTCTTCTGAACCTATTTAAAAACACCTCCAAAATAATTTCTAAATCCAAACTCCTTATACACATTCAAGTCAATCTTAAAACACAATACTATTTTCAAAACCTTTCTGTTCACTTCATCACTTGAAGCATATTCACAAATAATTTTCAATATTTCATTTATCAACATACATTATGCAGAAAATCTCAATAATATGAAATTTCATAAATTTACATTAATACATAATTAGAGGAGTTTATAGTTACAATCCAAACTAATACAAAATGCAAAAATACAAAAGGGCCACCTATAGTCCTAATGTCCTACTATATGCAGTGCAGATGTGAGGTGACTCTGGACCCCGGATGCAGCTCTGAAGGCTCACCCCGTCTGATGTCTGCTGGGCTCCCCAGCTAGGTCTCTAGTACCTGCGCGTGGCAAAAGTGACGCGCTAAGTAATTCTGCTTAGTGGTGACAATATAAAATAATATAAAATAGCATAAAATGAAACGAATATGCGGAATGTGTGTTTACATTTTTAGTAGACTTAACTTCTGATATTAATTTCATTATTATTTGATTAAACTTTGGTAAGGTTTATTATCATTGCCCGAGTAACCCATACTAGTTGACTGGACTAGATAAACGGGTAAACTAGCACTGGGTACTAAGTACCTCAGACCATCACACCATCGGTCACATTGTGTCTCCCGGTGTGCAACAGAACAGCTAATAAGCTGTAATAATTATCAGGGATAAATGCCAAGTATATCAACTCAAATAACTTAGCCAAAGACTATTATGTCACAGAATGGCATGGGAAAGCCATAAAACATAGAATGGCATAAAGCCATATGCAGTACTACTAACAGAACCCTATTGGCATGCCAAGCTATCCAAACCAATCTTGCTAGGTATACTAAGGCATATTACATTTTTAAGTTTTACAATTTTTGAATTTCAAGTTTTGGTGTTACTATTCACTTTATTAGTCAACCAAAATGTTGACTTTTGCATAGACAATAGGTACATTGGTTTTAATGTCACACCTTACCCCTCTGTAAGGTATAACATGATCCCGTAGAATACCTAATGAACTATCGAACTTCACCTACCAATAACTCATTAAGTACCCTACAAGGGATTTTAAAACAATTTTCTTATTTTTGATAAGTGGTGAGCATTTTCTAATAGGCATTTAAAACATTTAGTTAAAATTAAAACTAGTTAATATTTTTGGTCCATTTTAGTTTTCCGCAAATTCTATAGAAATTTTGACAGAGTTTCCTCTGTATTTTGAGAAAACCGTTCTTCAAATACCTGTAAAAAGCACTTCTAAAAGTTTTTCTCAACCACTACTTCGGTTTCACAATCAAACTCAATCAATTTCTCAAAATTCACAAGTTCAATAGTTCTCAAAATACTGTCAATCAATATCATACATATTTCATTAAAAACAAAATAATTTATACACAACCTCACAAATTTATATCAAAAGAAACACAAACAAAACTTTATTACAAACTTCATACAAATTTGTGTACAAACTGCTCAAGACCCATTTTTACATGTCCATACATTTATGTGCAATATATACATCAAAAGGACTATTTACAGTTAGGGTCTAAATTATACAGAAGGCTTCAAGTGATGACTTCACACACCTCGTGACTCGATCTGCTGCTCCTCTAGTCTCTGTATCTGCGACAGCAATAAAAGCTATCGCTGAGTACTAGGACTCAGTGGTGCACAATATACTAAAATAATCTTTATGCAAAGCTTAAAGCACATTCATTCAAAAATTTGACTAAACATGAAAATTAAATACAATCATGCATTGTAAGATTTTACATGTAAACCAAGTTCATTTCAAAGTATCAAAACACATTTCATAAAACCCACAGTTAGATCACGCCATTCGAAACAAATAGAATCTCAATAGCCAGAGGCTAAAGAGAAATCACATGAATCTCGATAGCCAAAGGCTAAAGAGAAATCATATCACAAGGCTAGCTAGCTCAAATATATGGATATCCATTCACATCCTCTTCTCGCACACCTCAACACTTCTCCAGAGAAGGAATCAAAATTCGAAACTAATTACCCCCACTAGTCGTGCTAGTGAGGTGTTCAAATATATGGTCATGACACTGTGGTTTCAAAACTTATCTTAACAATTTGCTAAACATTGTCATTTCAAATATACACAATAACTTTCACAATTTAAATCAAACATCATAAAAATGCTATAATCCAATATTTCACATTATTCAAAACATTATGCAAAAGATGATTATAAAAGTATATGTTGTGCACAAACCTCAAACAGTCGCTGTTGGCCTTGACTCGACTCCTCGGTTACGTCGGTATTTTTCCACTGAAACACGAAATTTTCCAATGTTTCAGTACTAAAACTTAAAATAAATCCAAAATAAACTTAACTTCACATTTACCTAGCTCTAACGTGTTAAATTCGACGTTCTCAAAATTTTGTGTTTCGGGTTACTATTCACTGTACTATTCAAGTCAAATTATTGACTTTCTAAGGCTTAATAGGTATGGGAACTCCAACTTCACCCACATACCACATTTTGGTCACCAAACTTGTTGGTTTTGGTCATTTGTTTAAAGCTTAGGTCATTTTGGCAAAATTGCCAATTTTCGGTTTTGGTTCTCCGAAGTTGCACTGTTTCATTGGTCGGTCTACTGTTGGAATTTGACAAAACTTCCTTCATAGAAAATGTTCCTTATTGTCTTAAGTGTATTCTCATTTTTGGATCACCTCAATCGGAGTTTTGTAGCTCAAGTTATGGCCAAAATAAGTTTACTGTTCACGTGTACTGTTCATACTGAGATTTTGGTGCTGGCAGATTTTTGGTCCAACTTTGGTTAATAATTTGATCAAGTTAAGTTCATAATTTGGTCTCACTTTCTTCATATGAAATGTTGTACTATGTCTTAGGTTTCCATCGGTTCAAGAATCGCCTAAATCCGAGTTTTCTAGAGAGAGTTATAGCTATCCAAACTTTGCTGCTCAACTAAAAATCTGCAGAATTTCAGTACAGAAATTTTAACTTTGCTCAATGATTTGAATGAGTTAATGGCCTAATTTGGGTTGGTGTTCTTCATGAAAGTTTTAGGTCTATATCATATCTAATTGCTGGTAAAATTTCAGGTCAATTTGACCTACCTAGCTCGAGTTATGACCAAATGAACAGTTACTGTTCATTTGGTCAGTTTAGTACAGTGGCAGCCTGCTATCAACTGACTTTGGTCAATTGTTTCACCAAGTTTTGGTCAGTTTTTGGCTATGGTTCCTTAATGAAAATTGTGCTCTTTTATGTCTATTTTCATCTCCAATTGGTGGCATATCAATTGGACTTGTAAAATTTGAGTTTTGGTCCTTCAAAGTGGGTTTGGTCATGCTGCCAGCAGCATGACCATTTACCTCCGAATTTAGTTTTCATTCCTATCATTCCCACACAAGTTATTTGGTTATAATTGACCATTATTTCATTTCACAATAGGTTAAACATGCCATTTATGCATTTCTCCAAATTTTGGTTCATAAACCCTAGTATTGAAACCCTAATCTCACTAACTCTTGCATTTAACTACTTCTAATGATTTTAATGTTAATCATTTAACTAAGTAAGGTTTCTAAACTCATTCAATTGCATCATATTCATGCAAACCATACTCCTCTCAAGCTGCCCCAAAATTCAGTTTGTTCTTCCCCACATTTTTTTTTCATTTTAAGGTTATTTACAAGCTCTTAATGCCATATAAACACTAATTAAACAAAGAAAAATTAAGGCTTGTATTACCAACCTTGAGCAGAATTTTCTTCCTCCTTTTCTTCAAATTTTCCTTCTTTCTTTCTTGCTCAATCCTCTTCTCAAGTTGCCTAGATAAGCTTTAACTATGGTGGCTAATTTTTCTATGGTGGAATTTTATGATATACAAGCTCAAAATTGAGCTTTAATGGAGTTTGTGGAGATGGAGAGTTAAGAAAAAGAGAGAGATGAGAGAGGAGATGAAGGTTGTGAAATGAAGAAGAAAAAAATCAATTTCTTTTCTTTTTATTTTGTTTATGGAAGACCACAAAGTCACAATTTAATAATTCATTTAAATAAATTCTTTTATGACATCACCTTTGACTTTTCTAACTTCTTTCTTTTCTTTTTTTTTTCTATTTATTTTTTTCTATTAGTTCTTTAATTTAAATCTCGATTCCAAAATTTTCTTTTCTCCGATTTTATTTGTGATTAGGTCGAGTCGACTCTCGGGTCAATTGACCAAATCGACCCTCGCCGGTTCATCGGTTTGCAAATAATCCAATATTTCTTAGGTTCACGACCTAATTATTTGGTGACTTAACAGTTCTTTTCGTGATTTTCTCTTTTCCACTTTGTGTCCATAAGGGTCCTAAGGACCAATGGCGTCACTTTACGGTTGAAATTTGAGTTTAAAATGACTTGTGATCGTTCAGGAGGTCACTCATCGCTGTGACTCTCGGCTCGTTTAACCTCTTATGTTCCGTTTTTCTTATTTATAGTTAACTAATTAAACATTACTAATTATTTGTGTTTATGGATTCTCAAATTGTCTTAAGTGTGGCCCTAATCCCATTAATTGTCCGGACCGACACCGGTCACCGGAACAGTGAAATATACCAGGCTATACAACGGGGGTGTTACAATTCTCCCCCCCTTAAATAAATTTCGTCTCAAAATTTTTACCTGGTATCAATCTCTGAACAGCTGTGGGTGTTGTCTCCTCATGTCCTCCTCTCGTTCCCAAGTAGCTTCTTGGCCCGAATGATGGTTCCACAGCACTTTTACCAACGGTATCTGCTATTCGAGTCGCTTCACCTCATAAGCCAGAATCTTTATAGGTTCTTCTTCATATGTGAGGTCTGGATTCACTTCAATTTCTTCTACTGGTAGTACATGAGATGGGTCTGATCGATATCTCCTCAACATAGACACATGGAAGACATTATGTATCTTCTCCAACTCTGGAGGTAGTGCTAACCGATATGCCAAAGGACCCACTCTTTCCAGAACCTCATATAGCCCGATAAAACGAGGACTTAATTTCCTTTACTGAATCTCATAATCCTCTTCCAAGGAGAAACCTTGAGGAAAACTTTCTCACCCACTGCATACTCAATATCCCTTCTTTTCAAATCAACATAGGACTTTTGACGGTCTGATGTAGTTTTAAGTCGACCCCTGATCACCTTGATTTTCTCTTCAGTCTGTTGAACAATTTCGGGTCCAATCATTTTTCTTTCACCCACGTCATCCCAACACAACGGGTTCTACATTTCTGCCATACAAAGCTTCATATGGAGGCATCCCAATTCTTGATTGGTAGCTATTGTTGTAAGCAAACTCAATCAAAGGCAAGTGTGTATCCCAACTGCCCTCAAACTCAATCACACATGCCCGTAGCATATCTTCCAAGATCTGAATTACCCTCTCAGACTGGCCATCTGTCTGTGGGTGGAATGCCGTACTGAAGTTCAATCTAGTTCCTAGGGCTCTCTGAAGACTGCCCCAGAATTTAGAAGTGAACCTAGGATCTGCATACGTCGATGAATCGGCACTCCATGCAATCTCACAATCTCATCGATGTATAACTTGGCCAATCTTTCTAAAGCGTAGTCCATCCGTTGCGAGAAAATGAGCAGATTTAGTCAATCATCAACAATGACCCATCTTGCATCATGACTCTTACGTGTCCTCAAGTCCCATCACAAAATCCTTTGTTATTTTCTCCCATTTCCACTGCATCGGTAGTGGATGTAACAACCAGTAGTACTTGATGCTCTGCCTTTACTTGCGACAAGTTAGGCATTTGGATATAAACTCGCCACATTCCTTTTCATACCCATCCACCAAGAATGCTCCTTTAGCCCTCTATACATTTTTGTGCCACGGGATGCATGGCAAAGGAGACTCATGTGCTTCCTTCAAAATGATCTTCCTCAATTCAACATCATTAGGAACACATATTACGCGCTCGTGTAGATGAGACCATCATCTCACGATTGAGAATTCTAGTTTCTTGCCTGTGGACTTCTTCCAACAATTTCGATACTTGATCATTTTGAGCACCATTCTAATCGATCAATCAACACCGCTTTGTACATGCCATGCAAGCTTTGTCCGCCATCATCACTAATCCCTAAGTGGCATGCAATGATCTTAACTCATGTACCAAAGACAAAGGAGTAACCCGTAGACTTGCCATAGTCTTGCGACTTAAGGCATCACCACAACATTAGCTTTCCACTGGTGATAGTCTATCGACAATCATAGTCTTTATCAACTCTAACCATCTCCTCTGTCTCAAATTCAGCTCTTTACGGGTGCCCAAATACTTTAAACTCTTATGATCTGTGTAGATGTAGCACTTCTCCCCATACAAATAATGTCTCCAAATCTTAAGAGCAAACACAATGGCTGCAAGCTCCAAATCATGTGTCGGATAATTCCTCTCATGCGGTTTTAGCTGGCGTGATGCATAGGCAATAACATTTCTATCTTGCATCAACACACAACCTAAGCCATTGTGAGAAGCATCGCTATAAAGCGTGTACTCTTTACGGAGTAGGTAAAGTTAGGGTGGAGCTTCATCAAACATCTCTTCAATTCATCAAAACTCTGTGGCATTTATCCGTCACGAAATTTTACATCTTTTCTAAGCGGCTTGGTCAATGGAGATGCCAACATGGAAAATCCTTCACAAATCTACGGTAGTATCGGCTAAACCAGAAAACTACGAATCTCTGTGACATTTAGGTGGCCTCCAATGGGGCGACTTCAATCTTACTTGGATCTACCTTAATGCCCTCTTACGATACTACATGCCCCAAAAAGATATTTCTTTCACCAAAATTCACACTTCGACAATTTGGCATATAGCTGTTTCTCTCAAAAAGTCTTCATTACAATCAGCAGATGTATATAATTCTCTTCTGAATTCATCGAATATACAAATTTATCATCTATGAATAACACAACAAACCGGTGAGGTATGGTGCGAAAATAGTGTTCATCGATCCATAAAAGCAAAGGAGCATTAGTTAACCGAATGGCATGACCAAGAACTCATAATGGCCATAGCGGGTTACGAAGCGCTTTAGAAATACTCTGCTCTTGTACTTTCAGCTGATAATAACCTGATCTCAGGTCAATTTTGGAGAACACAGCTGCACCCCTCAACTGATCAAACAAGTCATCAATGCGGGGTAATGGATATCTATTCTTTATTGTCACCTTATTCAACTGCCGATAATCAATGCATAACCGGAGAGTGCCATCCTTCTTCTTTACAAACAATACTGGCGCTCCCCAAGGTGACACACTAGGGCGGATAAAGCCCTTGTCAAGCAACTCTTGCAACTGCACTTTCAACTCTTTCAATTCTGCAGGTGCCATTCTATATGGCGTTATGGAGATTGGATCCACACCAGGCATAACATTAATCTCAAATTGCACTTCTCTTTCTGGAGGTAATCCTGGTAAATCATCAGGAAATACATCCGGAAAGTCACATACCGTAGGGATGTCCCTTAGTGCTGGACTCCCCACTTGGGTGTCTATCACATGTGCCAAGTATGCTTCACACCCCTTTCTGATCATTCTTCTGGCTAGTGCAGCCGAAATGATGTTTGATGGCAGTAAATGCCTCTCCCCGTGTATTACCACATCACCGCATGAGAGGAGACCAAAAGTGACTGTCTTGATCTCTGATCCAATCATAGCATGATGCCTGGCTAACCAATCCATGCCCAAGATGATATCATACTCTCTGAAGGGCATTTCAATCAAGTCGGACAGGAAAACATGTCCTTGGATCACCAAAGGACAGTCTCTATAAATTCTGTTGACCCGGACCTCTTGTCCTAACGGACTAGTTACTAGCACTTCAAAACCCATTTGCACACATGAAACAGCAAGTGAACTAACTATGCTAGCACTAACATATGA
Source organism: Hevea brasiliensis (assembly GCF_030052815.1). Taxonomy (NCBI): domain Eukaryota; kingdom Viridiplantae; phylum Streptophyta; class Magnoliopsida; order Malpighiales; family Euphorbiaceae; genus Hevea; species Hevea brasiliensis. Next base: position 93,061,862 of record NC_079504.1, read on the forward strand.
ATGGGTTGAACCCGGATCAAACAATACAAATACTTCTTGATCAGAGATAGAGAATGTACCAGCTACCACATCAGAAGTCTCAGCCTCTTCTCGCTGTCTCATTGCGTAGATTCTGGTTGAAGCACTTCCTTGTGCTGATTGACCAACTGTGCCCTGACTGCCTGAAGCAGTGCCTCTACCTCTGCCTCTTCCTCTGCCAACTGACTGTGAACCTCTGGGAGCAGGACTCTGAATAGATCCTCGCGGTAGTAGGAGTTGGACCATATCTCGGAGCACTAGTACAATCTTTAGCCATATGGCCTTTGCCTCCACAGTTAAAACAGGCTCCAGTGGCCCAATAACATTCCCCCCCATGAATCTTGCCACAAGTTTCACAGGGGCGGGCAGAATGTGAACCCCTGCTCGACTGCTGACCAGACCTAGGGGGTCTCTGTCCAGAGAATCGGCCCCTACCAAATCTTCCACCTCGACCCCTGCTGGGTCCACTAAACTTCTTTTTCTTTCAGGTAGCACGTAACTCTGTTCAATGATTTTTCCCCTTGTCTTTTTCGATTTTTGACTTTTTTCCTTCAGGTTTGCTGCTTCAACTCTCTCGGTTCAAGTGCTTGAGACATAAGCTACGAGAAGTTCTTTGTGTCGAAATCCCACAACTTGCATCCTTATGCTGGGCTTCAAACCTGTCTCAAATCTCTTACATCTTGCCTTACTGGTAGTAAGGAGACTCTCCGCATAGTGACTCAGGCGGGAGAACTCCCTCTCATACTCTGCCACTGATCGGTTCCCTTGTTTCAAACTCAAAAATTCTTGCAATTTCTGATCAACATATGCGTCTGGGATGTATTTCTGTCTGAACTCTCTGATGAAGTCATCCCAGGTTAGCACTGGTGGTTCAGCCAAGCTGTGGGGGATGGTCTTCCACCAGTCATACGCATCCCCTTGCAATAGAGACACAGAATACTCAAGCTTCAATTCATCTTGGCAGTGCAGCTTCTTAAATACTCTGTCCATTCTTTCAAGCCATTGCTCTGCCTCAAGTGGGTCTACTGTACCCTTAAATTCTGCAGCCCCATACTTCAATAACTTGTCATACTGTCTGGCTGGAGGCAGTGGTTGTGCCACAGGTGGTTGGGGTGGAGCTTGAACAGGCATACCTGACCATTTGCTTTGAAACATCGCGACCATCTGCTGTATGCAGTGTGCAGAAAGCTGCGGCATTTGTGAAATTTGGTGCTGCTGACCCACTGACATTCGGTAAAGCTGGGGCTTCCTCTTGTGCCTCAGCTTCAACAGACTGCTCAACTGAGCGATCCCCTTCTTCCATAACAATTTGGAGTAGGGTATCTCCTGAACAAGTAACACAAGGAGATTTCCCTCCGTTAGTTCATATTCATGATGTAATGCACTGTATGTAACAATTATGGACATTGAGCAGTTGTACTTAACAAAGAAAAGACACAAATTCACAATTGAAAACATAATTCAAAAACTTGCTCTGATACCACTAAAACATGTCACACCTTACCCCTCTGTAAGGTATAACATGATCCCGTAGAATACCTAATGAACTACCGAACTTCACCTACCGATAACTCATTAAGTACCCTACAAGGGATTTTAAAACAATTTTCTTATTTTTGATAAGTGGTGAGCATTTTCTAATAGGCATTTAAAACATTTAGTTAAAATTAAAACTAGTTAATATTTTTGGTCCATTTTAGTTTTCCATAAATTCTATAGAAATTTTGTGAGTTTCCTCTGTATTTTGAAAACCGTTCTTCAAATACTGTAAAAGCACTTCTAAAAGTTTTTCTCAACCACTACTTCGGTTTCACAATCAAACTCAATCAATTTCTCAAAATTCACAAGTTCAATAGTTCTCAAAATACTGTCAATCAATATCATACATATTTCATTAAAAACAAAATAATTTATACACAACCTTACAAATTTATATCAAAAGAAACACAAACAAAACTTTATTACAAACTTCATACAAATTTGTGTACAAGCTGCTCAAGACCCATTTTTACATGTCCATACATTTATGTGCAATATATACATCAAAAGGAGTATTTACAGTTAGGGTATAAATTATACCCGAAGGCTTCAAGCTGATGACTTCACACACCTCAGCAGCTCAGTCTGCTGCTCCTCTAGTCTCTGTATCTGCGACAGCAATAAAAGCTATCGCTGAGTACTAGGACTCAGTGGTGCACAATATACTAAAATAATCTTTATGCAAAGCTTAAAGCACATTCATTCAAAAATTTGACTAAACATGAAAATTAAATACAATCATGCATTGTAAGATTTTACATGTAAACCAAGTTCATTTCAAAGTATCAAAACACATTTCATAAAACCCACAGTTAGATCACGCCATTCGAAACAAATAGAATCTCAATAGCCAGAGGCTAAAGAGAAATCACATGAATCTCGATAGCCAAAGGCTAAAGAGAAATCATATCACAAGGCTAGCTAGCTCAAATATATGGATATCCATTCACATCCTCTTCTACTGGCACACCTCAACACTTCTCCAGAGAAGGAATCAAAATTCGAAACTAATTACCCCCACTAGTCGTGCTAGTGAGGTGTTCAAATATATGGTCATGACACTGTGGTTTCAAAACTTATCTTAACAATTTGCTAAACATTGTCATTTCAAATATACACAATAACTTTCACAATTTAAATCAAACATCATAAAAATGCTATAATCCAATATTTCACATTATTCAAAACATTATGCAAAAGATGATTATAAAAGTATATGTTGTGCACAAACCTCAATCGAGTCGCCTGTTGGCCTTGACTCGACTCCTCGGGTTCTGTCCCGGTATTTTTTTCCACTGAAACACGAAATTTTCCAATGTTTCAGTACTAAAACTTAAAATAAATCCAAAATAAACTTAACTTCACATTTACCTAGCTCTAACGTGTTAAATTCGACGTTCTCAAAATTTTGTGTTTCGGGTTACTATTCACTGCACTATTCAAGTCAAATTATTGACTTTCTAAGGCTTAATAGGTATGGGAACTCCAACTTCACCCACATACCACATTTTGGTCACCAAACTTGTTGGTTTTGGTCATTTGTTTAAAGCTTAGGTCATTTTGGCAAAATTGCCAATTTTCGGTTTTGGTTCTCCGAAGTTGCACTGTTTCATTGGTCGGTCTACTGTTGGAATTTGACAAAACTTCCTTCATAGAAAATGTTCCTTATTGTCTTAAGTGTATTCTCATTTTTGGATCACCTCAATCGGAGTTTTGTAGCTCAAGTTATGGCCAAAATAAGTTTACTGTTTACGTGTACTGTTCATACTGAGATTTTGGTGCTGGCAGATTTTTGGTCCAACTTTGGTTAATAATTTGATCAAGTTAAGTTCATAATTTGGTCTCACTTTCTTCATATGAAATGTTGTACTATGTCTTAGGTTTCCATCGGTTCAAGAATCGCCTAAATCCGAGTTTTCTAGAGAGAGTTATAGCTATCCAAACTTTGCTGCTCAACTAAAAATCTGCAGAATTTCAGTACAGAAATTTTAACTTTGCTCAATGATTTGAATGAGTTAATGGCCTAATTTGGGTTGGTGTTCTTCATGAAAGTTTTAGGTCTATATCATATCTAATTACTGGTAAAATTTCAGGTCAATTTGACCTACCTAGCTCGAGTTATGACCAAATGAACAGTTACTGTTCATTTGGTCAGTTTAGTACAGTGGCAGCCTGCTATCAATTGACTTTGGTCAATTGTTTCACCAAGTTTTGGTCAGTTTTTGGCTATGGTTCCTTAATGAAAATTGTGCTCTTTTATGTCTATTTTCATCTCCAATTGGTGGCATATCAATTGGACTTGTAAAATTTGAGTTTTGGTCCTTCAGTGGGTTTGGTCATGCTGCCAGCAGCATGACCATTTACCTCCGAATTTAGTTTTCATTCCTATCATTCCCACACAAGTTATTTGGTTATAATTGACCATTATTTCATTTCACAATAGGTTAAACATGCCATTTATGCATTTCTCCAAATTTTAGTTCATAAACCCTAGCATTGAAACCCTAATCTCACTAACTCTTGCATTTAACTACTTCTAATGATTTTAATGTTAATCATTTAACTAAGTAAGGTTTCTAAACTCATTCAATTGCATCATATTCATGCAAACCATACTCCTCTCAAGCTGCCCCAAAATTCAGTTTGTTCTTCCCCACATTTTTTTTCATTTTAAGGTTATTTACAAGCTCTTAATGCCATATAAACACTAATTAAACAAAGAAAAATTAAGGCTTGTATTACCAACCTTGAGCAGAATTTTCTTCCTCCTTTTCTTCAAATTTTCCTTCTTTCTTTCTTGCTCAATCCTCTTCTCAAGTTGCCTAGATAAGCTTTAACTATGGTGGCTAATTTTTCTATGGTGGAATTTTATGATATACAAGCTCAAAATTGAGCTTTAATGGAGTTTGTGGAGATGGAGAGTTAAGAAAAAGAGAGAGATGAGAGAGGAGATGAAGGTTGACGGAAATGAAGAAGAAAAAAATCAATTTCTTTTCTTTTTATTTTGTTTATGGAAGACCACAAAGTCACAATTTAATAATTCATTTAAATAAATTCTTTTATGACATCACCTTTGACTTTTCTAACTTCTTTCTTTTCTTTTTTTTTATTTATTTTTTTCTATTAGTTCTTTAATTTAATTCTCGATTCCGAAATTTTCTTTTCTCCGATTTTATTTGTGATTAGGTCGAGTCACTCTCGGGTCAATTGACCAAATCGCCCCTCGCGGTTCATCCGGTTTGCAAATAATCCAATATTTCTTCCGGTTCCTCGACCTAATTATTTGTGACTTAACAGTTCTTTTTCGTGATTTTCTCTTTTCCACTTTGTGTCCATAAGGGTCCTAAGGACCGCATGGCGTCACTTTGCGGTTTGAAATTTGAGTTTAAAACGACTTGTGATCGTTCAGGAGGTCACTCATCATTTGTGACTCTCGGCTCGTTTAACCTCTTATGTTCCGTTTTTCTTATTTATAGTTAACTAATTAAACATTACTAATTATTTGTGTTTATGGATTCTCAAATTGTCTTAAGTGTGGCCCTAATCCCATTAATTGTCCGGACCGACACCGGTCACCGGAACAGTGAAATATACCAGGCTATACAACGGGGGTGTTACATTTAATACTCCCAACATACCACATTTTGCATTCAAAATTTGTTGGTATTGGTTGCCAATACCATTTCTAAGTTTAAAGTTAATTGAGCAGAATTCTTAGTTTTCATACCTTATATTTACTATTTCATTAGTCATTTTTGCAGTGGAAATTTGGAAAAATGATCAACATGAAAGTTGTTCCTTATTTTGTCTAGTTGAATTTCCTTGTTTGAATCACTCCATTTGGAGTTTTGTAGCTCAAGTTATGGTCCAAGAACCACAATTGGCTGGATTGAAATTTTTCTGGGCTGACCATATCTACAATGCAGTGAACAGTGACTGCAACTCACTTGTTGGATAGGTTCTAGTCATAATTTGGGGTAGGTTTCTTCATAAAAGTTGTTGGTCTATATCTCAGCTTGTTTCTGGTAAAATGTCAGGTCAATTGGACCTTTCTACATTAAGTTATGGCCATTGTTCATTTGGTCATTCTGCAGAAACAGACTGTAGGTCACCCGGATTAAGGCAAGCTTTTGGTCCACTTAGTTTGGTCTTATGGGCATGGTTTCTTCACAAAAGTTGTGCCATTATGTGTCTAGTTTCATGTCCAATTGGCCTTGCACCAATTGAACCTCTACAAAAAGTTATGGCTACCCAAACTTGCTGGACTCATGTCCAATTCTGCAGGTCACCATGGGCAGCCACACCAACTGCAATTCTCACTAATCAAACCACCTCATTTCTTGTTTACACATAACCAAATGGTCACTAATTGACCATTAAAAATCAATTTCATCATTACATGCTCAAAGTCCCATTTTTCCATCCCAAACCCTAACCCTAACATCTCAAACATTACCCCACATGCATTTTCACTTCATTTCATCAATCCACTTAGTAAATACATATTGTGGGCAGCCATGATATTCTTTTAATTTCATTAAACTCAACACAATTAAACCCTAACCATGGCTACCAAAAATCTTGGGTTTACATACAAATGGCATTCAACAATTTTTTTCTTTGTAATTTACACTCATTTAAAGTCCTTAACATGAATTTAAAGAAAAATTCATGGTTAGGTCACTAACCTCTTTGGAACTAAGTTTCGGTCTTGCAAAATTTCAATTTTTCATCAAAAATTTGCTGCCCAAAGCTTCCTCAAGGTGTGGGGTGAAGTTTTTGTGAAGACAACTAGGGCTTTTATGGTGAGAAAGGGTGTGGATTCAAGCTTTCAAAAGTTTGCTCATGATGGCTATGGTGGGAGAGTTTTACGTCAAGGAGAAGAAGAGAAGAAGGGAGTTATGATTTTTTTCTTTCCTTTTCTAGCCCATTTACCTCTTTTATATACCTTGGTGACATGTGTCAACACTTGATTGGGTTGGAGACTTTTAATGACATCCTCATGATGTCATAATTTCAATTTCTTTCATTTTTCCATCCTTTTCTTATCCAATTAATTTCAATTAAATTTTTAACAACATTTAATCATATTTTATGTTATATAAATTATTTATTTAACTGGACAAGTTGGCCCAAAAATCATCTCTGAAAACGAAATGATCAAAATGCCCTCCATTTGGCTTAATGGGCCAAAATTGTCTGTACCGATTGAAAAATTTTTCTAAGTATTTTCTTGGCATTCTAATGCCATAAGAACCTCAATAACCCTTCTCCGGGGTCCCAAGAATTATTTTGTAATTTTTCCTAAATATTTTTTGTATTAATTATTTGAGTTAATTTTTTTGATTCCTCACTTTAGTTTAAATATTTTTCCGAACGTTCTAGGTATGTGCATCGACATCGTCACAGAACGATGGCTGTATGGACTAGCTAAAATGATGATGTTACAACTTTTTCCCTCTAAGAAAAATTTCATCCTCGAAATTTACCTGATGCAAACAGTTGAGAGAACTGTTGCCTCATTATCTCTTCACTTTCCCAAGTTGCCTCTTCAGTGTTGTGGTGCCTCCAAAGCAATTGCACCAGTGAAATTTGTTTATTTCTCAGTTCCTTCACTTCCCGAGCTAGGATTTGTATAGTTTCTTCTGTTTGTCAAGTCTGGTTGGATTTCAATCTCTTCCATGGAAATGACATGTGAAGGATCTGAGCGATATCTTCTCAGCATGGAAACATGGAATACATTATGAATTTTATCAAGTTCTGGTGGTAAGGCTAGCCGATAGGCCACTGGTCTCACACGTTCAATGACTTCATATGGGCCAATGAACCTAGGTGATGTGTCCCACATCGGTTCTGTAGAGAGGTCTTGGGTGTTATATATATGGGTTTGCAAACCTCCCCTTCTGAGCTAGCTTTTGAGGTGGAGTTAGGTAGGTTCATATCATTTGGTATCAGAGCCTCACTCTGTATGGGTCAGTGGGCCATGTACAAAGGTTCCCTGACGTTCTTTGGGAGAGGTCGGGGTGAACGAGTCATGACCCTGGTTACTTCACAAGGACATTCAGTCTAAAGGGGTCGGAATAATGTGTCACACATCGGTTCTGCAGAAAGGTCTTGGGTGTTATATATATGGGTTTGCAAACCTCCCCTTGTGAGCTAGCTTTTGAGGTGGAGTTAGGCAGGTTCATATCACTAGAGCTTAACTTACCTTTTCTCCCAAACCTCAGTACTTTCTTCCACAGTGAGACTTTGAGAAACACTTTATCGCCAACTGCATATTCTATCTCTTTTCTCTTCAAGTCGGCATAAGATTTCTGTCTATCTGAGGCAACCTTCAGGTTAGCTTTGATTATCTTTACTTTCTCCGCAGTCTGTTTCACCAGGTCTGGTCCTACCAACTTATCTTCGCCCAATTCGGTCTAACACACTGGGGTTCTACATTTCCTCCCATACAGTGCTTCATACGGAGCCATTTGAATGCTAGCTTGGTAGCTATAGTTGTATGCGAATTCTGTCAGTGGGAGGTATCTATCCCAGCTCCCCTCAAACTCAATGACACAACTCTTTAGCATATCCTCCAGGATCTATCACATAATTCACATTGTTATTATCATTTCAATTTATTAATTGCAAAAATTCAATTAGTTCTTAGGTTTACCTGGATTGCTCATTCTGATTGTCCATCCGTCTAAGGATGAAAAGCAGTGCTAAAGCAGAGTTGTGTGCCCAAGGCTTCTTGCAACTTTTTCTAGAATCTCGATGTAAACCTTGGGTCTCGATCAGATATGATAGAAAGTGAGATTCCATGCAGTCTAACTATCTCACTGATATATAATTCTGCTAGCTTCTCCAGTGAGTAGTCAGTCCTAACTGGCAGAAAATGTGCTGACTTTGTCAATCTATCCACTATCACCCACACTGCATCATGCTTCCTTTGGGTGAGAGGTAGACCACTAATAAAATCCATAGTGACCCGGTCCCATTTCCATTCAGGTATGCTTATAGGCTATAGCAATCCTGATGGAACTTGATGTTCAGCTTTAACTTGCTGACATATCAAACACTTAGTCACACAGTCAGCTATATCCCTCTTCATACCAGGCCACCAATAATGAGGCTTCAAATCATTATACATTTTTGTGCTCCCCGAGTGCATAGCATAAACACTAGTGTGTGCTTCTTTTAGAATACTAGTCTTTAGTTTCCATCATCTGGTACACACACTCTTCCTCTGTAGTATAAACACCCATCTGCTTTCACCTCATATTCAGTTTCCTTCCCCTCAGGAATTTTACCCATAATGGCTATTAGTTTTTCATCTGCCCTTTGCCCATCTTGTATCTACTGTAGCAGGGTTGGCCTCACTTGCAACTCAGCCAAAATAGCTCCATCTTGAGCTAAGGACAGATAGGCATTGAGTGATCTTAAAGCTGTGATGGACTTTCTGCTCAAGGCATCAGCAACTACATTTACCTTCCTAGGATAATAATCTATCACACAATCATAGTCCTTTAGGAACTCAATCCATCGCCTCTGTCTAAGATTGAGCTCCTTCTGGGTTGGCAAATATTTTAGACTCTTGTGGTCTGTATAGATGTAGCATTTTTCACCATATAAATAATGCCTCCATATCTTGATCACGAAGATAATTGCTTGCTAACTCTGTGTCATGAGTAGGGTAGTTTTGTTCATGTGGCCTTAATCGCCTAGAAGCATAGGCGACCACTTTCCCCTCTTGCATCAATACACACCCTAGCCCATTATGTCGGGCATCATGTAGACCACAAAGTCTTTTCGACATTGGTGTGTTAACTGCGGTGCTTCATCAACATAGCCTTCAACCTCTCAAAGCGGCTGACACTTATCGTTCCACCAAATTTCACATTCTTGTGCAATAACTTGGTCATTGGAGCGGTATAAGAGAGAACCCCTTCACAAATCTTCTGTAATACCCAGCTAGCCCCAAGAAACTTTTAACCTCAGTTGTATTTCTAAGAGGCTTCCATTCCATCACTGCTTCTATCTTTTTGGGATCTACTCTAATCCCCTCAGCTGATACTATGTGTCCAAGAAAAGAGATCTCACTCATCCAGAAGTCACACTTGGACAACTTAGCATACAGCTTCTTTTCTCGCAGGGTTTGCAAAACAATCCTCCAATGTTCATCATGTTCTTCCTTGGTCTTGAAATACACCAGAATATCATCAATAAAGACCATTACAAACCGATCTAAGTATGGATGGAAGATATGGTTCATAAGGTCCATAAATGCTGCTGGTGCATTTGTCAAACCAAACGGCATCACTAAAAATTCATAGTGTCCATACCGAGTTCTGAATGCATTTTTTGACACATCTGCATTCTTTACCCTCAACTGATGATACCCTAATCTGAGATCAATTTTTGAAAATACACCGGCTCCTTTCAACTAATCAAACAGATCGTCAATTCTGGGCAACGGATATTTATTCTTCACAGTTACTTTGTTCAACTGCCGGTAATCAATACACAATCTCAAAGTTCCATCCTTCTTTTTCACAAACAGCACCGGAGCTCCTCATGGTGATACACTGGGGCGTATGAACCCCTGATCCAGCAACTCTAGCAACTGAGTTTTCAACTCCCTTAATTCAGTGGGTGCCATCCTATAAGGACCAATAGAAATGGGTGTTGTACCCAGCATTACCTCAATAGCAAACTCGACTTCCCTTTCTGGTGGTAAACCAGGCAACTCTTCAGGAAATACATCTGGGAAGTCTCTTACTGTGGGCATATCACACAGGTTTGGCTTAGCTTGCCTAGTATCAACCACGGGTGCTAGGTAAGCTTCACAGCCTTTTCTCATCAATATTCTTGCAACTGTGGCTGAGATAACATTGGACAAGAAATCTGTCCTTTCACCCACAACAATGATCTCATTACCCTCAGAAGTTTTCAGAGAAATCCTCTTCAATTTGCAATCAACTATTGCCTGATGACGTGATTACCAGTCCATTCCCAAAATCACGTCAAACTCGTGGAAGGGCAACTCAATTAGGTCTACCGAGAATTCATACCCCTGAATCCTCAATGGGCAACCTTTATACACCTTATTCACTACCACACTATGGCCTAGTGGATTTGTGACCAGAATGCCTTGATCACTCTCCTCTACTGGAACTCCCTCTCTATGGATAGTTTCATGCAAATGTAGGAATGAGTGGATCCTGGATCCACCAATGCATGCACAGAAGTGTTGTAGAGGGAAAACATACCCCTGATGACATCCGAGGCATCTTGCTCCTCCTGAGCTATGATGGCATAGGCCCTAGCTGGTATTCTAGTGTTTGGCCTCTCAGCTGACTCAGATGCAGGCCTCAGTGATGGACCAGCTACCTCAGGTTTATCGGGCTTCCTACCCCTTTGTGGTGCAGGAGCAGGTCTGTCAGTTTGTGTTGGAGCAAAGTAGTAGTCCTCTTCGGACAATTCTTGATCTGGTGTTCTATAGATCCACACCGCAAACATGCACCGGTCACTCGCCAACATTCTCCCTTGTGCCATTTTTGACAATACTGATAAGCGGAAGATACAAGAGCTGGTCCCCTAAACACCATCCTGGAGAGCTGCCCATTAATGGTGTGGACTGGCCTCTCCTCGGTGTGAGCGTGGTGCAGGCCTGAGACCCGACCACGACCCTAACTCTGTGGTGGTCCTGAACTCTGAGCAGGAGGACCCTTACTCTTCTTGCTGGGAGCAGAAAATGTACTGGACTGGCCAATACCCCTCTTCTGCTATCTTTCCCTTCTATTTTGTTCATTAATTCGGACCCTTTCCACTTTTGATGCAGCATCCACTAGCTTAGCAAAATCTATGATCTCCAATGCTGTGATCATGACTTTGATGTTGTCATTGAGCCCTTCTTCAAACCGTCTACACCTTTCTGCCTCTGTAGGGACTATCTCCCTCCCATATCTGCTCAGTCTGACAAATTCACGCTCATACTCAGCCACTGACAACTGTCTCTGTCTCAGATTGATAAATTCCCTTCTTCGCTCTTCAAAATACACTTTGCTAATATATTTATTCCTGAACTCTGTGAGAAAGAATTCCCAGGTGATCCATTCAGGTTGCACCTCACTGGTTACTGTGTCCCACCACTGATATGCATCATCTTGAAGTAGGGACACAACACCCACCAGGTTCTGCTTGGGGGTGCAATTTAGTTGTTTCAGCACTCTGATGGTTCTATCCAACCAATTTTCTGCAGCCATGGGATCATCTTCCCTCTTCCCAAAGAAGTCCACAGCCCCATGTTTCCTCAATTTCTCTAAATGAGATTTCTGTGGTGCTGGTGGACGTTGTGGCTGTGGTTATGGTGGTGGAATTGCCCCCATCATTTGCCAGTAAAACTCGGTCATTTATTAAAATAGTGCAAACTGAGGTTGGGCAGGTGCTTCAGCTGCTGGCGGAGCAGGTTCTCCCCTGCCCCCAGACTCAGCCGTTACTGGAGCATGACTCTCCACCTCTTCATCAACTACTCTTTGCGAAGTAGGATCCATATCCTATTCAAAATAAGAAAACAAACAGACCTGCATCAGCGTCACCTCAACACTTACAAATGCAATGCAATGGTATGCACTCTATCTAGGCCCAGAAACGCCTAAACCGATGCTTTGATACCACTAAATGTGACACTCCTTACCCATCTATAGTGTAGCCGAGCAAGTTATGCCACTCAGTGTGCCGGAGCACCAATTTATATTTCTATTACAATTTATCCCTTTATAATTCATTTATTTTCAATTTTGAAAAATCTGAATTTATCCGCAAATTTTATAGAAAATCTGGCAGAGTGCCGATTGTAAATTGAAAAAAAACAGTTCTTCTGAACCTATTTAAAAACACTTCTAAAATAATTTCCAAATCCAAACCCCATTATACACATTCAAGTTAATCTCAAAATCTCAATCTCAAATCACAATACTATTTTCAAAACTTTTCTGTTCACTTCATCATTTGAAGCATATTCACAAATAATTCTCAACATTTCATTTATCAACATACATTATGCAGAAAATCTCAATAATATGAAATTTCATATATTTACATTAATACATAATTACAGGAGTTTATAGTTACAATCAAAACTAATACAAAATACAAAAATACAAAAGGGCCACCTATAGTCCTAATGTCCTACCATATGCAATGCAGATATGAGGTGACTCTGGACGCCGGATGCAGCTCTGAAGGCTCACCCCGTCTAATGTCTGCTGGGCTCCCCAGCTAGGTCTCCAGTACCTGTGCATGGCAAAAGCGACGCGCTAAGCAATTCTGCTTAGTGGTGACAATATAAAATAATATAAAATAACATAAAATGAAACGAATATACAGAATGTGTGTTTACATTTTTTGTAGACTTAACCTCTGATATTAATTTCATTATTATTTGATTAAACTTTGGTAAGGTTTATTATCATTGCACGAGTAACTCATACTAGTTGACTGGACTGGATAAACGAGTAAACTGGCACTGAGTACTAAGTACCTCGGACCATCACACCATCGGTCACATTGTGTCTCCCGGTATACAACAGAACAACTAATAAGCTGTAATAATTATCAGGGTTAAAACCTAAGTATATCAACTCAAATAACTTAGCTAAAGGCTATTATGTCACAGAATGGCATGGGAAAGCCATGAAACACAGAATGGCATAAAGCCATATGCAGTACTGCTAACAGAACTCTATTGGCATTCCAAGCTATCCAAACTAATCTTGCTAGGTATACTAGGGCATATTACATTTTTAAGTTTTACAATTTTTGAATTTCAAGTTTTGGTGTTACTATTCACTTCATTAGTCAACCAAAATGTTGACTTTTGCATAGACAATAGGTACATTGGTTTTAATACTCCCAACATACCACATTTTGCATTCAAAATTTGTTGGTATTGGTTGCCAATACCATTTCTAAGTTTAAAGTTAATTGAGCAGAATTTTTAGTTTTCATACTTTATCTTTACTGTTCCATTAGTCATTTTTGTAGTGGAAATTTGGCAAAATGATCAACATGAAAGTTCTTTATTTTGTCTAGTTGAATTTCCTTTTTTGAATCACTACATTTTGAGTTTTTTAGCTCAAGTTATATTCCAAAAACCATAACTGGCCGGATTGAAATTTTTCTAGGCTGACCATATCTACAGTGCAGTGAATAGTGAATGCAACTCACTTGTTGGATGGGTTCTGGTCATAATTTGGGGTAGGTTTCTTCATGAAAGTTGTTGGTCTATATCTCAGCTTATTGCTGATAAAATTTCAGGTCAATTGGACCTTTCTACATTGAGTTATGGCCAAATGAACAATCACTGTTCAATTGGTCATTCTACAGAAACAGACTGCAGGTCACCCGGATTAAGGCAAGCTTTTGGTCCACTTGGTTTGGTCTTATGGGCATGGTTTCTTCACAAAAGTTGTGCCATTATATGTATAGTTTCATTTTCAATTGGCCTTGCACCAATTGAACCTATACAACTCAAGTTATGGCTGCCCAAACCTGCTAGACTCATGTCCAATTCTGCAGGTCACCATGAGCAGCCACACCAACTGCAATTCTCACTAATCAAACCACCTCATTTCTTGTTTACACATAACCAAATGGTCACTAATTGACCATTAAAACTCAATTTTATCATTACATGCTCAAAGTCCCATTTTTCCATCCCAAACCCTAACCCTAACATCTCAAACATTACCCCACATGCGTTTTCACTTCATTTCATCAATCCACTTAGTAAATACATGTTGTGGGCAGCCATGATAGTCTTTTAATTTCATTAAACTCAACACAATCAAACCCTAACCATGGCTACCAAAATCTAGGGTTTACATACAAATGGTATTCAACAATTTTATTTCTTTGTAATTTACACTCTTTCAAAGTCCTTAACATGAATTTAAAGAAAAATTCAGGGTTAGGTCACTAACCTCTTTGGAACTAAGTTTGGGTCTTGCAAAATTTCAATTTTCCTTCAAAAATTTGCTGCCCAAAGCTTTCTCAAGGTGTGGGGTGAATTTTTTGTGAAGACAACTAGGGCTTTTATGGTGAGAAAGGGTGTGGATTCAAGCTTTCAAAAGCTTGCTCATGGTGGCTATGGTGGGAGAGTTTTACGTCAAGGAGAAGAAGATAAGAAGGGAGTTTTGATTTTTTTTTTCTTTCTTTTTCCAGCCCATTTACCTCTTTTATATACCTTGGTGACATTTGTCAACACTTGATTGGGTTGGAGACTTTTAATAACATCCTTATGATGTCATAATTTCAATTTCTTTCATTTTTCCATCCTTTTCTTGTCCAATTAATTTCAATTAAATTTTTAACAATATTTAGTCATATTTTATTTTATATAAATTATTTATTTAACTGGACAAGTTGACCAAAAAATCATCTCTGAAGACGAAATGACCAAAATGCCCTCCGTTTGGCTTAATGGGCCAAAATTATTTGTACCGATTGAAATTTTTTTCTAAGTATTTTCTTGGCATTCTAATGCCATAAGAACCTCAATGACCGTTCTCTGGGGTCCCAAGAATTATTTTATAATTTTTCCTAGATATTTTTTTTATTAGTTATTTGAGTTAATTTTTTTGGTTCCTCACTTTAGTTTAAATATTTTTTCGAACGTTCTAGCTGTCCAGACCAACACTGGTCATCGGAATAGTAGAGTGTACGGACTAGCTAAAATGAGGACGTTACAACACATCTCCTTTAAATTTGCTTTCAAGCTTCCAAAACCAAGTGCACTATCACACATATACTTAGTATACATTATCCAAATTATTTCTATACACATAAACACTTACATCAATATCTTAAACAAAAATTTACAAGTGAAAACAAGCTACACATGGTGAGTTTCCATGGCTGCCGAAATGGTGTTTCACCATTAATTCATCAAACATAAAAAATTCTTCCATAAATTAACTACCCACACCCTTGGTTACACTTTTAATGAAATAAGAATTGAAAACACCTACTTACCTCTTTTGGACTTCTTCAAAACCTCATCAAAACTTATCTTTCTTGCCCCAAGTATGCTGCCCAAGGTGTGTGGACAAGGTTTATGTAACACCCTCCCTATAGCAACTTCGTACACTGTTCCGGTGACCGGTGTCGGTCCGAACAGCTAGAACGTCCGGAAAAATATTTTAACTAAAGTGAGGAACCATAATTAACTCAAATATTAATAAGAAAAATTTAGTAAAAATTTTAGAAATAAAATACAATCAAGTTAAATGAGCCAGTGCCCAAGCGATGGGTAACCCAGAAGGAAGTTGCGGTTCTCACAACTAGGAGCCCTAGACCCGGGGGAAGAATCATAAAATAATTTTTGAGACTCCGGAGAAGGGTCATTGAGGTCCCTATGGCATTAGAATGCCAAGAAAATATTTAGAAAAATTTTTCAATCGGTACAGACAATTTTGACCCGTTAAGCCAAACGGAGGGCATTTTGGTCATTTCGCCTTCAGAGGTGATTTTTGGCCGACTTGTCCAGTTGAGCAAATAATTATTATAACATAAAATATGAATAAACATTACTAAAAATTAAATTGAAAATGAGTAGAGATGAAAAGAAAAGAAAAATCAAAATTAAGCAAATTATGACATCTTTATGATGTCATTTAAAAGCCCCCTCCAATCACAATTAAACAAACACTCAACTAACTAATAAAAGAGATAATTGAGACCAAAAAAATTAAAAAGCAACAGCAGCCATCCTCTTCCTCCCTAACCAGCCGAAATCCAAGCTTGCCCAAACCTCCATTAACACCTTCAAAAAAACTTCATTTCTCTCTTTGTTTCACTACTAAACCCTAAACACCTTTCATTAGAATTTATCCATACCTCTTGGGGAAGTGTTTGGCAGCCAAGAAAAGGAAAGAAAGTGAAGTTAAGCTTGGGAAAATTCTGCCCTACAAGAGGTTAGTGCACATATGTATCTAAAACTCATTAATTCTATGTTAGAGACTTGAAATAGGTAAGAATTTGTAACTTAAATAAATGAAATTTATGTTTATGTTTACCATGAATTTCGGCAGCCCTAAGGAAGGGATAAGAGTGATTGTTTTGATGGATTTAAAGTGGACTAAAGATCATGATTAAAGAATATATACATGTGGATAATGAGTTAGTGAGTCAAACTAAGGTACCTTGTGTAAATTCTTAAAGGAAATTAGGGTTTAGGGAGTGAAAATTTGACTTGGCTTATGAAGTGATTAGTGAACATTCTAATGGTCAATTAGTGACCATTTGAGGCAAGTTAATCATAATTTGAAGTGAACTAAAGTGTTACAAACCCAATTACTTGGCTGCCTAGTGACAGCAGCAATGAGGCTGTGAGTGCAGACTGTTTGGACTGCCATATCTTTGGCTGTGTAGGTCCAATTGGTGTTTGGCCAATTGGACATGAAACTAGACTTATAATGGCACAATTTTTCTGAAGAAACCATGCCTAAAAGACCAAAGCAAGTGGACCAAAAGTTGGCCCCAATCCGGATACCCTGCAAGCAAATTCTGCAGAATGACCAAATGAACAGTGTAACTGTTCATTTGGCCATAACTCATTGTAGAATGGTCCATTTGACCTGAAATGTTTACAGCAACAAGATGAGATATAGACAAACAACTTTCATGAAGAAACCTACCCCAAATTATGACCAGAACCTATTCAACAAGGCAGTGGAAATCACTGTTCATTGTACTGTAGATTTGGTAAATTTTGCAGATTGGAAATCTGGCCAGCTGTGGTTTTTGGACCATATCTGGAGCTAAAAAACTCCAAATGGAGTGATTCAAAAAAAGAAATTCAACTAGACAAAATAAGGAACAACTTTCATGTTTACCATTTCCTCAAATTCCCACTGCAACAGTGCTTAATAGAACAGTAAAGTTAGGGTTCAAAAACTGCAAATTCTGCTCTCTTGGATTTAAACTTAGAAATGGATTTGGTGATTAATTCCAACAAGTTTTAAATGTTTGTACATTGGGAGTGTTAAAACCAATGCACCTATTTTCTATCTAAAAGTCAACATTTTTGTTGACTAATGAAGTGAATAGTGACACCAAAACTTGAAATTCACAAATTAAAGAATTTTAAAGTATCAAATGCCCTAGTATACCTAACAAGATTGGTTTGGATAATTTGGCATGCCAATAGGTTCGATTAGCGATCGCACATGGCGTTATGCCATTCTGTGATTTTATAGCTTTTAGCCATTTTGATATTGTGTTGAGACTTGGCCTCGTGCCTAATTTTATTTACAGTTTGTTAGCTATTCTGTTGCACACCAGGAGATACATATGTGACCGATGGTGTGACGGCCCGAGGTACTTGATACCCAGTGCTAGTTTACCCGTTTATCCAGTCCAGTCGTCCAGTATAGGTTACTTGGGCAACCAAATGAATGAAAATGGACAAAGTTAAAGAAATAAATGAATATAACAAATACAAAACAAATAAGACATATACATTCACTACATATTTATTTTCTGCCATTTTCTTTTATTTTATTATTGCACCACTAAGCATCATTGCTTAGTGCATTGCTTTTGCCACGCGTAGCTTCTGGAGATACTGATCGTGAGCCCAGTAGGCCGCAGATTGGGTGAGTCCATCCTGTAGCTCTGCATAGTGTCCGTGTCACCTCACCCTCCACAGTGCATTGGTAGGACACTAGGTTTCATTTTGGTATTTTGTAACTAAATTTTTATTTTCTCATATATAATTGAACTTATGTAATGTATTTTGATGTTCATGTAAATAATGAGAATTGGGTTTGTGAATGGAAAAGTGAATGTTTATCTGTGATTTATACATGATCATCACATGAGATGCATGATCGAAATGAGATTGAAAAATATTGAGATTTTGATATTGGAGTTTGAGGTGATTGAATATGATTATTGGAAGTGTTTTTCATGGTTCAAGAACTGCTTTTCTCCATGTATAGCCAGATCACTGGATTTTCTTTAAAATTTTCTAACCTCAAATAAATTATAATTTCACAAATGGCTCAAATATATTATATTTCACAAGTTATATTCAAAACCATGATAAAAATTAATTAAGGTATAATAGAGTGTGCAGTACAGTGGTGACATTGCTTACTCGCATATCTTGTACACGGGTCAGGGGTGTCACATTTAGTGGTATCAGAGCCTGGTTTAGGCGTTTTTGGGCCTAGATTGAGTCCATACCATGCATTGCATTTGTAAGAGTCGAGGTGACACTAATGCAGATCTGTTTGTCTTTCTTATTTTGAATAGGATATGGACCCTACATCTCAGAGGGCATTTGAGGAGGAAGTGGAGAGTCATGCTCCACCTGCAGCAGCTGAGACTAGGGGTATGGGAGAACTTGCTCCGCCAGCTCAAGCAGAGCCTGCTCAGCCTCCACAGGCCATGTTCCAACAAATGGCCAATTCTTGACAAATGGTGGGGTAATGCTAGCAAGAAGACCACCACCACCACCTCCACAACCAAAATCACACTGGAAAAATTGAGAAAGTATGGAGCGGTGGACTTCTTTGGCAAGAGAGATGATAGATGATTGCAGCCAAGAATTGGTTGAACAGAACAGGCAGAGTCTTAAAATAACTCCACTGCACCCCCGAACAAAACCTAGAAGCTGCCATATCTCTGTTGCAAGATGATGCTTATGAATGGTGGGATACGGTGTCCAGTGAAGTACAGCCAGAAATGGTAACTTGGGACTTTTTCCTCTCAGAATTCAAGAAGAAATATGTGGGTACTGTATATCTAGAAGAGAGAAGAAGGGAATTCATTAACCTGAGGCAGAGACAGTTGTCAGTGGCCGAGTATGAGAAGGAATTCGTAAGATTGAGCCGCTATGGAAGGGAGATAGTCCCTAATGAGGCTGAAAGGTGTAAGAGATTTGAGGAAGGATTAAATGACAACATAAAGATCCAGCTCACTGCCTTGGGAATCACCGACTTCACCAAGTTAGTGGAAGCTGCAATAAAAGTTGAAAAAGTGAGAATAAGTGAGCAGACTAGAAGGGAAAGACAGCAGAAGAGGGGCCCAGGTCAGTCTAGTTCAGCTCCTGCATCTGGGAAGAGGTTCAAGGGTCCACCTGCACAGAGTTCAGGTCAGCCACACGGTCAGGGTCAGTCTCAGGGGCCCAGGCCACAGTTTACCCCTAGGAGAGGTCAGTCCACACCATCAGTGGGCAGCTCTCCAGGGATGGGGTTCAGGGGACCAGCCCCAGCATCTTCTGCATGTCCACACTGTCTGAAGTGGCACAAGGGGGAGTGTTGGAGAGTGACTGGTGCCTGCTTAAGGTGTGGGTCAACAGAGCATCAGTTGAAGAACTGTCCACGCAGAACTACTACAGCTGCTCCAACACAAGCAGACAGACCTGCTCCTGCACCACAAAGGGGTAGGAAATCTGGCAAATCTGACGCAGTGGGACCATCACAGAGGCCTGCATCTGAGCCAGCAGAGAGGCCTGATAACAGACCACCTGCCAGAGCCTATGCCATTAGAGCTCAGGAGGAGCAAGATGCCCCGGACGTCATCAGGGGTACGTTCTCCCTCTACAATACATCTGTGCATGCATTGGTGGATCCAGGATCCACTCATTCATACATCTGCATCAACTTACCCGTAGAAAGGGGGATACTAGTAGGGGAGAGTGACCAAGACATTCTGGTCACTAATCCATTGGGCCACAGTGTAGTAGTGAACAAAGTGTACAAGGGTTGCCCGTTAAGGATTCAGGGGTATGAATTCTTGGCAGACCTGATTGAGTTGCCTTTCCACGAGTTTGACGTGATTTTGGGAATGGACTGGTTGTCACGTCATCAGGCAATAGTTGATTGCAAATTGAAGAGAATTTCTCTGAAAACTTCTGAGGGTAATGAGATCACAGTTGTGGGGGAAAGGATGATTTCTTGTCCAATGTCATCTCACCACGATTGCAAGAAGAATGATGAGAAAGGTCGTGAAGCCTACCTAGCACATGTGGTGGATACTAGGTGCTAAGCCAAACTCGAGTGACATACCCACGAAGAAACTTCCCAAGTATTTCTGAAGAGTTGCTGGTTTGCCACCGTAAAGGGAAGTTGAATTTCCTATTGAGACACTGCTTGCACAAAGACCCATTTCCATTGCTCCTTATAGGATGGCACCCACGGAATTGAGGAGTTGAAAACTTCGATTGCAAGAGTTGCTTGATAAGGGGTTCATACGCCCAAAGGTGTCACCGTGGGGAGCTCCAAAGGTCGTTTGTGAAAAAGAAGGATGGGACTTTGAGGTTATGTATCGATTACCGGCAGTTGAATAAAGTGACTGTGAAGAACAAATATCCGTTGCCTAGAATTGATGATCTGTTTGATTAGTTGAAGGGAGCGGGAGTATTTTCTAAGATTGATCTCAGATCAGGGTATCATCAGTTGAGGGTAAAGGATGTAGATGTGCCAAAGACTGCATTCAGGACCCGGTATGGGCATTATGAGTTTCTGGTGATGCCCTTTGGCCTAACAAATGCACCAGCAGCATTTATGGACCTTATGAACCATATCTTCCATCCACACTTAGATCGGTTCGTAGTGTTCTTTATTAATGATATTTTGGTGTATTCCAAGACCAGGGAAGAACATGATGAACATTTGAGGATTGTTCTGCAAACCCTGAGAGAAAAGAAGCTGTATGCTAAGTTGTACAAGTGTGACTTTTGGTTGAATGAGATTGCATTCCTTGGACACATAGTGTCAGCTGATGGGATTAGGGTGGATCCCAAGAAAATAGAAGCAGTGATGGAATGGAAGCCTCCCAGAAATACAACTGAGGTCAGAAGCTTCTTGGGGCTAGCTGGGTATTACAGGAGATTTGTGAAGGGATTTTCCTTAATAGCTGCTCCAATGACCAAATTGTCACACAAGAATGTCAGATTTGACTGGAATAACAAGTGTCAGACCAGTTTTGAAAGTTGAAGGCTATGTTGACAGAGGCACCAGTGTTAACACAGCCAGTGTCAGGAAAGGACTTTGTGGTCTACAGTGATGCCTCTCAAAATGGGTTAGGGTGTGTATTGATGCAAGAGGGAAAGGTGATTGCCTATGCTTCCAGGCAGCTAAGGCCACATGAACAGAATTACCCTACCCATGATCTAGAGCTTGCAGCAATAATCTTCGCACTGAAGATATGGAGGCATTACTTGTATGGTGAAAAGTGCTACATTTACACAGACCACAAAAGTCTGAAATATTTGCCAACTCAGAAGGAGCTCAACCTTAGACATAGGCGATGGATTGAGTTCCTGAAGGACTATGATTGTGTAATTGACTACCATCCTGGGAAAGCAAATGTAGTTGCTGATGCTTTGAGCAGAAAGTCCATCACAGCTTTGAGATTATTGAATGCCCGTCTAACTTTGATTCGAGATGGAGCTATTTTGGCTGAGTTGCAAGTGAGGCCAAACCTGCTACAGCAGATTTTAGATGGGCAAAAGGCAGATGAGAAGCTAATGGCTATTATGAGCAAAATCTCAGAAGGAAAAGCAACTGACTATGGGGTGAAAGCAGATGGGTGTCTGTATTACAAAGAAAGACTGTGTGTACCAGATAATGGGGAATTGAAGGCCAGTATTCTGAAAGAGGCACACACCAGTGTATATGCTATGCACCCAGGAAGTACAAAGATGTATCATGATCTGAAGCTTTAGTATTGGTGGCCTGGTATAAAGAAGGACATAGCTGACTATGTGACTAAATGCTTGACATGTCAACAAGTCAAGGCAGAACATCAAGTTCCATCAGGATTGCTACAGCCTATACGCATACCTAAATGGAAATGGGATCGGGTCACCATGGATTTTGTAAGTGGTTTACCTCTCACCCAGAAGAAATATGATGCAGTATGGGTGATAGTGGATAGATTGACAAAGTCAGCACACTTTCTGCCAGTTAGGACTGACTACTCCCTGGAGAAGTTAGCAGAATTGTATATCAGTGAGATAGTTAGACTGCATGGAATTCCACTGTAACACCCTCTCGGTAGCAACTCCGTACATTCTCATCGTTCGGTGACCTGTCGGTCATAGCCTAGAACTTCTGGAAAAATATTTAAACTAAAGTCAGGAACCATAATTAACACAAATATTAATAAGAAAAATTTAGGAAAAATTTTTGAAATAAAATACAACCAAGTTAAACGAGCCGGTGCCCAAGCGATGGGTAACCAGAGGGAAGTTGCGGTTCTCGTAACGAGGAGCCCTAGACCCGGAAAAAAATTCATAAAATAATTTTTGGGACTCCAGAGAACGGTCATTGAGGTTCCTATGGCATTAGAATGCCAAGAAAATATTTATAAAAATTTTTCAATTGGTACAGACAATTTTGACCCGTTAAGCCAAACGGAGGGCATTTCGGTCATTTCACCTTCAGAGGTGATTTTTGGTCGACTTGTCTAGTTAAGTAAATAATTATTATGACTCAAAATATGAATAAATATTGCTAAAAATTAAATTGAAATGTGGTAGAAAAGAAAAGAAAAGAAAAATAAAAAATTAAGCAAATTATGACATATTATGATGTCACTCACTTACTTCCAACCAATCACAATTAAACAACCTATTAATTAATAAATAAAAAGAGATAAATATGGCCAAAAACAAAAGAAATCAGCAGCCCTTCTTCTCCTTAGAAAAACGTTTTACACCCCCTCCCCTCTTCCTCCATTGAATCTCAACCAAAGCTCCACTTTCATCCTTATTTCACCACAAACTCTCCTAAGTCCCTTCACTAAAAACTTGTCTCTACCTCTTGGGAAGTGTTTGGCAGCCTAGAAAAGGAAGGAAAGTGAAGTTTTAGCTTGGAGAAATCTGCCCTACAAGAGGTTAAAGTGAGGTTAGTGCCTACTTATATATATACTTCTTTGATTCCATGTTAGAAGCTTGAAATAAGTGAGAAATTGTAAATTAAATGAATAAAAGTTAAGTGTATGCATCCCTTGAATTTTCAGCATCCCTTGAATTTTCGGCAGCCCTAGGAAGGAATGAGTTTGATTGTATTAATGGACTTAGAGTGAATTGGAGATTATGTTTAAAGTGTATACATATATATATACAAAGAATGAAAGAGTTAACTAAAGAAATTGTGAAAATCATGAATTTGAACTAGGGTTTTGGAGAGTGAAATTTGGTTTTGGCTTATGAAGTGGTAAGTGAACATTATAAGGGTCAATTAGTGACCATTTGAGGTAAGTTCACCATAATTTGAAGAGATTTAGAGTGATGCAAACTGAATTGGTAGGCTGCCTAGGGTAACCAGTAGGGAGGCTGTGATTCCAGCCCACTTGAACAGCCATAACTTTGGCTGTGTAAGTCCAATTGGTGTTTGGCCAATTGGACATGAAATTAGGCTTATAATGGCACATTTTTGCTGAAGAAACCATTGCCCAAAAGACCAAAGCAAGAGGACCAAAACTTGGCCCCAATCCAGATACCCTGCAAACAGCCCCTGCAGAAATGACCAAATGAACAGTAACTGTTCATTTGGCCATAACTCACTGTAGATATGGTCAATTGACCTGAAATTTTTACAGCAACAAGATAAGATATAGAAAAACAACTTTCATGAAGGACACCAATCTAAATTATGCCATTAACCTAATCAAATCATTGAGCAAAGTAAAGTTTATTGTACTGAGATTTCCAGAATTTTCATTTTAGCAGTAATGTTTGGATGACTATAACTCTCTCTAGAAAACTCGGATTTAGGCGATTCTTGAACCGATGAAAACCTAAGGAATAGTAGAACATTTCATATGAAGAAAGTTAGGCCAAATTATGAACTTAACTTAATCAAATTACTGACCAAAGTTGGACCAAAATCTGCCAAAACCCAAAAGTGCAGCATGAACAGTGCACGTGAACAGTAAACTTATTTTGGCCATAACTTGAGCTACAAAACTCCAAATGGAGTGATTCAAAAAAGAAAATTCAACTAGACAGAAAAAAGGAACAACTTTCATGTTTATCATTTCCTCAAATTCCCACTGTAAAAACAACAAATGGAACAGTAAAAATGAAGCACCAAATCTGAAAATTTTGTTCAATTAGCATTAAGCTTAGAAATGGTATTGGCAACCAATACCAACAAGTTTTAAATACAAAATGTGGTATGTTTGGGGTGTTAAAACCAATACACCTATTTTCTATCCAAAAGTCAACATTTTTGTTGACCAATGAGGTGAATAGTGACACCAAAACTAAAAATTGGCAATTTTGCCAAAATGACCTAAGCTTTGAGAAAGTGACCAAAACCAACAAGTTTTGAATACAAAATGTGGTATGTTGGGAGTACTAAAACCAATGTACCTATTGTTTATGCAAAAGTCAACATTTTAGTTGACTAATGAAATGAATAGTGACATGAAAACTTGAAATTCAAAAATTGTGAAACTTAAAAGTGCAAAATGCCCTAGTAGGCCTAATGTGATTGGTTTGGATAGTTTGGCATGCCAATAGGGTATTGTTTTAGCAGTACTGCGAAAGGAAATGCTTTATGCCTGTATTCATGGCTTTATGCGCGTATCCATGGCTTTTATGCCCGTATTCATGGCTTTTATGCCGATTATGTGATATCATGGCTTTTTAGCCATACTGACTGCATACATGGTTGACGTTCTGCGTCCCATAGTATAACGGCCCGAGGCACCGCGTGTCCAAAGGTTAACGACTGCTATCCATCCAATCGCCCAAAGATAGGTTACTTGAGCATGGAAAAGTATAACTGTGATTGAACTGATTATTAAAGAAAATACGAAAATTAAGTATCAGGAATGATTACAAAAATACAAAGAAGCTCAAGATCACGAAGAAAATAATTAACGAAATGCATGAAGAAGTTAATATCATAAAACATGATTAGCCCTCGACTAAACAATAAGTTAGTAATTATTCATTTCTTATGAACACAATAGCAAGGAAATTATTATTTTTATTTGCATATTATATTTTATTATATTATTGCACCACTAAGCATTATTGCTTAGCGCGTTGCTTTTGCCACGCGTAGGTACTGGAGATACAGATCGTGAGCCCAGTAGACCGCAGACTGGGTGAGTTCATCCTGCAGCTCTGCACAGTGTCCGTGTCACCTCAACTTCTGCAGTGCATTGGTAGGACACTAGGTGTCATTTTGGCATTCTGTAATAAATTTTGATTTTCTCATATGTAATGAAACTTATGTAATGTATTTTGATTTTCATGTAAATAATGCAAATTTGTGTTTGTAAATGGAAAAGTGAATATTGATCTGTAACTGGTACATGATTATCAAATGAGGTGAATGATTGAGAAATGAATGTGAACTGAAAAATATTGAGATTTTGATAAATGGAGTTGAGATGAATGAATAAGAATATAGGAAGTGTTTTTCACAGGTTCCGAAGAACTGTTTTCTCCATTTTTAGCCGGTATTCCGCCGGATTTTCTTTAAAATTTTCGGAACCTCAAATAAATAATACTTTTTGATAAATGGCTAAAATAAATTATATTTCATAAATTATATTCACAAGCATGATATAAATTAATTAAGGTATATTAGAATGTGCTGGTACACCGTGTGGCATTACTTACTCGGGTATACTGTACACGGGTAAGGGGTGTCACATTTAGTGGTATCAGAGCACGGTTTAGGTGTTTCTGGACCTAGATAGGTTGCATATCATGCATTGCATTCATAAGAGTCGAGGTGACACTATTGCAAATCTGTATTTCCTGTTTATTTTAGGTTAAGGTATGGAATAAGAGAGTGAAGAGACAATGAGATAGTGAATGGAGATGAGAAGGAGACTGTATTTAAGATGAAAAAGGATGAGTACATAACTGTTTGAGGATAGGATTGAGACTAAAGAGAAAGTGAAGTAGGATAACACGAAAAGGTGAACAAATAAAGAGGTAGTAGCTCCTTGGCTATTTACATTGGGTAAATTTCGAGGACGAAATTTAAATTAGAGGGGAAGAGTTGTAACACCCTCCCGGTAGCAACTCCGTACATTCTACTGTTCCGGTGATCGGTGTCGGTCCGGACAGCTAGAACTTCTAGAAAAATATTTAAACTAAAGTCAGGAACCATAATTAACTCAAATATTAATAAGAAAAATTTAGGAAAAATTTTTGAAATAAAATACAACCAAGTTAAACGAGCCGGTGCCCAAGCGATAGGTAACCAGAGGGAAGTTGCGGTTCTCGCAACGAAGAGCCCTAGACCAAGAAAAAAATTCATAAAATAATTTTTGGGACTCCAGAGAAGGGTCATTGAGGTTCCTATGGCATTAGAATGCCAAGAAAATATTTAGAAAAATTTTTCAATCGGTACAAACAATTTTGACCCGTTAAGCCAAATGGAGGGCATTTTGGTCATTTCGCCTTCAGAGGTGATTTTTGGTCGACTTGTCCAGTTAAGTAAATAATTATTATGACTTAAAATATGAATAAATATTGCTAAAAATTAAATTGAAATTTGGTAGAAAAGAAAAGAAAAGAAAAAGAAAAAATTAAGCAAATTATGACATATTATGATGTCACTCACTTACTTCCAACCAATCACAATTAAACAACCTATTAATTAATAAATAAAAAGAGATAAATATGGCCAAAAACAAAAGAAATCAGCAGCCCTTCTTCTCCTTAGAAAAACGTTTTACACCCCCTCCCCTCTTCCTCCATTTAATCTCAACCAAAGCTCCATTTTCATCCTTATTTCACCGCAAACTCTCCTAAGTCCCTTCACTAAAAACTTGTCTCTACCTCTTGGGAAGTGTTTGGCAGCCTAGAAAAGGAAGGAAAGTGAAGTTTTAGCTTGGAGAAATCTGCCCTACGAGAGGTTAAAGTGAGGTTAGTGCCTACTTATATATATACTTCTTTGATTCCATGTTAGAAGCTTGAAATAAGTGAGAAATTGTAAATTAAATGAATAAAAGTTAAGTGTATGCATCCCTTGAATTTTCGGCAGCCCTAGGAAGGAATGAGTTTGATTGTATTAATGGACTTAGAGTGAATTGGAGATTATGTTTAAAGTGTATACATATATATATACAAAGAATGAAAGAGTTAACTAAAGAAATTGTGAAAATCATGAATTTGAACTAGGGTTTTAGAGAGTGAAATTTGGTTTTGGCTTATGAAGTGGTAAGTGAACATTATAAGGGTCAATTAGTGACCATTTGAGGTAAGTTCACCATAATTTGAAGAGATTTAGAGTGATGCAAACTGAATTGGTAGGCTGCCTAGGGTAACCAGTAGGGAGGCTGTGATTCCAGCCCACTTGAACAGCCATAACTTTGGCTGTGTAAGTCCAATTGGTGTTTGGCCAATTGGACATGAAATTAGGCTTATAATGGCACATTTTTGCTGAAGAAACCATGCCCAAAAGACCAAAGCAAGAGGACCAAAACTTGGCCCCAATCCGGATACCCTGCAAACAGCCCCTGCAGAAATGACCAAATGAATAGTAACTGTTCATTTGGCCATAACTCACTGTAGATATGGTCAATTGACCTGAAATTTTTACAGTAACAAGATAAGATATAGAAAAACAACTTTCATGAAGGACACCAATCTAAATTATTCCATTAACCTAATCAAATCATTGAGCAAAGTGAAGTTTACTGTACTGAGATTTCCAGAATTTTCATTTTAGCAGTAATGTTTGGATGACTATAACTCTCTCTAGAAAACTCGGATTTAGGCGATTCTTGAACCGATGAAAACCTAAGGCATAGTAGAACATTTCATATGAAGAAAGTTAGGCCAAATTATGAACTTAACTTAATCAAATTACTAACCAAAATTGGACCAAAATCTGCCAAAACCCAAAAGTGCAGCATGAATAGTGCACGTGAACAGTAAACTTATTTTGGCCATAACTTGAGCTACAAAATTCCAAATGGAGTGATTCAAAAAAGGAAATTCAACTAGACAGAATAAGGAACAACTTTCATGTTTACCATTTCCTCAAATTCCCACTGTAAAAATAATAAATGGAACAGTAAAGATGATGCACCAAATCTGAAAATTTTGTTCAATTAGCATTAAGCTTAGAAATGGTATTGGCAACCAATACCAACAAGTTTTAAATACAAAATGTGGTATGTTTGGGGTGTTAAAACCAATACACCTATTTTCTATCCAAAAGTCAACATTTTTGTTGACCAATGAGGTGAATAGTGACACCAAAACCAAAAATTGGCAATTTTGCCAAAATGACCTAAGCTTTGAGAAAGTGACCAAAACCAACAAGTTTTGAATACAAAATGTGGTATGTTGGGAGTACTAAAACCAATGTACCTATTCTTTATGCAAAAGTCAACATTTTAGTTGACTAATGAAATGAATAGTGACATGAAAACTTGAAATTCAAAAATTGTGAAACTTAAAAGTGCAAAATGCCCTAGTAGGCCTAATGTGATTGGTTTGGATAGTTTGGCATGCCAATAGGGTATTGTTTTAGCAGTACTGCGAAAGGAAAGGCTTTATGCCTGTATTCATGGCTTTATGCCCGTATCCATGGCTTTTATGCCCGTATTCATGGCTTTTATGCCGATTATGTGATCTCATGGCTTTTTAGCCATACTGACTGCATACATGGTTGACGTTCTGCGTCCCATAGTATGACGGCCCAAGGCACCGTAGTGTCCAGTGCCAACGACCCGTTATCCAGTCCAGTCGTCCAGTATAAGTTACTTGGGCATGGA
Source organism: Hevea brasiliensis (assembly GCF_030052815.1). Lineage (NCBI taxonomy): Eukaryota > Viridiplantae > Streptophyta > Magnoliopsida > Malpighiales > Euphorbiaceae > Hevea > Hevea brasiliensis. The sequence continues at coordinate 93,091,178 of NC_079504.1, forward strand.
AAAGTATAACTGTGATTGAACTGATTATTAAAGAAAATACGAAAATAAAGTATCAGGAATGATTACAAAAATACAAAGAAGCTCAAGATCACGAAGAAAATAATTAACGAAATGCATGAAGAAGTTAATATCATAAAACATGATTAGCCCTCGACTAAACAATAAGTTAGTAACTATTCATTTCTTATGAACGCAATAGCAAGGAAATTATTATTTTTATTTGCATATTATATTTTATTATATTATTACACCACTAAGCATTATTGCTTAGCGCGTTGCTTTTGCCACGCGTAGGTACTGGAGATACAGATCGTGAGCCCAGTAGACTGCAGACTGGGTGAGTTCATCCTGCAGCTCTGCACAGTGTCCGTGTCACCTCAACTTCTGCAGTGCATTGGTAGAACACTAGGTGTCATTTTGGCATTCTGTAATAAATTTTGATTTTCTCATATGTAATGAAACTTATGTAATGTATTTTGATTTTCATGTAAATAATGCAAATTTGTGTTTGTAAATAGAAAAGTGAATATTGATCTGTAACTGGTACATGATTATCAAATGAGGTGAATGATTGAGAAATGAATGTGAACTAAAAAATATTGAGATTTTGATAAAAGGAGTTGAGATGAATGAATAAGAATATAGGAAGTGTTTTTCACAGGTTTCGAAGAATTGTTTTCTCCATTTTTAGCCGGTACTCCGCTGGATTTTCTTTAAAATTTTCGGAACCTCAAATAAATAATACTTTTTGATAAATGGCTAAAATAAATTATATTTCATAAATTATATTCACAAGCATGATATAAATTAATTAAGGTATATTAGAATGTGCCGGTACACCGTGTGGCATTACTTACTCGGGTATACTGTACACGGGTAAGGGGTGTCACATCCACTTTCCATCATATCTGATCGAGACCCGAGGTTTACATCGAGATTTTGGAAGAAGTTGCATGAATCCTTGGGTACACAACTCCACTTCAGCACAGCTTTCCATCCTCAGACGGATGGACAATCCGAAAGAGTAATCCAGGTAAACAATTGAAACCAATGGAATTGATACAAATATTGAATTAAAATGATAATAATAACATGAAATATATATCAGGTCCTTGAGGATATGCTGAGGAGTTGTGTCATTGAGTTTGAGGGAAGTTGGGATAGATACCTCCCACTGGCAGAATTTGCATACAACAATAGCTACCAAGCTAGTATCCAAATGGCCCCATATGAAGCACTGTATGGGAGGAAATGTAGAACTCCAGTGTGCTGGACTGAATTGGGTGAAGACAAATTGGTGGGGCCAGACCTGGTGAAACAGAGTGAGAAGAAAGTGAAACTAATCAAAGCCAATCTGAAGGTTGCCTCAGACAGACAGAAATCTTATGCCGACCTGAAGAGAAAAGAAATAGAATATGTGGTTGGCGACAAAGTGTTCCTCAAGGTGTCACCGTGGAAGAAAGTATTGAGGTTTGGAAGAAAAGGTAAGTTAAGCCCTAGGTTCATTGGCCCATATGAAGTCATTGAACGTGTGGGTCCAGTGGCCTATAGGCTAGCTTTACCACCAGAGCTGGACAAGATCCACAATGTGTTCCACGTATCTATGCTAAGAAGATACCGCTTAGACCCTTCAAATGTCATCTCCAGGGAAGAAATTGAAATACAACCAGATTTGACATATGAAGAAGAACCTCTACGAATCCTAGCTCGGGAAGTAAAAGAATTGAGGAATAAGCAGATTCCACTGGTGAAAGTGCTTTGGAGGCACCACAACACCGAGGAGGCAACTTGGGAAAGTGAAGAGACAATGAGGCAATAGTTCCCTCAACTGTTTGCATCAGGTAAATTTTGAGGACGAAATTTAAATTAGAGGGGAAGAGTTGTAACACCCTCCCTGTAGCAACTTCGTACATTCTACTGTTCCGGTGACCAGTGTCGGTCCGGACAGCTAGAACGTCCGGAAAAATATTTTAACTAAAGTGAGGAACCATAATTAACTCAAATATTAATAAGAAAAATTTAGTAAAAATTTTAGAAATAAAATACAATCAAGTTAAATGAGCCGGTGCTCTAGCGATGGGTAACCCAGAGGGAAGTTGCGGTTCTCATAACTAGGAGCCCTAGACCCAGGGGAAAAATCATAAAATAATTTTTGAGACTCCGGAGAAGGGTCATTGAGGTCCCTATGGCATTAGAATGCCAAGAAAATATTTAGAAAAAATTTTCAATCGGTACAGACAATTTTGACCTGTTAAGCCAAACGAAGGGCATTTTGGTCATTTCGCCTTCAGAGGTGATTTTTATCCGACTTGTCCAGTTGAGTAAATAATTATTATAACATAAAATATGAATAAACATTACTAAAAATTAAATTGAAAATGAGTAGAGATGAAAAGAAAAGAAAAATCAAAATAAAGCAAATTATGACATCTTTATGATGTCATTTAAAAGCCCCCTCCAATCACAATTAAACAAACACTCAATTAACTAATAAAAGAGATAATTGAGACCAAAAAAATTAAAAAGCAACAGCAGCCATCCTCTTCCTCCCTAACCAGCCGAAATCCAAGCTTGCCCAAACCTCCATTAACACCTTCAAAAAAACTTCATTTCTCTCTTTGTTTCACTACTAAACCCTAAATACCTTTCATTAAAATTTATCCATACCTCTTGGGGAAGTGTTTGGCAGCCAAGAAAAGGAAAGAAAGTGAAGTTAAGCTTGGGAAAATTCTGCCCTACAAGAGGTTAGTGCACATATGTATCTAAAACTCATTAATTCTATGTTAGAGACTTGAAATAGGTAAGAATTTGTAACTTAAATAAATGAAATTTATGTTTATGTTTACCATGAATTTTGGCAGCCCTAAGGAAGGGATAAGAGTGATTGTTTTGATGGATTTAAAGTGGACTAAAGATCATGATTAAAGAATATATACATGTGGATAATGAGTTAGTGAGTCAAACTAAGGTACCTTGTGTAAATTCTTAAAGGAAATTAGGGTTTAGGGAGTTAAAATTTGACTTGGCTTTTGAAGTGATTAGTGAACATTCTAATGGTCAATTAGTGACCATTTGAGGCAAGTTAATCATAATTTTAAGTGAACTAAAGTGTTACAAACCCAATTGGTAGGCTGCCTAGTGACAGCAGTAATGAGGCTGTGAGTGCAGCCTGTTTGGACTGCCATATCTTTGGATTTGTAGGTCCAATTGGTGTTTGGCCAATTGGACATGAAACTAGACTTATAATGGAACAATTTTGCTGAAGAAACCATGCCCAAAGGACCAAAGCTAGTGGACCAAAAGTTGGCCCCAATCCGGATACCCTGCAAGCAAATTCTGCAGAATGACCAAATGAACAGTAACTGTTCATTTGGCCATAACTCACTGTAAAATGGTCCATTTGACCTGAAATTTTTACAGCAACAAGATGAGATATAGACAAACAATTTCATGAAGAAACCTACCCCAAATTATGACCAGAACCTATTCAACAAGGCAGTGGCAGTCACTGTTCATTGTACTGTAGATTTGGTAAATTCTGCAGATTGGAAATCCGGCCAGCTGTGGTTTTTGGACCATATCTGGAGCTACAAAACTCCAAATGGAGTGATTCAAAAAAAGAAATTCAACTAGACAAAATAAGGAACAACTTTCATGTTTACCATTTCCTCAAATTCCCACTGCAACAGTGCTTAATAGAACAGTAAAATTAGGGTTCAAAAACTGTAAATTCTGCTCTCTTGGATTTAAACTTAGAAATGGATTTGGTGATTAATTCCAACAAGTTTTAAATGCAAAATGTGGTACATTGGGAGTGTTAAAACCAATGCACCTATTTTCTATCCAAAAGTCAACATTTTTGTTGACTAATGAAGTGAATAGTGACACCAAAACTTGAAATTCACAAATTAAAGAATTTTAAAGTATCAAATGCTCGAGTATACCTAACAAGATTGGTTTGGATAGTTTGGCATGCCAATAGGGTTCAGTTAGCAGTACTGCACATGGCGTTATGCCATTCTATGATTTTATGGCTTTTAGCCATTTTGATATTGTGTTGAGACTTGGCCTCTTGCCTAATATTATTTACAGCTTGTTAGCTGTTCTGTTGCACACCAGGAGATACATATGTGACCGATGGTGTGACGGCCCGAGGTACTTGATACCCAGTGCCAGTTTACCCGTTTATCCAGTCCAGTCGTCCAGTATAGGTTACTTGGGCAACCAAATGAATGAAAATGGACAAAGTTAAAGAAATAAATGAATATAACAAATACAAAACAAATAAGACATATACATTCAATACATATTTATTTTCTGCTATTTTCTTTTATTTTATTATTACACCACTAAGCATCATTGCTTAGCGCGTTGCTTTTGCCACGCGTAGGTTCTGGAGATACTGATCGTGAGCCCAGTAGACCACAGACTGGGTGAGTCCATCCTGCAGCTCTGCATAGTGTCCGTGTCACCTCACCCTCCACAGTGCATTGGTAGGACACTAGGTTTCATTTTGGTATTTTGTAACTAAATTTTTATTTTCTCATATGTAATTGAACTTATGTAATGTATTTTGATGTTCATGTAAATAATGAGAATTGGGTTTGTGAATGGAAAAGTGAATGTTTATCTGTGATTTATACATGATCATCACATGAGATGCATGACTGAGAAATGAGATTGAAAAATATTGAGATTTTGATATTGGAGTTTGAGGTGATTGAATATGATTATTGGAAGTGTTTTTCACAGGTTCCGAAGAACTGTTTTCTCCATGTATAGCCGGTACTCTGCCGGATTTTCTTTAAAATTTTCGGAACCTCAAATAAATTATAATTTCGATAAATTGATCAAATATATTATATTTCACAAGTTATATTCAAAACCATGATAAAAATTAATTAAGGTATAATAGAGTGTGCTGGTACATCGTGTGACATTGCTTACTCGGGTATACTTTACATGGGTAAGGGGTGTCACAGTTTAGTGAAGAAACCTAGTGGAAAAAGTGACTTAACCAAGATTGCATGGAGCTCACCATGGATGGCTATGGAGTTTTCTCTTAAGTTGATTTCGGCTGGATGCCCCAAGGTTGAAGATGATAGAATTTTCTATCCAAAGGCTAATTGAAAGTCCACTTAGGTGATGTTAGTGGAGCAATAATGAAGTTTATGATTTGTTTAATCTAAGTTTTCCATAATTCCCACATTTTCCTCATATCTTTTACTATTTAGATTATGTACCACCATTTTAATTTTTCATGATATTTTCAAAGTGTACTATGACTCATTTTTAATGGACATTGAGGTGAAAAGGCAACTCAGGATGTCAAATGACCACAATGCCCCTATTCGGGTTGCATTCCCGATTTTTCGATAACACAGAGTTTTGTCGTTTTCTCGATTTCTCGTTTTTCTTTGTACTAATTAATTAATTTTTCTTTGATATTTCTAATGATATTTATACTTCAATAAGTCTTTAATTATGTCTTGAAACTAAAATTTAAGGGTTCCCTACAGTCCTGGGGTCGGCTATTGCCTGCGTCGTAACTTCCCCGTGCGGTCACCCATCACTGCGGTGCTGGCTCATTTAACTTAGTTTGATTTCATTGCTATTATTTTTCATTTGTTTTTTTTGTATTTTCTTTTCTTGTATTTCATTATTTTATGTCTACTCACTAATAATTAAATGTAGTTCTAGGCATCCTAGTTGTCCGGACAGACACTGGTCACCGGAACAGTAGAACGCACTACCGAACATAGGGGTGTTACATTGTTGACCCACCTGAAGGTATTGTACCTATAGGGAACAAATAGGTTTTCAAGAAGAAAATTGGTTCTGATGGAAAGGTAAAGACCTATAAAGCAAGGCTAGTAGCAAAAGGGTTTCACCAAAGGCAAGGATGTCACACCCTACCCCTCCGTAAGGCATAACATGATCCCGTAGTATACCTAATGAATTACCAAACTTCATCTACTGATAACCCATTAAATACACTACAAGGGATTTTAAACCTTTTCTTATTTCTTTTTATAGTAGTGAGCATTTTTGACAGGTGTTCAATTTTTTTTTTTTGTTTTTTAATTGAAATGAAACCAATTAACAAATCTGAAGTATCAGTAATTTCTGTAAAAATTTTGGCAGAGTGCCATATGTATTTTGAATAAAATAGTTCTTCAAAAACCTGTAAAAAGCACTTCCAATATATTTCTTCAATCCCAAACTCCAATATGGCTCAACACAATTCAATGTCCTCAACACAATTCAAACTCAGTTCAATATCATTTTCAGCAATTTCAAAGATAAAGGGCAAAATAAATAAGTATTTCAAAAGCTGAAATAAGAGAATTGTAATACAACATTTGGATAGGCTAAAATAATTTACAATTTTATTTTACAACTGCTCAAGACCAAGTACAATATATACATACAGTTCACATACATTACAACAAAATTTCAAAAATATGGTATACTCAATATACTCGGCAGAATCCCAAAATGTAACATAAGCAGCCTACTCTACTGCTCTGTCATGCATCACCATGACAAAGAATGAAAAGTCACACGAGTAAAATTTACTCAGTGGTGCACAATAACAATTTAAAATGCGGCATATAAAGCTTTTATTGACAATTTACAATTCAAACAATTCACAATTTTTCAAAGCTCACATAACACAAATTTGATCAAACAATTAAATAACACAGTGTTGCCAATCAATAACACAACTTAGATCATGACACAAACTTTTTCAAACATACCGTGTTATACACCACAACAAGGCATACTCACCCCACTAATCGAAATCAATGAGGGAGGTGGCTAGCTAGCTAATGAGAACTCATTCATACTCACCTCAGACTGGCAAGTTAAAGAGAGAGGAATATAGTCATACTCACCCCATAAATGGAGGAGGAACATAGTAATTGTCATGCCAAGTGTGAATCAAAACAATTCCAAATCACAATATTTAAATATTTCATACAAACCACAAATCACATTTTATCTCAAAATTTTTCATTTGCAAAGTAGGCAACAAAATAATTTCCAAATAATATTTTCAAAGCCAAAACAATAAAAAACTATTCATAACTCATTTCTCCAAATAAATTTTCTAGTAAAAACAGTGAATATAAAAAGTATTGTGCACAGATCTCGGATGAGTAACCTCTTGGCCTTGACTCAATGTTTCTTTTGTTCTTCAATATCCTTTTCAAATGAAACACACAATTTAAAGTGTTTCAGTACTCAGTTAAATTGTTTCTAATCATAAGGTTCCATAATTAAATTTTCATGATACTACTCCTTTCATTAGTAAACCTATAATGTTGACCCTTGATGCACTCTAGGTGAATTTGGTTTAATGTTACCAATATGTCACATTTTGCATTTCAATATGCTACCAATATAGTTCAATTTACCATTTTTACAAGTTGGCATTCATTGCCAAATTATTTCAAGCATCATTGTATGTAAATGTCAAGTTCTCAATTTTTGTGTGCTAGATTAGTCTAGCTTAAAGTCCTATTTCTCTTGCTTTTTAGCTTCTGGTCAAAAAAGCAAAATTGTAGCTCTATGTCTTATTGCACTCGGGATAAAATTTCAGGTCATTCTGAGTTGTATAGACCAAGATATGATCAATTTACTAAAGCTAGACATATTGCACCTTTAGTGCAAATTTTGGTCAATTTTAAGTCACATTTAGTTCTTGCAGTTTTGGTACTCGAACTTGTGTAAGCTATTTGACTTGGTTCTGACCATTTTTGGGCTTTGGTGTCTTCATAAGAATTGTAGATCTATGTCTAATCTCTGGTAAAAAAACTAACTGCTGCCCAAATGGTCAATTTTCAGGCTTTCAAGTCACTAATTCGGATTTGGTCATTTTTAAGGTCAGTTTCTAGGCAGAATTTTGGCAACATTTCTACATGAAAGTTGGCCTATTTGGTGTCTAATTTCACCCCCCCCCATTAGCCTCATACCAATTGGGTTCACAGTTTTGCACTTATGACCAAATTTAGGTGCTGCCAATATACATAACCTGCATTTGAACATCACACTTCCAATTTTGACAATCCCCCTCCTTCCAATACTTCAATATTCAATCAATGGCACTTCTATATATATTGTACACAATTCCAGCAAATATTTTGGGCAGAACACTCAAGTGCTCAATGCACACAATACACCATTCAAGTTCAACATTCACTTCCACCAAAATTTAACATATCTCAATATCAATATTACACGTACACTTCCATATACTTATACCTCAATGTCAATTACACATGCTGCCCACAATTTAACACTATCATATTTCATTAATAAACTTCATATTCACACACACAAATTCATGATATTATGGGCTGCCAAACATGGCAGTTTGCTAAAGCATCAAGGTCCCATTTCAAACCCTTAATTCAAGCACTAACATGCACATACTTGAACATTAACCTATTACAACTTCCATTTGAGTTAATCAACCTTAATTCCCATCCATTAAATATAGAATAAGTTACTAACCATGCATTTTCATGGCTGCCAAAACTAAGGTTCACCAGTACTCAATCATTTCCTTAATTTTTCTTAGCAATTCAACTTACCCAAAGCCCAACATAAGGATTAGTGAAGGAAATTGGAAAGATTAAGCACTAACCTCAACTTGAGCTTCACAAAACTTCACCAAATCCTCTCCTTCTTGCTGCCTATCTGTTTCCCATGTTATGTAGACAAACTTTAGTGAAGAAATCAAGTGGAAAAAGGGGCTCACTTCATGGTTGCATGGAGGTCCATTCATTCGGCCATGGAGTTTCTTCAATGGAGGCTTACAGCCGGTTTTTTTTCCTAAGGTAGAAGATGAATGTTTTTGCTATCCCAAGTGGTTTTATAGGTGTCCAAGGATTGAGTTAGTGGAGCACTAACTTATAATTAAATGTTTAATTATTTCAAGTTCCATTGTATACACATTTATCTCCCCTTTTTCACTATTTACATAATGTATCACAATTTAATTTTTCATGACATTTCTAAAGTGTAATATTATTTATTTTTAATGGACATTGAGGTCAAAAGGCAACTCGAGGTGTCAAATGACCAAAATGCCCCACTTCGTGTAACACCCCTATGTTCGGTAGTGCGTTCTACTGTTTCGGTGACCAGTGTCTATCCGGACAGCTAGGATGCCTAGAACTACATTTAAATGTTAGTGAGGAAACATAAAATAATGAAATACAAGAAAGGAAAAATAATTATAAGGAAATGTAACCAAGTTAAATGAGCCAAAAACTGTAGCGATGGGTGATCGCATCGGGAAGTTACGGCGTGGACCGTTGACTAGCTCTGGACTGTGGGTAACCCTGGAAAATATTTTTAAGACTTAAATAAACATCTATTGAAGTATAAATGACATTAGAAATTTCAAAGAAAAATTAAGTAATTAATACAAAGAAAAAAGAGAAATCGAGAAACTGATAAAAATCGGTGTTATCGAGAAATCGGGAATACAACCCGAATAGGGGCATTGTGGTCATTTGACACTTAGAGTAGACTTTTGACCTCAATGTCCATTAAAAATAAATGATATTACACTTTAAAAATGTCATGAAAAATTAAATTATGATACATCATGTAAATAGTGAAAAAGGGGAGATAAATGTGTAAATAATGGAACTTGAAGTAATTAAACATTTAATTATAAGTTAGTGTTCCACTAACTCAATCCTTGGAAACCTATAAAACCACTTAGGACAAGAGAAACATTCATCTTCTACCTTAGGAAAAAACCAACAGTGAGCCTCCATTGAAGAAACTCCATGGTCGAATGAATGGACCTCCATGCAACCATGAAGTGAGCCCCTTTTTTCACTTGATTTCTTCACTAAAGTTTGTCTACACAACATGGGAAAGAGATAGGCAACAAGAAGGAGAGGATTTGGTGAAGTTTTGTGAAGCTCAAACTGAGGTTAGTGCTTAATCTTTCCAATTTCCTTCACTAATCCTTGTGTTGAGCTTTGGGTAAGTTGAATTGCTAAGAAAAATTGAGGAAATGATTGAGTATTGGTGAAGCTTAGTTTTGGCAGCCATGAAAATGTATGGTTAGTGACTTACTCTATATTTAATGGATGGGAATTAAGATTGATTATTTCAAATGGAAGCTGTAGTAGGTTAATGTTCAAGTATGTGCATGTTAGTGCTTGAATTAAGGGTTTGAAATGGGACCTTGATGCTTTAGCAAACTGCCATGTTTGGCAGCCCATAATATCATGAATTTGTGTGTGTGAATATGAAGTTTATTAATGAAATATGATAGTGTTAAATTGTGGGCAGCATGTGTAATTGATATTGAGGTATGAGTATATGGAAGTGTATATGTAATATTGATATTGAGATATGTTGAACTTTGATGGAAGTGAATGTTGAACTTGAGTGGTGTATTGTGTGCATTAAGCACTTGAGTGTTCTACCCAAAATTTTTGCTGGAATTGTGTACAATATATATATAAGTGCCATTGAATGAATAATGAAGTAATGAGGAGGAGGAGGAATGTCAAATTAGAAGTGTAATTGTCTTGTGCAGGTTGTGTGTTGTTGACAGTACCTAAATTAGGTTATAAGTGCAAAACTGTGAACCCAGTTGGCATGAAGTCAATGGGGGGGGGGGGTGAAACTGGACACCAAATAGGCCAACTTTTGTGTAGAAATGTTGCTAAAATTCTGCCTAGAAACTGGCCTTCAAAATGACCAAATCCGGATTAGTGACTTGAAAGCCTGAAAATTGACCATTTGGGCAGTAGTTAGTGTTTTGACCATAACTCACTCAAAACATATCTAAATGATCTGACATTTTTACCATGAATAGATTAGACATAGATCTACAACTCTTATGAAGACACCAAAACCCAGAAAATGACCATAAGCAAGTCAAATAGCTTGCACAAGTTCGGGTACTAAAACTGCCAAAACTAAAAGTAACATAAAATTGACCAAATTTTGCACTAAAGGTGTAATCTGTCCAGCTTTAGTAAATTGACCATATCTTGGTCTAGATAACTCAAAATGACTTGAAGTTTTGCCCCGAGTCCAATAAGACATAGAGCTACAATTTTGCTTCTTCGACCAGAAGCTAAAAACTAAGAGAAATAGGACTTTAAGCTAGACCAATGTAGCATACAAAAATTGAGAACTTGACATTTACATATAATGATGCTTGAAATAATTTGGCAATGAATGCCAACTTGTAAAAATGGTAAATTGCACTATATTGATAGCATATTGAAATGCAAAATGTGACATATTGGTAATATTAAACCTAATTCACCTAGAGTACATCAAGGGTCAACATTATAGGTTGACTAAGGAAAACAATAGAATTAAATAAATTAATTATTAAACCTTATGATTAGAAATAATTTAACTGAGTACTGAAAACGTTAAATTGTGTTTTTCAGTTGAAAAGGATATTGAAGAGCATAAGAAACATTGAGTCAAGGCCAAGAGGCGACTCATCCGAGGTCTATGCACAACACTTTTTATATTCACTGCTTTTACCAGAAAGTTTATTTGGAGAAATGAGTTATGAATAATTTTTTATTGTTTTGGTTTTGGGAATTTTATTTGAGAATTATTGTGTTGCCTACTTTATAAATGGAAATTTTGAGATAAATTGTGTTTAGTGGTATCGGAGCAAAGTAGGGACGGTGATACGTAACGCCTACGATTCCTGGGAACTCTCATGCGTGAACTCAGGAGCTTGTAGGGATGGCGATACGTAACGCTTGCAAGTGCTCTGATAGGTACACTATATTCCTCCCTCTTTGACTTGTCAGTCTGAGGTGAGTATGGATGTTCATTATCTAGCTAGCTACCTCCCTCATTGATTTTGATTATTAGGGTGACTATGTCTTATCGTGGTGTACAACATGGCATGTTCAGAAAAATTTGTGTCATGACCTAAGTTGTGTTATTAATTGGCAATACCGTGTTATTCAATTGTTTGATCAAATTTGTGTTATATGAGCATTGAAAAATTATGACATGAAATTGTGAATCATTTGAATTATGAATTGTCAATAAAAGTTTTATATACTGCATTTTAAATTGTTATTGTGCACCACTGAGTAATATTTACTCAGCGATAGCTTTTTCATTGCTGTCGTAGGTAGATAGACAAACAGAGCAGCAGAGTAGGCTGCTTGTGCTACATTTTGGGATTCCGCCGGGTATATAGAGTATACCATATTCTGTAATTTTTATTGTAATTTATGTACACTGTATGTATATATTGTACTTGGTCTTGAGCAGTTGTAAAATAAAGTTGTAAATTATTTTGACCTATCAAAATGTTGTATTACAATTCTCTTATTTCAGCTTTTGAAATACTCATTTATTTTGCCCTTTATCTTTGAAATTGCTGAAAATGATATTGAACTGAGTTTGAATTGTGTTGAGGACATTGAATTGTGTTTAGATATATTGGAGTTTGGGATTGAAGAAATATATTGGAAGTGCTTTTTATAGGTTTTTAAAGAACTGTTTTATTCAAAATATAGATGGCACTCTGCCAAAATTTTTACATAAATTATTGATACTTCAGATTTGTTAATTGGTTTCATTTTAGTTAAAAAAACAAAAAAAAAATTTAACACCTGTTAAAAATGCTCACCACTGTAAAAAGAAATAAGAAATTGTTTAAAATTCCTTGTAGTGTATTTAATGGGTTATCAGTAGACGAAGTTTAGTAATTCATTAGGTATACTACGGGATCATGTTATGCCTTACGAAGGGGTAGGGTGTGACACTTCGGGTTATATTGTCACACCCTACCTCTCTGTAAGGCATAACATGATCCCATAGTATACCTAATGAATTACCAACTTCGTCTACTGATAACCCATTAAATACATTACAAGGTATTTTAAACCTTTTCTTACTTCTTTTTAGAGTGGTGAGCACTATTTACAGGTGTTTAAAAAAATTTTAACTGAAGTGAAATCAGATAACACATTTGAAGAATTAATAATTTCTGTAAAAATTTTGGCAATGTGCCATCTGTATTTTGAATAAAACAGTTCTTCAAAATCCTATAAAAAACACTTCAAATATATTTCTCAATCCCAACTCCAACATCAAATCAACACAAAAAGTTTTTCAACATTTGCTAACTCAAATCCATAATAATTTTTCAGTGTTTTCAAAAGTTGAAATAAAAGAAATATATCACAATATTTACAAGCCAAGATAATTTACAAATTTATTTTACATTTTCAATGTACAATTTTAATTTACAACTGCTCAAAATCAAGAACAATATATACATACAGTGAACATACATTACAATACAAAATATAAACTATGGTATACTCAATATACTCGATGAACTCTCAATGAAGCACTAGCAGCCTAGTCCGCTGCCCTTTCAATCTGTCTACCTACGACAGCAATGAAAAGCTATCGCTGAGTAAAATTTACTTAGTGGTGCACAATAACAATTTGAAATGCGATACATAAACTTTTATTGACAATTTACAAATCAAATAATTCACAATTCCATTTCACAATTTACAAAGTTCATATAACCCAAATTTGATCAAACAGTTGAATAACACAGTTTTGCTAATCAATAACACCATTTGATCAAATAACTGAATAACACAGTTTTGCCAATCAATAACACCATTTGATTAAATAATTGAATAACGCAGTTTTGTCAATCAATAACATCATTTGATCAAATAATTGAATAACACAGTGTTGCCAATCAATAACACAATTTGATCAAATAACTGAATAACACAGTTTTGTCAATCGATAACACAATTTGATCAAATAACTGAATAATACAGTTTTGCCAATCGATAACACAATTTGATCAAATAACTGAATAACACAGTTTTGCAAATCAATAACACAATTTAGGCCATGACACAAATTTTCTGTACATGCCATGTTGTACACCACGACAAGGCACACTCACCCCAATAATCGAAATCAATGAGGGAGGAAGCTAGCTAGATAATGAGTACTCATCCACACTCACCTCAGTCTGATAAGTCAAAGAGGGAGGAACATAATGTACCTATCAGAGCACTTGCAGGCGTTACGTATCGCCATCCCTACAAGCTCCTAAGTTCACTCGTGAGAGTTTCCAAGAATCGTAGGCGGTACATATCGTCGTACCTACTTTGCTCTGATAACACTAAACACATTTTATCTCAAAATTTTCATTTACAAAGTAGGCAACACAATAATTTTCAAATATAATTCCCAAAGCCAAAACAATCAAATATTATTCATAACTCATTTCTCCAAATAAATTTTCTGGTGAAAGCAGTGAATATAAAAAGTATTGTGCACAGACACAATTTAAAACTATAATGTTCAAATAAATTTTTAAGTAGAAAATAAGAAATCAAAATTATTGTGCACAAACACAGTTTAAAACAATAACATACAAATAGTCATAATTTATTTCAATTGAAAAATTCAAAAGAAATAGCTATTGTGCACAAACTTCTGATATATGCCTCTTGGCCCGACTCAGTGTTCCTTATGCTTCTCAATATCCTTTTCAACTGAAACACACAATTTAAAGTGTTTCAGTACTCAATGAATTTGTTTCTAACAATAAAATCCAATATTTAAACTTTCTTGGTACTATTCCCTTCAATTCATTTTATTAGTCAACATCTTATGTTGACCCTTGATACACTCTAAGTGAGTCAATTCTAATGTTACCAATATGTCATATTTAATAGCCTTTTAGTGTTAGTACATGTCACCCAATTCATTTTCATGTACAGTGCATTTTATTGAAATTTGTTGGATTTCGGTATACTAATTTGACCTAGCCGAATGACCTAGTTCCCTTTGTTTTCAGGTTTCGGTCAAAACTACAAACTTGTAGGTCTATGTCTTATTGCACACGGGGCAAAATTTCAGGTTATTCTGAGTTATGTAGACCAAGTTATGGTGAATCTACCAATGCTGATCAGAATGCATCAAAATGGTCACTTTAGGTCATTTTTAGGTCACTTTTGGCTCAGCCAGTCAGGTTTTCAAAGTTCTAATCCGGATTTGGTCATTTTTCAAGTCACATTCTAAGCAGAATTTTGGTAAGCTTCCTTCATGAAAGTTGGCACATTTTGTGCCTAGTTTCACCTCCAATTGGTCTCATACCAATTGGAGCCACACTCTTAAGGTTCTAAGCCAAAACATATACTGCCCTGCAACATACTCTTCATCACATACCAAAGGACACATTCAACACTTACCAAGTCACTTCCTTCATGCCATTTCTGTTTTGTACCATAAATTAAAAACATTTATCAAATCATTTTTGGTCATTTTGGTAGCTTATAACCACACTCAATATGCACATTATAGTCCAGAATTTTCCAAGTCCAAATTACAAACAATTTAACCACATGACAAGCTCATTTACATGTCCAAACTCAAACCTCTATACACATATACATGCTGCCATAACAAGCACCATAATTCAACAATATAATTCCATAAACCAAACCATGAAATAACATATTTTGATCTACACTTCAAGCTGTCGATTTGTACATCTCTCCAATTAGCTTTCAAGCTTCCAAAATCAAGTGTACAATCACACACACATTTAGTATACATTATCCAATTTATTTCTATACATATAAACACTTACATCAACACTTTAATCTACCATTTACATGCAAAGATAAACTGCCCTTATTGAAGTTCCATGGCTGCCAAAAATGTACCTCTCCCTTAACTCATCAAACTTCAAAAATCCTTCCACAATTCAACTACCCATAACATCCATACAAAGTTTAATAAAATAAGATTTGAAAACACTTACTTACCACTTTTGAAGCTTGATCAAAACCTCACTAAACTTCTTCTTTTTGCTGCCTATGCATTGCTCATGATATGTGGACCACTTTTAATGAAGGGATTTACAAGAAATTATGGCTTGAAAGTGATGAAATGGGAACATGTATCATGGTCAGCCATGGAGGATTTGAAGAACCTTGAATTGGCCATGGATGAGTGAATGAAAAAATGAAATGTTGAAGTGGTGATTGCTGTCCTCTTATGGGTATTTATACCCCCACTATCATTTTAATATTCAATATAATATTTAAACTTTATTATTTTTAATTACATCCCCCATATTTCCTTTATTTACACTTCATATTTAATTTCTTATTTTCATGAAATTTTAAAATTTAATACTACTTATTTTTAATGGACATTTAGGTCAAAAAGCTAACTCTAGATGTCAAATGACCAAAATGCCCCTCTTCGGGTTAAATTCGGACTTTTTCGGTGCTACCGATTTACTCCTTGTACCGTCGATTTCTTTAATTTTTGTTTTCCGTTTATACTGACCTACTAATTTTTTTCTTGGACATTTCCCAAGTGTAATATCATTTATTTTCAATGGACATTTAGGTCGAAAGACAACTCAGGGTGTCAAATGACCACAATGCCCTTGTTTGGGTTGCATTCCCGATTTTTCGGTAACACCGATTTTTGTCGTTTTCTCGATTTCTTGTTTTTCTTTGTACTAATTAATTTTTTTTTTTGATATTTCTAATGATATTTATACTTCAATATACATTTATTTAAGTCCTAAAAATATTTTTTCCAGGGTTCTCTACAGTCCAGGGCTAGTCAACGGTCCATGCCACAACTTCTCGGTGCGATCACCCATCGCTATGGTTCTCGGCTCGTTTAACTTGGTTACATTTCATTGCTATTATTTTTCCTTTGTTTTTCTTGTATTTTCCTCTATTGTATTTCATCATTTCATGTCTCCTTACTAACATTTATGTGTAGTTTCAGGCATCCTAGCTGTCCGGACAACACTGGTCACCGGAACAGTAGCACTACCAAACATAGGGGTGTTACATATATTCCCGATTTTTCGGTAACACCGATTTTTTTCAGTTTCTCGATTTCTCATTTTTCTTTGTACTAATTACTTAATTTTTCTTTGACATTTCTAATGTCATTTATACTTCAATAGATGTTTATTTAAGTCTTAAAAATATTTTTCAGGGTTCCCCGCGGTCCAGGGCTAGTCAATGGTCCACGCTGCAACTTCCCAGTGCGATCACCCATCACTACGGTTTTCGACTCATTTAACTTGGTTACATTTCCTTGCTATTATTTTTTCTTTATTTTTCTTGTATTTTCCTTTCTTGTATTTCATTATTTTATGTCTCCTCACTAACATTTAAATGTAGTTCTAGGCATCCTAGCTATCCGGACAGACACTGGTCACCGAAACAGTAGAACGCACTACCGAACATAGGGATGTTACAATTCTCCCCCCCTTAAAATAAATTTCGTCCGTGAAATTTTACCCAATAGCCGTCTGACAATAGTTATATGTTTATTTTCTCCTTTCTATATGATAATATAATCTTCTTTCTTTTGAATTTATATAAGACTTTTAACAATCTAATACAACATTTAATTTGTTTGTATAACACCAATCTTCTCTTACTATTATTCTGTTTAATATTTCAGTTCATGTTTCCTTATTGAATGACCCTTGAGGTCATGTTAGAATTATTTATCTAGACATTGGTCCTCTGACCATTTTAGTCAACAATCTTACTCACATTCATAACATTTCTTTGTTATATCTGAACTAACTGTTCAAATTTTTACTTCCACAATTCTTTTTATCTATTAATATTCTATAACTTACTTCCTTTTGTACTAAAATATAACCTTTCGATATTCTAACTTTTGAGTTTTAAATCCCTAAGTAGGATTTTCAAACTTATTTCCAACAATAAAATTTTGTCCTGGCATAACTATACCAAAACAGATTTCATTGGCAACTATTCTCATCTTGGTGTGCTATCAAGTAGTACTAGCTCTACACAATAATCTCAAGTCAGTACTGTAATCTGCAGCTTACAGTACAAACATCAAGAACATTGCATAGTTACTACGATACATTCCAATAGATTAAACTTTCCTATATTTTATCCTTCTCGAATTCACTAATATCCGAAACTTATTCTGATTACAATATCCATTGACAATTACTAACTGTAACATCTTTGCCCTCATCTAGAGCAATTCCATTACTGTAACTTACTTTTAGGTAACTGATAATTTTTTTTTTAAACGAGGGATAGCAGGAAGGAAAACAATGCTGGCACTAATGTAAAAGTATGTAGACACTAGGTCAAACAATACATCTATATATATCTTAGTTAAAAATTGAAAAAGTGCCAGCAAAAATGTCAAAAGTTTTAGCCTTTTCCCTCTACTATATAGTGTATATTCTAGCTGAAGCATCACCCTGTTCTGGCTGATTCACAGTACTCTGACTCTAGGTGTACTACCCCTACCTCTACCTCTGCTTCTACTAACTAATGGTGAACTCTTTGGGGTAGAAACCTGAGTTGATCCCTCTGGTGTAGTAAATGATCCAGAACGGTGTGGATTTATACAATCCTTAGCAAAATGACTAGTCTCTCCACAATTAAAACATGCTCCTATGGCATGCTCCTATGGCTCTATAACATACCCCACTATATGGTTTACCACAAGTTTCACAAAGTCGATCTGACAGCGCATTTCTGGGTCTCTGCTGAGTTTGCTGATCCAATCGGAGTGGTTTCTATCCAGAAAATCTATCTCTACCTGATTCGCGTGAGCTAAATCCTTTAAAGTGCTTTCTTTTTCCTGACCCACTATCATGAACTTGATCAGTAGTCTTTCTAATTTTCTCTTTTTCTTCTATACCCTTTTTAACTGTTTCTTCA
Source organism: Hevea brasiliensis (assembly GCF_030052815.1). Classification (NCBI taxonomy): domain Eukaryota; kingdom Viridiplantae; phylum Streptophyta; class Magnoliopsida; order Malpighiales; family Euphorbiaceae; genus Hevea; species Hevea brasiliensis. The sequence continues at coordinate 93,109,954 of NC_079504.1, forward strand.
TTCTCAATTCTTTCCAATTCCAGGGCTTGCGATATTAGCTCTGAGAAATTCTGGTATTGAAACCCCACAACTTGCATTCTTAGACTAGGCCTTAACCTGACCTCAAAATGTTTACATCTATCTCTAGGAGTGGTAAGCAGGCTTCCTGCATAATGACTCAATCGAGAGAAGTTTCTCTCATATTCTACCACTGTTCTGTTCCTTTGCTTCAGGCTTAAGAACTCCTGTAGCTTCTGGTCCACATAAGCATCTGGGACATATTTTTACCTGAACTCTCTGAGAAAGTCGTCCCATGTCAGTACTGGGGGTTCCACCAAACTGTGGGGAATGGTTTTCCACCAGTCATATGCATCCCCCTGTAGAAGTGAGACTGAGTATTCAAACTTTAGCTCATTGGTGCAATGCAGCTTCCTAAAAACTCTTTCCATCCTTTTCAACCATTGTTCTGCCTCTAGCGGATCCACTGTCCCCTTAAGCTCAGTAGTCCCATATTTAATCAACTTGTCATACTGCCTAGCTGAAGCCTGTGGTTGTACTACTGGTATCTGCAGTGGGACTCGAGTGGGCATGTTACCAGCCATCTGTTGGAACATCGTACCCATCTGCAGAGCAAATTGAGTAGGGAACTATGGTATTGAGGGGGTTGGTGTAGCTAATCCACTCACATTTTGAAGGGCTAGGGCTTCCCCTTGTACCTCAGCCTCTAGTGATTGATCGAGTGAACGATCCTCTTCTTCCATAGTCAATTAGAGGGTATTATTGTAACACCCTCCTGGTAGCAACTCCGTACATTCTACTGTTCCGGTGACCGGTGTCGGTCCAGACAGCTAGAACGTTCGGAAAAATATTTAAACTAAAGTGAGGAACCATAATTAACTCAAATATTAATAAGAAAAATTTAGAAAAAATTTTAGAAATAAAATACAACCAAGTTAAATGAGCCGGTGCCCAAGCGATGGGTAACCTAGAGGGAAGTTGCGATTCTCGCAACTAGGAGCCCTAGACCCGGGTAAAAATTCATAAAATATTTTTTGGGACTCCAGAGAAGGGTCATTGAGGTTCCTATGGCATTAGAATGCCAAGAAAATATTTAGAAAATTTTTTCAATCGGTACAGACAATTTTGACCCGTTAAGCCAAACGGAGGGCATTTTGGTCATTTCGCCTTCAGAGACGATTTTTGGCCGACTTATCCAGTTGAGTAAATAATTATTATGACATAAAATATGAATTAAGGGTGATGAAAAATTAATGTAAAGCTAGTAGAAAAGAAAAGAAAAGAAAAGAAAAATCAATAAAAAGCAAATTACGACATCATTATGATGTCAATTAAAAATTCCCACCAATCAAAATTAAACAACCATTTAATTAGCTAATAAAAAGAGATAAATAAGACCAAAGAAATTAAAAAGCAACAGCCATCTTCCTCCTCCCTAAACCAGCCGAAACCATGCCCTAGACCAAACCCCCATTAACACATTCAACAAGCTCAATTTCTCTCCTCATTTCACCATAAATCCTCCTACTCCTTTCACTAAAATTCATCCTTGCACCTTGCATAACCCTTTGGCAGCCAAGAAGAAGAAAGAAAGTGAAGTTTAAGCTTGAAAAATTCTGCTCTACAAGAGGTTAGTGCACATATATACCTAAAACTCTTTATTTCCATGTTAGAGACTTAAAAAGGAGTAAGAATTTGTAAGTCAAATGAACACAATTTATGTGTATGTATACCATGGATTTCGGCAGCCCTAAGGAAGGGATAGGGTTGATTGTTTTGATGGACTTAAAGTGGACTAGAGATCATGTTTAAAGCATATATATATGGGGATAGTGAATTAGTTAGTTAATTAAGTCATCTTGTGTAAATTCATAATGGGGATTAGGGTTTTGGGAGTGAAAATTTGATTTTGCTCATGAGATGGTGAGTGAACATTCTCATGGTCAATTAGTGACCATTTGAGGTAAGTTGAGCATAATTTGAAGTGAACTAGAGTGTTACAAACCAAATTGGTAGGCTGCCTAGTGACAGCAGCAAGGAGGCTGGGAGTCCAGCCTGTTTGGACTACCATATCTTTGGCTGTGTAGGTTCAATTGGTGTTTAGCCAATTGGACATGAAACTAGACATATAATGGCACAATTTTTCTGAAGAAACCATGCCCAAAAGACCAAAGCAAGTGGACCAAAAGTTTACCCCAATCTGGATACCCTGCAAGCAGATTCTGCAGAATGACCAACTGTTCATTTGGCCATAACTCACTGTAAAATGGTCCATTTGACCTGAAATTTTTACAGCAACAAGATAAGATATAGACAAACAACTTTAATGAATAAACCTACCCCAAATTATGACCAGAACCTATCCAACAAGGCACTCATAGTCACTGTTCATTGTATTGTAGATTTGGTAAATTCTGCAGTTTTCCAATCCGGCCAGCTGTGGTTTTTGGACCATATCTGGAGCTACAAAACTCCAAATGGAGTGATTCAAAAAACGAAATTCAACTAGACAAAATAAGGAACAACTTTCATGTTTACCATTTCCTCAAATTTCCACTGTAACAGTCCCTAATGGAACAGTAAATTTATGGTACAAAAACTAAAAATTCTGCCCCTTAGTGCTAAGTTTGGAAATGGATTTGGTGATTAATTCCAACAAGTTTTAAATGCAAAATGTGGTACATTGGGAGTGTTAAAACCAATACACCTATTTTCTATCCAAAAGTCAACATTTTTGTTGACTAATGAAGTGAATAGTAACACCAAAACTTGAAATTCACAAATTGAAGAATTTTAAAGTATCAAATGCCCTAGTATACCTAACAAGATTGGTTTGGATAGTTTGGCATGCCAATAGGGTTCAGTTAGCAGTACTGCACATGGCATTATGCCATTCTGTGATTTTATGGCTTTTAGCCATTTTGATATTGTGTTGAGACTTGGCCTCGTGCCTAATATTATTTACAGCTTGTTAGCTGCTCATGCACACCGAGATACATATGTGACCGATGGTGTGACGGCCGAGGTACTTGATACCCAAAGTGCGGTTTACTCGTTTATCCATCCGATCGTCCCAAAGATAGGTTACTTGGGCAACCAAATGAATGAAAATGGACAAAGTTAAAGAAATAAATGAATATAACAAATACAAAACAAATAAGACATATACATTCAATACATATTTATTTTCTACTATTTTCTTTTATTTTATTATTGCACCACTAAGCATCATTGCTTAGCGCGTTGCTTTTGCCACGCGTAGGTTCTGGAGATACTGATCGTGAGCCCAGTAGACCGCAGACTGGGTGAGTCCATCCTGCAGCTCTGCATAGTGTCCGTGTCACCTCACCCTCCACAGTGCATTGGTAGGACTCTAGGTTTCATTTTGGTATTTTGTAACTAATTTTTCTTTTCTCATATGTATTTGGATTTATGTAATGTATTTTGATGTTCATGTAAATAATGAAAATTGTGTTGGTGAATGGAAAATGTGAATATCTATATGTGAATTGTACTTGATTATCACATTAGATGAATGATTGAGAAATGAAATTGAAAAATGTTGAGATTTTGATATTGGAGTTTGAGAGTGATGAGATATGAATATTGGAAGTGTTTTTCACAGGTTCCGAAGAACTGTTTTCTCCATTTTTAGCCGGTACTCTGCCGGATTTTCTATAAAATTTTCGAAACCTCAAATAAATTATAATTTCAATAAATAACTTAAATAAATAATATTTCACAAGTTATATTCAAAACTATGATAAAAATTAATTAAGGTAAAATAGAGTGTGCCGGTACACCGTGTGACATTGCTTACTCGGATATACTGTACACGGGTATGGGGTGTCACATTTAGTGGTATCAGAGCACGGTTTAGGCGTTTCTGGGCCTAGATTGAGTCCATATCATGCATTGTATTTGTAAGAGTCGAGGTGACATTAATGCTGATCTGTTTGTCTTTGTTATTTTGAATAGGATATGGACCCTACATCTCAGAGGGCAGTTGAGGAGGAAGTGGAGAGTCATGCTCCACCTGCAGCAGCTGAGACTGGGGGTATGGGAGAACCTGCTCCGCCAGCTCAAGCAGAGCCTGCTCAGCCTCCACAGGCCATGTTTCAGCAAATGGCCGAATTCTTCAGACAAATGGCTGGGGTAATGCCAGCACCACCACCACCACCTCCACAACCAAAATCACACCTGGAAAAATTGAGAAAGTTTAGAGCAGTGGATTTCTTTGGCAAGAGAAAAGATGATTCTATTGCAGCTGAAAATTGGTTGAACAGAACAGGCAGAGTTTTAAAACAACTCCACTGCACTCCAGAGAAAAATCTAGAAGCTGCTGTATCTTTGCTGCAAGACGATGCATATGAATGGTGGGATACTGTGTCCAGTGAAGTACAGCCAGAAATAGTAACTTGGGACTTCTTCCTCTCCGAATTTAAGAAGAAATATGTGGGTAGTGTATACCTGGAAGAGAGAAGAAGAGAGTTCATTAACCTGAGGCAGAGGCAGCTGTCAGTGGCCGAGTATGAGAAGGAATTCGTCAGATTGAGCCGCTATGGAAGGGAGATAGTCCCTAATGAGGCCAAAAGGTGTAAGAGATTTGAAGAGGGATTAAATGACAACATAAAGATCATGATCACTGCCTTGGGAATCACCGACTTTACTAAGTTAGTGGAAGCTGAAATAAAGGTTGAAAAAGTAAGAATCAGTGAGCAGACTAGAAGGGAAAGACAGCAGAAGAGGGGCCCGGTTCAGTCTAGTTCATCTCCTGCACCTAGGAAGAAGTTCAAGGGTCCACCTGTACAGAGTTCAGGTCAGCCACAAGGTCGTGGTCACCTCGGGGCCCAGTGCCACGCTTTACCCTAGGAGAGGTCACCCACACCATCGGTGGGCGCCTCCGTGGATGGGGTTCAGGGACCAACCTCAAGATCTTCTCGCATGTCCACACCGTCTCAAGTGGCATAAGGGGGAGTGTTGGAGAGTAATCGTGCTCGCTAAGGTGTGGGTCAACAGAGCATCGCTTGAAGAACCGCCCACGCAGAACTACTACAATGCTCCAACACAAGCGCATGCACCTCCTCGCACCACAAAGGGTAGGAAATCTTGCAACTGACGACTGGGACCATCACGAGGCTCGCATCCGAGCCAGAGAGGCCAGATAATAGACCACCTGCCAGAGCCTATGCCATTAGAGCTCAGGAGGAGCAAGATGCCCCGGACGTCATCAGGGGTACGTTCTCCCTCTACAATACATCTGTGCATGCATTGGTGGATCCAGGATCCACTCATTCATACATCTGCATCAACTTACCCGTAGAAAGGGGGATACTAGTAGGGGAGAGTGACCAAGACATTTTGGTCACTAATCCATTGGGCCACAGTGTAGTGGTGAACAAAGTGTACAAGGGTTGCCTGTTAAGGATTCAGAGGTATGAATTCTTGGCAGACCTGATTGAGTTGCCTTTCCACGAGTTTGATGTGATTTTGGGAATGGACTGGTTGTCACGTCATCAGGCAATAGTTGATTGCAAATTGAAGAGAATTTCTCTGAAAACTTCTGAGGGTAATGAGATCACAGTTGTGGGGGAAAGGACAGATTTCTTGTCCAATGTCATCTCAGCCACAGTTGCAAGAAGAATGATGAGAAAAGGCTGTGAAGCCTACCTAGCACATGTGGTGGATACTAGGCAGGCTAAGCCAAACCCGAGTGATATACCCACAAGAAGAGACTTCCTGCAGGTATTTCTGAAGAGTTGCCACTTTACCACCGTAAAGGGAAGTTGAATTTGCTATTGAGACACCGCCGGCACAAAGACCCATTTCCATTGCTCCTTATAGGATGGCACCCACTGAATTGAGGGAGTTGAAAATTCAGTTGCAAGAGTTGCTTGATAAGGGGTTCATACGCCCCAGTGTGTCACCATGGGGAGCTCCAGTGCTGTTTGTAAAGAAAAAGGATGGGACTTTGAGGCTATGTGACTGTGAAGAACAAATATCCGTTGCCTAGAATTGATGATCTATTTGATCAGTTGAAGGGAGCAGGAGTATTTTCTAAGATTGATCTCAGATCAGCATCAGTTGAGGGTGAAGGATGTAGATGTGCCCAAGACTGCATTCAGAACCCGATATGGGCATTATGAGTTTCTAGTGATGCCCTTTGGCCTAACAAATGCACCAGCAGCATTCATGGACCTTATGAACCGTATCTTCCATCCACACTTAGATCGGTTCGTAGTGGTCTTTATTGATGATATTTTGGTGTATTCCAAGACCAGGGAAGAACATGATGAGCATTTGAGGATTATTTTGCAAACCCTAAGAGAAAAGAAGCTGTATGCTAAGTTGTCCAAGTGCGACTTCTGGTTGAATGAGATTACATTCCTTGGACACATAGTGTCAGCTGATGGGATTAGGGTGGATCCCAAGAAAATAGAAGCAGTGATGGAATGGAAGCCTCCCAGAAATACAACTGAGGTCAGAAGCTTCTTGAGGCTAGCTAGGTATTACAGGAGATTTGTGAAGGGATTTTCCTTAATAGCTGCTCCAATGACCAAGTTGTTACATAAGAATGTTAGATTTGACTGGAATGACAAGTGTCAAACCAGTTTTGAGAAGTTGAAGGCTATGTTGACAGAGGCATCAGCAGCACACCAAGGTGTCGAAAGGACTTTGTGGTCTACAGTGATGCCTCTCATAACGGGTTAGGGTGTGTATTGATGCAAAAGGGGAAGGTGGTCGCTTATGCTTCCAGGCAGCTAAGGCCACATGAACAAAATTACCCTACCCATGATCTAGAGCTTGCAGCAATTATCTTCTCACTGAAGATATGGAGGCATTACTTGTATGGTGAAAAGTGCTACATTTACACGGACCACAAAAACCTGAAATATTTGCCAACTCAGAAGGAGCTCAACCTTAGACAGAGACGATGGATTGAGTTCCTGAAGGATTACGATTGTGTAATTGACTACCATCCTCGGAAGGCAAATGTAGTTGCTGATGCTTTGAGCAGAAAATCCATCACAGCTTTGAGATCATTGAATGCCCGTCTATCTTTGGTTCGAGATGGAGCTATTTTGGCTGAGTTGCAAGTGAGGCTAAACCTATTACACCAGATTTTAGATGGGCAGAAAGTAGATGAGAAGCTAATGGCTATTATGAGCAAAATCTCTGAGGGAAAAGCAACTGACTATGGGGTGAAAGCAGATGGGTGTCTGTATTACAAAGGAAGACTGTGTGTACTAGATGATGGGGAATTGAAGGCCAGTATTCTAAAAGAGGCACACACCAGTGTATATGCTATGCACCCAGGAAGTACAAAGATGTATCAAGATCCAAGCTTCGTGATTGGTGGCCTGGTATGAAGAAGGACATAGCTGACTATGTGACTAAATGCTTGACATGTCAGCAAGTCAAGGCAGAACATCAAGTTCCATCAGGTTTGCTACAGCCTATACGCATACCTGAATGGAAATGGGATCGGGTCACCATGGATTTTGTAAGTGGTCTACCTCTCACCCAGAAGAAACATGATGCAGTATGGGTGATAGTAGATAGATTGACGAAGTCAGCACACTTTCTCCCAATTAGGACTGACTACTCACTGGAGAAGTTAGCAGAATTGTATATTAGTGAGATAGTTAGACTGCATGGAATTCCACTTTCCATCATATTTGATCGAGGCCCAAGGTTTACATCGAGATTTTAGAAGAAGTTGCATGAGTCCTTGGGTACACAACTCCACTTCAGCACAGCATTCCATCCTCAGACGGATGGGCAATCCAAAAGAGTAATCCAGGTAAACAATTGAACCAATTGAATTAATACAATTATTAAACTAAAATGATAACAATAACATGAAAAATATGTCAGGTCCTTGAGGATATGCTGAGGAGTTGCATCATTGAGTTTGAGGGAAGTTGGGATAAATACCTCCCACTGGCAGAATTTGCATACAACAATAGCTACCAAGCTAGTATCCAAATGGCCCCGTATGAAGCACTGTATGGGAGAAAATGTAGAACTCCAATGTGCTAGACTGAATTGGGTGAAGACAAACTAGTGGGGCCAGACCTGGTGAAACAGACTGAGGAGAAAGTGAAACTAATCAAAGCCAATCTAAAGGTTGCCTCGCATGCATGTAAATCTTATGCCGACCTGAAGAGAAAAGAAATAGAATATGCGGTTGGCGACAAAGTGCTCCTCAAGGTGTCACCATGGAAAAAAGTGCTGAGGTTTGGAAGAAAAGGTAAGTTAAGCCCTAGGTTCATTGGCCCATATGAAGTCGTTGAACGTGTGGGTCCAGTGGCCTATAGGCTAGCTTTACCACCAGAGCTGGACAAGATCCACAATGTGTTCCACGTGTCCATGCTCAGAAGATACTGCTCAGATCCTTCACATGTCATCTCCAGGGAAGAAATTGAAATAAAACCAGATTTGACATATGAAGAAGAACCTCTACGGATCCTCGGTCGGGAAGTAAAAGAATTGAGGAACAAGCAGATTCCACTGGTGAAAGTGCTTTGGAGGCACCATAACATCGAGGAGGCAACTTGGGAAAGTGAAGAGACGATGAGGCAACAGTTCCCTCAACTGTTTGCATCAGGTAAATTTCGAGGACGAAATTTAAATTAGAGGGGAAGAGTTGTAACACCCTCCCGGTAGCAACTCCGTACATTCTACTATTCCGGTGACCGGTATCGGTCCGGACAGCTAGAACGTTCGGAAAAATATTTAAACTAAAGTGAGGAACTATAATTAACTCAAATATTAATAAGAAAAATTTAGAAAAAATTTTAGAAATAAAATACAACCAAGTTAAATGAGCCGGTGCCCAAGCGATGGGTAACCCAGAGGGAAGTTGCGGTTCTCGCAACTAGGAGCCCTAGACCCGGGTAAAAATTCATAAAATAATTTTTTGGGACTCCAGAGAAGGGTCATTGAGGTTCCTATGGCATTAGAATGCCAAGAAAATATTTAGAAAATTTTTTCAATCGGTACAGACAATTTTGACCTGTTAAGCCAAACGGAGGGCATTTTGGTCATTTCGCCTTCAGAGACGATTTTTGGCCGACTTGTCCAGTTGAGTAAATAATTATTATGACATAAAATATGAATTAAGGGTGATGAAAAATTAATGTAAAGCTAGTAGAAAAGAAAAGAAAAGAAAAATCAATAAAAAGCAAATTATGACATCATTATGATGTCAATTAAAAATTCCCACCAATCAAAATTAAACAACCATTTAATTAGCTAATAAAAAGAGATAAATAAGACCAAAGAAATTAAAAAGCAACAGCCATCTTCCTCCTCCCTAAACCAGCCGAAACCATGCCCTAGACCAAACCCCCATTAACACATTCAACATGCTCAAGTTCTCTCCTCATTTCACCCTAAATCCTCCTACTTTTCACTAAAATTCATCCTTGCACCTTGCATAACCCTTTGGCAGCCAAGAAGAAGAAAGAAAGTGAAGTTTAAGCTTGAAAAATTCTGCTCTACAAGAGGTTAGTGCACATATATACCTAAAACTCTTTATTTCCATGTTAGAGACTTAAAAAGGAGTAAGAATTTGTAAGTCAAATGAACACAATTTATGTGTATGTATACCATGGATTTCGGCAGCCCTAAGGAAGGGATTGGGTTGATTTTTTTGATGGACTTAAAGTGGACTATAGATCATGTTTAAAGCATATATATATGGGGATAGTGAATTAGTTAGTTAATTAAGTCATCTTGTGTAAATTCATAATGGGGATTAGGGTTTTGGGAGTGAAAATTTGATTTTGCTCATGAGATGGTGAGTGAACATTCTCATGGTCAATTAGTGACCATTTGAGGTAAGTTGACCATAATTTGAAGTGAACTAGAGTGTTAAAAACCAAATTGGTAGGCTGCCTAGTGACAGCAGCAAGGAGGCTGGGAGTCCAGCCTGTTTGGACTGCCATATCTTTGGCTGTGTAGGTTCAATTGGTGTTTGGCCAATTGGAAATGAAACTAGACATATAATGGCACAATTTTGCTGAAGAAACCATGCCCAAAAGACCAAAGCAAGTGGACCAAAAGTTGGCCCCAATCCGGATACCCTGCAAGCAGATTCTGCAGAATGAGGCCATAACTCATTGTAAAATGGTCCATTTGACCTGAAAATTTTACAGCAACAAGATAAGATATAGACAAACAACTTTCATGAAGAAACCTACCCCAAATTATGACTAGAACCTATCCAACAAGGCACTCACAGTCACTGTTCATTGTACTATAGATTTGGTAAATTCTGCAGTTTTCCAATCCGGCCAGCTGTGGTTTTTGGACCATATCTGGAGCTACAAAACTCCAAATGGAGTGATTCAAAAAAATAAATTCAACTAGAGAAAATAAGGAACAACTTTCATGTTTACCATTTCCTCAAATTTCTACTGTAACAGTCCCTAATGGAACAGTAAATTTATGGTACAAAAACTGAAAATTCTGCCCCTTAGTGCTAAGTTTGGAAATGGATTTGGTGATTAATTCCAACAAGTTTTAAATGCAAAATGTGGTACATTGGGAGTGTTAAAACCAATACACCTATTTTCTATCCAAAAGTCAACATTTTGTTGACTAATGAAGTGAATAGTGACACCAAAACTTGAAATTCACAAATTGAAGAATTTTAAAGTATCAAATACCCTAGTATACCTAACAAGATTGGTTTGGATAGTTTGGCATGCCAATAGGGTTCAGTTAGCAGTACTGCATATGGCATTATGCCATTCTGTGATTTAATGGCTTTAAGCCATTTTGATATTGCGTTGAGACCTGGCCTCGTGCCTAATATTATTTACAGCTTGTTAGCTGTTCTGTTGCACACCGGGAGATACATATGTGACCGATGGTGTGACGCCCGAGGTACTTGATACCCAAAGGCCGCCATCTGCTTATCCATCCAATCGCCCAAAGATAGGTTACTTGGGCAACCAAATGAATGAAAATGGACAAAGTTAAAGAAATAAATGAATATAACAAATACAAAACAAATAAGACATATACATTCAATACATATTTATTTTCTGCTATTTTCTTTTATTTTATTATTGCACCACTAAGCATCTTTGCTTAGCGCGTTGCTTTTGCCACGCGTAGGTTCTGGAGATACTGATCGTGAGCCCAGTAGACCGCAGACTGGGTGAGTCCATCCTACAGCTCTGCATAGTCTCCGTGTCACCTCACCCTCCACAGTGCATTGCTAGGACACTAGGTTTCATTTTGGTATTTTGTAACTAATTTTTTTTTTTATTTTCTCATATGTATTTGGATTTATGTAATGTATTTTGATGTTCATGTAAATAATGAAAATTGTGTTGGTGAATGGAAAATGTGAATATCTATCTGTGAATTGTACTTGATTATCACATTAGATGAATGATTGAGAAATGAAATTGAAAAATGTTGAGATTTTGATATTGGACTTTGAGAGTGATGAGATATGAATATTGGAAGTGTTTTTCACAGGTTCCGAAGAACTGTTTTCTCCATTTTTAGCCGGTACTCTGCCGGATTTTCTATAAAATTTTCGGAACCTCAAATAAATTATAATTTCAATAAATAACTTAAATAAATAATATTTCACAAGTTATATTCAAAACTATGATAAAAATTAATTAAGGTAAAATAGAGTGTGCCGGTACACCGTGTGACATTGCTTACTCGGATATACTGTACGCGGGTAAGGGGTGTCACAATTATACCTCCTGAACAAATAACATAAGGAGATTTCCTTCCGTTAGTGCATATTTATAATGTAATTTACTGTATGCATCAAACTATGACATTGAGTAGTTGTAATATGAAGAAAGAATATTCAGATTACAGGTCAAAACAAACTTTAAAAACTAGCTCTGATGCCACTAAAACATGTCACACCCTAACCCTCCGTAAAGCATAACGTGATCCCGTAGTATACCTAATGAATTACTAAACTTCGTCTACTGATAACATATTAAATACAATACAAGGAATTTTAAACCTTTTCTTATTTCTTTTTACAGTTGTGAGCATTTTTTACATGTGTTAAATTTTTTTTATTTTTTAACTGAAATGAAACCAATTAACAAATCAGAAGTACCAGTAATTTCTGTAAAAATTTTGGCAGAGTGTGTCACAATCTACTCCTCGTAAGATGTAACATGCTCCCGTAGTACACCTAATGAATTACAGTACTTCGCCTACCGGTAACCCATTAAATATACTACAAGGGATTTTAAACAATTTTCGTTCATTTTTAAATTGGTGGGTAAAATTTTTTTTTTCAGATATTAAAAACCTTTATTTAAAGTCCAAACATAAATCAAATTTTTAGATATTTAAAATCTCATTAATTTTTACAAAAATTTCGGCAGAGTGCCGTCTGTATTTTAAGAAAATAGTTCTTCAAAACTTGAAAATAAAGACACTCCCAATATTTTTCTCAATCACAACTCCATTATTCAATCTCATTTCTCAAATCAACACAAACAACTCAGTACACTGTTTAAATTAAATCAAACATTGAAATATCTCATTAAGATAGCAAAATTAATATTTACATTCATGGGAGTATTAAAAATTTAGTAGTACAAAACTTTATAAATACATAAAATCTCAAGATAACCTTACAATAATTTGTATTTGATTACAATCCAAAAATATATTACAAAAGAGTTGGTACAACTCCTCAAAGTAAATTTCATACATATAATTACAGAATTACATCAAAATCTAAAGTAGAAGGGTATACCTATGATATACCCGAAGATAGTCTCGCTATGCCTTTCAGTAATCTTGCTCAGCTGCTTTATATTTTCTTTCACCTGCGACAGCATACAAAGCTATCGCTGAGTGGTAAACTCAGTGGTGCACAAACCAATAATTTAAAACTTAATACAAGTTATGCTTGACAATTCATAACAAATAAAAATTTAAAATTTCTAAATTCTTCAAAATTCATAACATTCAGAAATCAATATTTTCATTCATGCAAATTATTCATTTTGATCAAATAGTAACTATTTATCTACATTTCTTTTAAATCCCGAAACAATACAAAAATATTTTGAATCACTGACAAATTATTTATTTCAACCATAATTTATCAAACTATGCATAATTTAAAGGGCGTTGCCAACAATTCACACAGTTGAACCCATGACCCAAAATTCAAATAGATGCCGTGTTGTACACCATGACATTTCACACTCTCCCAATAACCGAGGCTAAAAGGGAGGAACAAAGACTAGCTAGTATATATGAGTACTCATTCAAACTCTTCCCCAACTGGCAATCCAGAGAGGAAGGAAATCACCCCATCTAGTGGAGGAGATATCTCACTAGACAAGCTAATGAGAATTCACAATATATTTTGCCATGTCAACTGTGGTTTCAAATCATATTCAAAAAAATTTCTATTGACAAAGTGTTTACAAATCATCAACATATTTAATCATCATAAATTCAAGCTCATGGTTGGCAACACATCAAACTTAAAATTTACAATCCTCAAAACCATGCAATAAATCCTTAAATGCATAAAAAAAATTTATATTTAATTTATACAATTTCATTCAACAAATTAAAATCCTCAACACAACAAAATTATAAATCATAAAATAAACTTGTTCAAATTAATTTAGAAGTGAAAAGTAACAAAATAGTTAGTTGCGCACAAACCTTATATGAGTCGCCTCTTGGCCTTAACTCGATGTTTCGGGTTCTTTCTCAGTATTCTTTTCCACTGAAACACATAGTTTCATAGTGTTTTAGTATTACCATTTATCATAACTCCAAAAATAAATTCAACTCTACTTATACCTAGCTTTAATATGCTAAACTTGACATTCTTTAAAATTTGTATTTCGAGGTTACTATTCATGATACTATTCAAGTCAATTTGTTGACTTTCTAAGGCTTAATAAGTATGGGAATTCTAATTTCACTCACATACCATATTTTGGTTACTAAATTTATTGGTTTTGGTTGTTTTCTCAAATTCTAAGTCTTTTAGGCAAATTTGCAAATTTTCAGTTTTGGGTGTCTTATGTTGCACTGTTCCATTAGTTATTTTTCTGTTAGAATTTGGCAAAACTTTATGCATAGAAAATGTTCCCTATTGTCTTAAATTTATTCTCCTTGTTGAATCACTCCAATTGGAGTTGTGTAGCTCAAGTTATAGCCATTTGAATCATAGCTGCCGGATTGGACTTAACCCAAATTTCTTGGCACCAAACTGTTTCTGGCAGTTTTAGGTCACCAATTTTGGGTGGCCAAATGACGTGGTTAATGGCATAATTTGGGTTTGTGTTCTCCATGAAATTTTTAGGTCTATATCTCAGCTATCCACTGGTAAAATTTCAGGTCATTTAGACCTACCTAGCCCAAGTTATGGCCAAATGAACAAACACTGTTCATTTGGTCAATTTTGTACAGGTCAGACTATAGAAATCGGGATTTGGTCAATTTGTTCACCAGGTTTTGGTTACCTTTTGGGCATGATTCCTAAATAAAAATTGTGTCATTTTGTGTCTATTTTTATTCCCAATTAGTCTCATACCAATTGAACTTGTAAATTTTCAGTTTTGGTCCCTCAAAGGGACCTTGGTCCTACTGCTTGCAGCATGAACCTAAGCAACCCGAATTTGCATTTGGTTCCAACACTTCTAACATACTCCAATTGGTCTCAAATGACCATTTCTCACCTCCAACCAAGTCCAACACACCATTTAACATATTCTCACATTTTTCTTCAATTTTTTGCATGTTCAACACCCTAGCTACACCCAAAGTTCAACCTAATGCAATTTAAAGTGTGTATTTATGTTCTACACACCTAATTCACCTCAAATAACCATTTAAAACCATCAAACTCATTCATATCAAACCCTAACCCTAGCTGAATGAATTTTCTATTTGGTCCCTCAACAATTATTTTGTTATGATTTTAAGTTACTTTATAAGTTAATTAAACTAAGAACATAGAAATTGAACAAAAGAATTCAAATTTACATACTAACCTTTGTTTGGTTTTCCAATCACTAATTTTCTTCCCCTTTTTCTTCTTTCTTGCTTCTTCAATCTCCTCTTCTAGTTGCCCAAACAAAGCATAATCATAATTTAGTGGAATTTTTGGGGGATTTATGGGGTTGATTCAAGCTTTGAAAGCTTGAATTTCATGGCCATGGAGGAAACTAAGGAGAAAAGAGAGAGAGAGGAGAGATGGACGTTTTTTTGTTTTGAAGAAGAAGAATGGATTTTTTTGTCATTTTATTTTTGTCTTTTAATCTTATGGAAGACCATAAATCAAATTAAATAAAATTTTAATCATAGTATTTATGGCATCATGCATGATGTCATGCATGATGTCATCTCTTTTTACTTTTTTCATTTTCTTTTTATTTTTCTATTTATTTTTCCATTAGTTCTTTAATTTAATTTTTTATTCTGAAATTTTATTTTCTTCGATTTTATTTAACAGTCAGGTCAGGAGTCAGCTCTCGAGGTCAATTGACCAAATTGGCCCTCGCTGGTTCGACCCGGTTTGCAAATAATTCAATATTTCTTTTGGCTCCCTAACCTAATTATTTGACTGGCTTAACAATTCTTTTTCATGATTTTCTCTTTTCCACTGTGTTCGCAATAGTCATAAGGACCGCGGCATCACATTTTACGATTCGAAATTTGAGTTTAAATCGACCTCACAGTCCTTCCCGAGAAGGTCACACATCGCTGCAACTCTCAGCTCATTTAACCTTTTATGTTTTGTTTTTCTTATTTTTAATTTTCTATCTGGTAATTGAAGGAACGGAAACGTGCAAAACACAAGTTTATACCATTGAATTCAAAAATTTTCACCTAGGATCACATGCATCATGCAAGATTTATTTTTATCTATTTGATTTCAATGATAAACAACATACTAAAACTCTTTTAATATGTTTTTGGATCTGTATTTGCCATTTAAGATTTTAAAATTAATCAGATTAATTTTAGAACCCTAGATTAAATCAAGAACGATTACACTAACCTCTTGATGCACTGCAGCGTGTCTGCACCTTTGAGATTTGTCTTCAGGACACCAAATATTGTCCCTCTAGCTTGTCCACAACAAGAACACTTATGGCAGCCCTTGAACAGCTTCTAAAGCTTTTCTATTAATTACAAATTCAAGTTCTGCCTTTTAAGAGATTAGAGATGTAAACAGGACACTAGAAACAATTTCTAGTGTTCTTAATTTAAGAGATTGATGGCTAATCTCTTTGAATTGATGAGAGATGAAGAAGAATAGATGGAGAGCCTCAAAATGGCATGACAAAGGAGAGGAGTGGCTGCTGGTTGTTTTTCTTTTTCATAACAACACTTATATAGCTAGGTTAACACATTAAACCCTTGCCACATGTCACCCTTTGATTAGTTCTAGGTTTAAGTAACCCAATCACATTGTGCCAAGTGTCAAACCTATATTTAATCTTGATTTTAATCATCTTACATGATTAAAAAAAATTTGGAAAGCTTATGTGTAATCCCATGTGTCACCATCTCATGGTGCCACGTGTCACACTGTGAAATGACCAAAATGCCCATGTGTCTTAATTTTGAGTTCTTAACCCAAAATAATTATTTTTTTTTCTTCTAATTTATATCAAATATAAATTAATTAATTAATCTCTATAAATTAATTTCTCATTAATTAAATTCATATTTAAACACTTTAAATATAAATTTAACTTATACTATACATCCAATAATCTAGATTTGGTTTCAAGTCATGCTAGGGACTTTGCAATTTAATTGCAAACAAAACTTATTTAATTAATCAATTAAACTCTTTAATTAATTAATTAAATCATATTTAAATAGGTGATAACTTGTGTATGTGTGTGACTTACTAAGCTCATCACTAATTGGCAATGAGACATGATATCAACTCTTAATATCATCAGAACTCTTTCTTACCGTAAATGATTTCTCTAAATCATTTTATGAATCTCATAGACCATGGTTAACACCTAGCATAGTATGCCATGGCCACTCAATTAGTAATAAGGTTTATCTTAAATGAACCTATAATCATATGTTACCATGCACTAGAATCTCCCTGTTATAAAATCCCAACTCAAGCTGGAGTCATAGTTTATGTCAAACTCCATTTGCTATGAATATTATGTTCTCTTTTAATTCCAGTTCTTGATTAAAAAGATTTTCTCATCAGAAACTCTTTTCTGAATAAATCTATCTGTCCTAGCCAGGAACTTGAAACATCAAGAACAATTAAATGAACATAGGATTTTATCTCTATTTACTTAGAGGAATAGATTCCATCTTGATCAACACCTACCTCCATATATAATTAGTAGGAGCCAACAGATGCCCATATATCCATACATAGTACAAGTATGAAAGCAGTATCAAACTCAAACTACCTATATACAAGATAACTGTGCTATTTCAAGTCTAAAGATTATATGCACTGATATGATTTATGACAAAACATTGATAAGAGTAAACTCCATATGCTTGTCATAAGTGTCACTGGTTCAGCCTACTTATCATTTATAAGTGCCTATCATGTTTGCTATATGGCATGAGACTCATCATTCCATCTTATTTATATCTCATATAAATAACTTGGGAACAAATATGAATACAATCTTTCTGGATAAGTCATGTCCTTATTATGAAGTATCCTCGATTGTGAACCTATTTATGACACTTTGTGCTAGAAATATTGTCACTCATATTCTTAACAACTTAAGAATAATATTTCTAACAAAATATCAATGGACCTTTTCTATTACACATAAATATATTATGTAAACGGAAAAGTGGAAATGCCTTTTGTTAATAAAATATGTACAAGATACATACTAAAAGATATGCTCTAGGGCATACTACTAACAATTAACTCAAAATAATTATTTTTTCTTCTTCTAATTTATATCAAATATAAATTAATTAATTAATCTCTATTAATTAATTTTTCATTAATTAAATTCATATTTAAAAACTTTAAATATAAATTTAACTTATACTATACATCCAATAATCTAGATTTGGTTTTAAGTCATGCTAGGGACTTTGCAATTTAATTGCAAACCAAACCTATTTAATTAATCAATTAAACTCTTTAATTAATTAATTAAATCATATTTAAATAGGTGATAACTTGTGTATGTATGTGACTTACTAGGCTCATCACTAATTGGCAATGAGACATGATATCAACTCTTAATATCATCAGAACTCTTTCTTACCATAAATGATTTCTCTAAATCATTTTATGAACCTCATAGACCATGGTTAACACCTAGCATAGCATGCGATGGCCACCCAATTAGTAATAAAGTTTACCTTAAATGAACCTACAATCATATTTTACCATGCACTAGAATCTCTCTGTTACAAAATCCCAACTCAAGCTGGAGTCATGGTTTATGTCAAACTCCATTTGCTATGAATATTATGTTCTCTTTTAATTCCAGTTCTTAACTAAAAAGATTTTCTCATTAGAAACTCTTTTCTGAATAAATCTATCTGTCCTAGCCAGGAACTTGAAATATCAAGAACAATTAAATGAACATAGGATTTTATTTCTATTTACTTAGAGGAAAAGATTATATCTTGATCAACACCTACCTCCATATATAACTAGTAGGAGCCAACAGATGCCCATATACGCATACACAGTACAAGTATGAAAGCAGTATCAAACTCAAACTACCTATATACAAGATAAATGTGCTATCTCAGGTCTAAAGATTATATGCACTGATATGATTTATGACAAAACATTGATAAGAGTAAACTCGATGTGCTTGTCATAAGTGTCACTGGTTCAGCCTACTTATCATTTATAAGTGCCTATCACATTTGTTATGTGGCATGAGACTCACCATTCCATCTTATTTATATCTCATATAAATAACTTGGGAACAAATATGAATACAATCTTTCTGGATAAGTCATGTCCTTATTATGAAGTATCCTCGATTGTAAACCTATTTATGATACTTTGTGCTAGAAATATTGTCACTCATATTCTTAACAACTTAAGAATAATATTTCTAACAAAATATCAATGGACCTTTTCTATTACACATAAATATATTATGTAAACAGAAAAGTGAAAATGCCTTTTATTAATAAAAATATGTATAAGATACATACTAAATGATATGCTCTAGGGCATACTACTAATAATCTCCCACTAGCACTAGAGCCATTCATTATAATATCTTAGACCTATCTTCTCAAGATGTCGGTCTAACTGAGTCTGTGACATAGGCTTAGTGAATGGATCAGCTGGATTTTCAGCTGATGCTATTTTCTGCATGGCTACATCGCCTCGCTCAACTATTTCTCTGATAATGTAGTAGCGCATTTTTATGTGTTTGGATTTCTGGTGAGACCTTGGTTCCTTAGCCTGTATGACTACTACATTGTTGTCACAGTGTAGTGGAACTGCTGACTCAATGGAAGGAACTACTGTAAGTTCTGTCACGAACTTTTTTATCCAAATAGCTTCCTTTGCAGCATCTGATGCAGCAATATACTCAGCCTCTGTAGTGGAATCTGCAGTCGTGCTCTATTTGGAACTCTTCCAACTGACTGTACCTCCATTACAAATGAACACATATCCAGAGGTAGACTTTCTATCATCAATATCTTATTGGAAATCAGAATCAGTATAACCATCCAATTGCAAGTCTCTACCTCCATAAATCAAGAATAAATCCTTAGTTCTTCTTAAGTACTTAAGGATATTCTTGACAGCTATCCAGTGTTCCAAACCTGGATTGGATTGATACCTACTAGTCAAACTAACAACATATACGATATCCGGCCTAGTACACAACATTGCATACATTAAACTTCCAATAGCTGAAGCATATGGAATCCTGGCCATCTTATCTCTTTCTTCAGGTGTCTTTGGAGACATCTCTTTAGAAAGGTGGATACCATGTCTCACTGGTAACAATCCTCTCTTGGAATCAAGCATGTTAAACCTCTTTAACACCTTTTCCAAGTATATACTTCGGGATAAACCAATTATTCTTTTCACTCTATCTCTATATATGCGAATCCCAAGAATATAGGTTGCCTCCCCTAAGTCTTTCATGGAGAATGTATTTGACAACCATACCTTTATAGTTGTCAACGTACCTGTGTCATTACCCATCAACAGTATGTCATCCACATATAAAACAAGGAAAGTGATAGCACTGTCACTGACCTTCTTATATACACATGGCTCATCATCATTTTTGATAAAACCAAAGGATTTAATGGCTTCATCAAAACGGATTTTCCAACTCCTCGAAGCTTGTTTCAACCCATAAATGGATCGCTTTAGCTTGCATACCTTGGAACCATCTTGGGATTCAAAACCCCTAGGTTGTTCCATGAAAATGTTTTCTTCAATGAATCCATTGAAAAAAGCTGTTTTGACATCCATCTTCCAAATCTCATCATCATAGTATGCAGCTATTGCTAATAAAATCCTAATTGATTTAAGCATGGCAACAGGCGAGAAAGTCTCCTCATAGTCGATTCCTTGCCTTTGGCGAAACCCTTTCGCTACTAGCCTTGCCTTATAGGTCTCTACCTTTCCATCAGAACCAATTTTCTTCTTGAAAACCCATTTGTTCCCTATAGGTACAATACCTTCAGGTGGATCAACAAGATCCCAAACTTGATTCTTATACATGGAATCAATCTCGGATTTCATAGCATTAATCCATTTTGAAGAGTCTATATCTGATATAGCTTCTTCATAGGTAAGTGGATCATCTCCATGATCTACTTCTTCATGAATAGACAACTCTTGTTCTTCTTCATAAAGAAAACCATATCTCACTGGTGGGTGAGATACCCTGGTTGTTCTATGAGGAACAGCTGTAGATGTTTCATCAACGGGTATAGGTTGACTAGATGGATCTATATCCATCTGATCTGTTGGTTGGTCAGAATTCTCCAATTCTAACTCTATTTGCCTTCCTTTGCCTCCTTTTTGAACAAACTGTTGTTCAAGAAATGTGGCATCTCTACTTATCACAACCTTTTGTGAAGTAGGCAAATAAAAATAATATCCAAAACTATCTTTTAGATATCCAACAAATCGACCTTTTTCTGATCTGGTCTCCAATTTATCAGTGTTCAGCTTTTTGATATAAGTTGAACAACCCCAAATCTTAACATGCTTAAGACTTGGTTTTCTTCCATGCCATATCTCATAAGGTGGAAGAAACTGATTTTGATGGAATCCTATTCAGAATATACAAAGCTGATTCTAATGCAAATCCCCAAAAGAAGATTGGCATATCAGTATAGCTCATCATACTACGTACCATATCCAATAGAGTATGATTTCTCCTTTCAGATACACCATTCAGCTGTGGCATTCCTGGAGGAGTCAGCTGAGAAACAATGCCATGCTCTCTCAAGTATTCATCAAATTCAGTACTCAAATATTCACCTCTACGATCTGATCGAAGAGCTTTAATACTCTTTCCTATTTGATTTTCTACTTCAGATTTAAATTCTTTAAACTTTTCAAGGGATTCATGTTTGTATTTCATCAAATACAAATACCCAAATCTTGATTTATCATCAGTAAAGGTAATAAAATAATGAAAGCTCCCTCTAGCTATTTCTTTAAATGGACCACATACATCACTATGTATTAGTTCCAAAATATTTTCAGCTCTTAGCCCTTATCCAACAAAGGGTGATCTAGTCATTTTACCCTGAAGGCAAGATTCACAAGTTGGAGTAGGCTCAGAGCCCAATAAGGATAGAATCCCCATTTTCTCCAGTTTTGCAATCCTATCTTCTGCAACATGACATAACCTTAAGTGCCAAATATATTTTGAACTTGAGTTGGTTTTCACCATGGCATTGCATTCTTTTAGATCACTTGCATTCAATTTGTGTTTGTCATTATTATCCAAATAATAAAGAACATTATTGATATAACCCGAACCAACATATTTATTTCCAAAATAACTATTGCAAACATCATTTGTGAACTGAAATTCATAGCATTTCTAGTCAAACTAGATATAGAAATGATGTTCTTAAAAGCATCAGGTACATATAAAATATTATCCAAACACAAAACATGTCCAAACATGTAAAAAGATTTAGATCCTATGGCTAAAGCTTCAACAGTTGAGCCATTGCCAATCCGGACTCTAATATCTTGAGAACGCAAGCTGCTACTATTTGCTAGTTCCTGCATATCATTAGAAATGTGAGAACTGGTACCAGTATCTAAAACCCAAGCTGTAGATGAACTATGAGTATCATCAGAATCTAAATAACAAGATATGGACATACATTCCGAAGGTGTATCCTTCTTGTCCTTCAGAGAAGCAAGATACTCTGGACAGTTCCTTTTCCAGTGCCCATCCTTTTGGCAGTGGAAACACTTTCCTTTGCCTCCATTAGCTTTAGTCTTCCTTTTCTGTTTAGCTATTTTCTTGGAAGGACCAGGAATCTGAGGTTTCTTTTTCTTATTGCCCTTCTTCTTGTTGGACTTTCCAGCAGAAGAAGATGCAATCAAAGCTACCTCTTTTCCTTTATTACCTGGCATATTCTTTTGGGCAATAACCAGCATGTTGAGTAAACCAACTAAGGTACATTCCTGTTGAGTCATATGGAAATTTGTCACAAAATTCCCAAAAGACTCAGGAAGGGACTGAAGGATCAAATCCATCTGTAGTTGGAAATCCATGTTGAAGTCAAGATGTTCCAACTGCTCAATCAGCCGAATCATCTTGTGGACATGATCCCCAATATTCTATCCCTCAGACATCCTCATACGGAATAGCTGTCTAGATATCTCATACCTAGCATTCCTGCTGTGCTCACCATACAACTCTTGTAGGTGAAGGAGGATCTCACTCGCACTCAACATGTTCTCATACTGCTTTTGTAACTCATTACTCATGGAAGCAAGCATGTAGCACTTAGCTCTCATATCATGCTCCTTCCACTTATCCAAAGTTTCATGTTCCTCTTGTGTGGCCTCTGCAGTTAAGGGACCAGGAACATTTGAATGTAGAACATATCCTATATGTTCAAGGTTTAGGACAAGTTTCAAATTTCTTAGCCAATCAGACAGATTAGGTCCTGTCAACCTATTACGATCAAGTATGCTTGCAAGGATATTGGATGGTAGTGGTTGTTCTGTGCTCATTTTTATCAGAAAATTAACTGCAGAAAATAACCAGATTAATTAGTAAATGTATCATGTAATTAACCAAAATGATTATGGTCTTTTAATCAAATTGGTCCTCCCACTAATTTAGCGAATCCTATACTTCCAAAGTAGAAAACGGAAATCCTAGTTGGATGGATTTCTAGTGGGTGATTGAATTCTTATAATTCTATTGATCATCCTCAGGTACATCCATTATTGGAATTACAATAAACTATAAGTGAGCAACTCCTTGCCCATCACATCTCATGTGAGGTTCAATCCTTTACCTAGCCCCTAATGCTCAAAATCTCAGGTACATCCATTATTGACTTATCTTGCATTAGTTAAGTTGATCCCATTGAGCCAATAATTATGCAAATAATTTTAATGTCCTCAGGTACATCAAATATTGGCCACCAAACTATTTACATATTTAGAACATCTTATGCTTAACAATTATTCTTAAGAAAATCTCTTAAATTAATTGCATCTTATGCAACTATTAAAATTTTCTTAAAATAATTGCCCCAATGGAGGGCCTATGTTGTAATTACTTTAATTATAGCATTTCCAACCTAATCATTTGTTTGGAAGATTTTATGGTCATTCTAATTACTATTAAGGTCTCACTTTGCACATTATCCAATTAGCATACATATATCATATAATAGCATACATTCCCATACATCTCATGCATTCATGGATAAGCAATAAATATGGTATGATCATGGACTTTCTAAGGGATTCAATTCTGAGCCACCAAGAATTGAATTAGGGCATTCCTAGGTGCATTTCATTCATTCATTTTACAAGAGTTGCTGAAGGAGTACATAATCAACACTTGATCTTGAATTCCTCCCACTGGTCCCACTAATGCTTTTGACCTCCTTGAACTTCTTGCAATCCAATATTACATAGTAATCCTTGGCATACCAAGGCGAATTTACAAGAACTTAAATAAATGAAATTACAACCCAAAAATTATCAAACTTAATAATACATGCCCAAAACAAATTAAAATAAATTAATTAATTTACAATCCCAAAGAAATATAAAAGAAATAAATCCAATCACATTGGTCTTTTATAGTCCATGATCATCCATCATGCATGTCACTATTTAACAATTAAATAAAACATACATACTTAAATTAAATTGAATATCTCATATTCAACTTAAAAATCCAGATTTGAATACGATTCAAATAAATTTAAAAATTCAGATTTGAATCTCATTCAAACAAATTTAAAAATTCAGATTTGAATTACATTCAAACAACTTTAAAAATTCAGATTTGAATCACATTCAAACATTTTTTAAAAAATCATATTTGAATCACATTCAAACATTTTTTAAAAAATCAGATCTGAATTTTATTCAATCAATTTTAAAAAATCAGATTTAAATATGATTCAAGCAACTTTAAAAATTCAGATTTGAATCACATCCAAACAACTTTTAAAATTCAGATTTGAATCATATTCAAACAATTTTTAAAATTCTGATTTGAATCATAATTTAATTGTGTGATAAAAATTCTAATTAAACAAATTAATTAGAAATAAAATGGATCTTAGATCATACAACAATTGCACATTCACCATCCATTTACCTTTGCACACCATTGTGGTGCATCAACCATGCGCACCATGGTGTTCATCATTTGTGCCGCCACCTTGGCTTTGCAAC
The DNA here is from genome assembly GCF_030052815.1 of Hevea brasiliensis. NCBI lineage: Eukaryota > Viridiplantae > Streptophyta > Magnoliopsida > Malpighiales > Euphorbiaceae > Hevea > Hevea brasiliensis. The sequence continues at coordinate 93,134,858 of NC_079504.1, forward strand.
CAGCAATGAACTTTTGATCTCATAATCAAACACACAATTAAATCATATAAACATCAATCTAAATGGCAAATATAGTGGCTCTGATACCAATTGAAGGAATGGAAGCGTGAAAAACACAAGTTTATACCATTGAATTCAAAAATTTTCACCTAGGGTCACATGCATCATGCAAGATTTATTTTTATCTATTTGATTTCAATGATAAACAACATATTAAAACTCTTTTAATATGTTTTTGGATCTATATTTTTCATTTAAGATTTTAAAATTAATCAGATTAATTTTAGAACCCTAGATTAAATCAAGAACGATTACACTAACCTCTTGATACACTGCAGCGTGTCTGCGCCTTTGAGATTCGTCTTCAGGACACCAAATGTTGTCCCTCTAGCTTGTCCACACCAAGAACACCTATGGCAGCCCTTGAACAGCTTCTAAAGCTTTTCTATTAATTAGAAATTCAAGTTTTACCTTTTAAGAGATTAGAGATGTAAACAGGACACTAGAAACAATTTCTAGTGTTCTTAATTCAAGAGATTGACGGCTAATCTCTTTGAATTGATGAGAGATGAAGAAGAATAGATGGAGAGCCTCAAAATGGTGTGACAAAGGAGAGGAGTGGCTACTGGTTATTTTTCTTTTTCATAACAACACTTATATAGTTAGGTTAACATATTAAACCCTTGCCACATGTCACCCTTTGATTAGCTCTAGGTTTAAGTGACCCAATCACATTGTGCCTAGTGTCAAACCTATATTTAATCTTGATTTTAATCATCTTACATGATTAAAAAATATTTGGCAAGCTTATGTGTAATCCCATGTGTGACACCCCTTACCCGTGTACAGTATACCCGAGTAAGCAATGCCACACGGTGTACTGGCACACTCTAATATACCTTACTTAATTTGTGTCATGCCTTTGAAGCCAATTTATGAAATATGATTTATTTAAGCCATTTATCAAAATTATTATTCATTTGAGGTTCCGAAGATTTTAAAGAAAATCCGGCGGAGTACCGGCTAAAAATGGAGAAAACAGTTCTTCGGAACCTGTTAAAAACACTTCCAATATTTGTATTCCATCATCTTAACTCCAATATCCACAATCTCATCAATATTTCTCAATTTCAGTTCTCAATAACCTTGTCATTTCTCAAACATCCCTTTCTCATATACAAGCAATAAATAAATGCTCAAATTTTGCATTCATAGTCATCACTTTCATTATTTACATGAACATCAAAATATATTACATAAGTTCAAATACATATGAGAAAACAAAATTAAGTTACAAAATGTCAAAATGACACCTAATGTCCTACCAATGCACAGCAGACGTTGAGGTGACACGGACACTGAGCAGAACTGCCGGATGGACTCACCCAGTCTGTGGTCTACTGGGCTCACGATCGGTATCTCTGGTGCCTACGCGTGGCAAAAGCAACGCGCTAAGCAATAATGCTTAGTGGTGCAATAATATAATAAAGAAAAATAGCAAGAAAATAAATGTGTATAGAATGTGTATGCTTTCTTTGTTTGGTGTTGGTATATTCATTATTTCATTAACTTTGTTCACTTTTATTCATTTAGTTGCCCCAAGTAACCTACACTAGACGACTGGACTGGATAACGGGTAAACTGGCACTGGGTATCTAATACCTCGGGCCGTCACACCATCGGTCGCATATGCATCACCGGTGTGCAAATGTGAGCTACCAAGTCAGAATAATCTTAGGCACAAGGCCAAGTCTCAATGCAAAATCAGAATGGCTAAAAGCCATAAAATCACAGAATGGCATTTTTGCCATGTGCAGTACTGCTAACTGAACCCTATTGGCATGCCAAACTATCCAAACCAATCTTGTTAGGTATACTAGGGCATTTGAAACTTTTAAATTCTTCAATTTGTAAATTTCATGTTTTGGTGTTACTATTCACCTCATTGGTCAACAAAAATGTTGACTTTTGGATAGAAAATATGTTCATTGACTTTGGCACTCCCAACATACCACATTTGGTGTTTAAAACTTGTTGGCATTAAGTGTTAATACCATTTCAAAGTGTAACTCAACACAAGCAGAATTTTCAGTTTTGGTGAGTCAATTTCACTGTTCCATTGGACACTGTTACTGTAGGAATTTGAAGAAATGTAAAACATGAAAGTTGTTCCTTATTTTGTCTAGTTGAATTTCCTTTTTTGAATCACTCAATTTGGAGTTTTTTAACTCTAGATATGGTCCAAAGACCCAAGCTGGCCGAATGTGCATTCTGCAGAAAATTACCATATCTACAGTGCATGAACAGTAACTAGAGTCACTTGGTTGGATGGGTTCTGGCCATAATTTGGGGTAGGTTCCTTCATGAAAGTTGTTTGTATATGTCTTAACTTGTTGCTGTAAATATTTCAGGTCAATTGACCAAATCTACAGTGAGTTATGGCCAAATGAACAGTTACTGTTCATTTGGCCAATTCTGCAGAATCAGTTTGTGGTTCCGGATTGGGGCCAAGTTTTGGTCCTCTTGCTTTGGTCCTTTGGGCATGGTTTCTTCAGCAAAAATGTGCCATTATAAACCTAGTTTCATGTCCAATTGGCCAAACACCAATTGGACTAACACAACCAAAGTTATGGCTGTGTAATTGGACTGAATTTTCAGTCACCATTCTGCACCCTCTAGGCAGCACACACCTTCCCTTTGCCATGCTTCATTCCAGTCCCAATTAAGGTCAAATTCCTTCAAATGGTCACTAATTGACCATTAGGATGTACTTTAACAATTTCATAAGCCAAGCTAATTTTTACTTCCCAAAACCCTAGCTTCACAATATAATTTCTACAAGGTGCCTTAGTTAGCATACCAATTCATCACCTATATATATATATCCTCAACATCATTTTTAGTCCACTTTTAGACCAACAAAACACTTATTCCTATACCTTCAATAGGGCTGCCGAATTCTATATTGGACATACACATGAGTTTGGTTCATTTCATTCACAAATACTTGTTGGTTTCAAGTCCTTAACATATAAATTAAAAGTTTTAAGTGTATATATGCACTAACCTTGTTGTATGCCAATCCAAGCTTGAGAAAGCTTCACTTTATTTCTTCTTCTTGGCTGCCAAAAGATTATGCAAGGTGCTAGGACAAATTTTAGTGAAAGGAAACTAGGGTTTTAGGGTGAAATGAAGGAGGGAATTGAAGGTTTGAAGTGAACATCAATGGAGGAGGGTTCTAGTGTGTTTCGGCTGGTTTGTTTTGGGGAGGATGACTGCTGCAATTTTTGCCAATTTGGTCTTCTCTTATCTCTTTTAATAGTTAGTCAAATAATAGTTTAATTTTGATTGGTCATTGTTTTCTTAATGACATCACCATGATGTCATAAATACCTTTTTTCCTCATTTTCTTTTCTTTCCTCCACTACTCATTTTCAATTTAATTTCTAGTAATGTTTATTCATATTTTACGTTATATTAATTATTTACTCAACTGGACAAGTCGGCCAAAAATCACCTCGGAAGGCGAAATGACCAAAATGCCCTCCGTTTGGCTTAACGGGTCAAAATCGTCTGTACCGATTGAAAAATTTTTCTAGGTATTTTCTTGGCATTCTAATGCCATGGGAACCTCAATTACCCTTCTCTGGAGTCCCAAAAATTATTTTATAATTTTTTCCACGCGTCTAGGGCTCCTCGTTAGAACCGAACTTCCTCCTGTTACCCATCGCTTGGGCACCGGCTCGTTTTGCTTGGTTGTATTTTATTTCTAAAATTTTTACTAAGTGTTTCTTATTAATATTTGAGTTAATTATGGTTCCTGACTTTAGTTTAAATATTTTTCCGGACGTTCTAGCTGTCCGGACCGACACCGGTCACCGGAACAGTAGAATGTACGGAGTGGTTACCGGGATGGTGTTACAACTCTTCCCCTCTAATTTAAATTTCGTCCTCGAAATTTACCTGATGCAAACAGTTGAGGGAACTGTTGCCTCATCATTTCTTCACTTTCCCAAGTTGCCTCCTCGGTGTTGTGGTGCCTCCAAAGCACTTTCACCAGTGGAATTTGGTTGTTCCTCAATTCTTTTACTTCCCGAGCCAGGATCCGTAGAGGTTCTTCTTCATATGTCAAATCCGGTTGTATTTCAATTTCTTCTCTGGAGATGACATGTGAAGGGTCTGAGCGGTATCTTCTGAGCATGGACACGTGGAACACATTGTGGATCTTATCCAGCTCTGGTGGTAAAGCTAGCCTATAGGCCACTGGACCCACACGTTCAATGACTTCATATGGGCCAATGAACCTAGGGCTCAACTTACCTTTTCTTCGAAACCTCAACACTTTCTTCCATGGTGACACCTTGAGGAACACTTTGTCGCCAACCACATATTCTATTTCTTTTCTCTTCAGGTCGGCATAAGATTTCTGTCTGTCTGAGGCAACCTTCAAATTAGCTTTGATTAGTTTCACTTTCTCCTCAGTCTGTTTCACCAGGTCTGGCCCTACCAGTTTGTCTTCGCCCAATTCAGTCCAGCACACTGGAGTTCTACATTTCCTTCCATATAATGCTTCATACGGGGCCATTTGGATGCTAGCTTGATAGCTATTGTTGTATGCAAATTCTGCCAGTGGGAGGTATCTATCCCAACTTCCCTCAAACTCAATGACACAACTCCTCAAAGATATCCTTAAGGACTCGGATTACTCTTTCGGATTGCCCATCCGTCGAGGATGGAAAGTCTTTGAAATGGAGTTGTGTACCCAAGGATTCATGCAACTTCTTCCAAAATCTCGATGTAAATCTTGGGTCTCGATCGATATGATGGAAAGTGGAATTCCATGCGATCTAACTATCTCAGCGATATATAATTCGCTAACCTCTCTAGTGAGTAGTCACCCTAATCGCGAAAGTGTCTTGACTTTATCAATCTATCAACTATCACCCATGCCGCATCATGCTTCCTCCGGTGAGAGGTAGCCACTACAAAATCAATGGTGACCGATCCATTTCCATTCGGTATACGATATGTAGCAAACCCGATGGAACTTGATGTTCTGCTTGACTTGGCCGACATGTCAAGCATTTAGTCACATAATCGGCTATGTCCTTCTTCATACTGTGCCACCAATCAAGCTTGGATCATGATACATCTTTGTACTTCCAGGTGTATAGCATACACACCGGTGTGTGCCTCTTTAGAATACTGGTCTTCAATTCCCCATCATCCGGTACACAGTCTTCCTTTGTAGTACAGACACCCATCCGCTTTCACCTCATAGTCGATTGCTTTTCCTCTCGAGATCTTGCTCATAATAGCCATTAACTTCTCATCCGCCTTTTGCCCATCCGATCTATCAGTAGCAGGTTTGGCCTCACTTGCAACTCGGCCAAAATAGCTCCATCTCGAACCAAAGATAGACGGGCATTCAATGATCTCAAAGTGCTCATGGATTTTCTGCTCAAAGCATCAAGAACTACATTTGCCTTCCTGTGATGGTAGTCAATTACAGTCATAATCCTTTAGGAACTCAATCCATCGCCTCGCTCTAAGGTTGAGCTCCTTCAGGTTGGCAAATATTTCAGGCTCTTGTGGTCTGTGTAAATGTAGCACTTTTCACCATACAAGTAATGCCTCCATATCTTCAGTGCGAAGATAATTGCTGCAAGCTCTAGATCATGGGTAGGGTAGTTCTGTTCATGTGGCCTCAACTGCCTGGAGGCATAGGCGACCACCTTCCCCTCTTGCATCAATACACACCCTAACCCATTATGAGAGGCATCACTGTAGACCACAAAGTCCTTTCCTGACAATGGCTGTGTTAACACTGGTGCCTCTGTCAACATAGCCTTCAACCTCTCAAAACTGGTCTGACATTTGTCATTCCAAATAAATCGACATTCTTGTGTAACAACTTGGTCATTGGAGCAGCTATTAGGGAAAATCCCTTCACAAATCTTCTGTAATACCCAGCTAGCCCCAAGAAGCTTCTGACCTCAGTTGTATTCCTGGGAGGCTTCCATTCCATCACTGCTTCTATTTTCTTGGGATCCACCCTAATCCCATCAGCTGACACTATGTGTCCAAGGAATGCAATCTCATTCAGCCAAAAGTCACAGTTGGACAACTTAGCATACAGCTTCTTTTCTCTCAGAGTTTGCAGAACAATCCTCAAATGCTCATCATGTTCTTCCCTGGTCTTGGAATACACCAAAATATCATCAATAAAGACCACTACGAACCGATCTAAGTATGGATGGAAGATACGGTTCATAAGGTCCATGAATGCTGCTGGTGCATTTGTTAGGCCAAAGGGCATCACTAGGAACTCATAATGCCCATATCGGGTCTTGAATGCAGTCTTTGGCACATCTGCATCCTTCACCCTCAACTGATGATACCCTGATCTGAGATCAATCTTAGAAAATACTCGCTTCCCTTCAATCGATCAAACAGATCATCAATTCTAGGCAACGGATATTTGTTCTTCACAGTCACTTTATTCAACTGCCGGTAATCAATACATAGCCTCAAAGTCCCATCCTTCTTCTTTACAAACAGCACTGGAGCTCCCCATGGTGACACACTGGGGCGTATGAACCCCTTATCTAACAACTCTTGCAACTGAGTTTTCAACTCTCTCAATTCAGTGGGTGCCATCCTATAAGGAGCAATGGAAATGGGTGCTGTACCCGGCAGTGTCTCAATAGCAAATTCGACTTCCCTTTCTGGTGGCAAACTGTGCAACTCTTCAGAAATACCTGGGAAGTCTCTTCTGTGGGTATGTCACTCAAGTTTGGCTTAGCTCGCCTAGTATCCACCACATGTGCTAGGTAGGCTTCACCTTTTCTCATCATTCTTCTTGCAATGATGGTCGAGTTGACATTGGACAAGAAATCTGTCCTTTCACCCACAACTGTAATTTCATTACCCTCTGGAGTTTTTAGAGAAATCCTCTTCAGTTTGCAATCAACTATTGCCTGATGACGTGACAACCAGTCCATTCCCAAAATCACGTCAAACTCATGGAAAGGCAACTCAATCAGGTCTGCCAAGAATTCATACCCCTGAATCCTTAACGGGCAACCCTTGTACACTTTGTTCACCACTACACTGTGACCCAATGGATTAGTGACCGAATGTCTTGGTCACTCTCCCTATCGATCCCCTTTCTACGGGTAGGTTGATGCAAATGTAGGAATGAGTGGATCCTGGATCCACCAATGCATGCACAGGAGTATTGTAGAGGAAGAACGTACCCCTGATGACGTCCGGGGCATCTTGCTCCTCCTGAGCTCTAATAGCATAAGACCTTGCTGGTGGTCTCCGTCAGGCCTCTCTGCTGGCTCGATGCGAGCCTTCGTGATGGTCCAATGACCTCGGACTTGCCGATTTTCTACCTCTCGTGGTGCAGAGCAGTCTGTCGCTTGTGTTGGAGCAATTGTAGTAGTTCTGCGTGGGCGGTTTCTCAACCGATGCTCACTGACCCACACCTCAAGCACGCACTACCACTCTCCAACACTCACCCTTATGCCATTTCTGATAGTGTGGACACGCAGAAGATGCTGGGGCTGGTCCCCTGAACCCCATCCCTGGAGAGCTGCCCACTGATGGTGTGGACTGACCTCTCCTAGGGGTGAACTGTGGCCTGGGCCCCTGAGACTAACCCTGGCCTTGTGGCTGACCCGAACTCTGTGCAGGAGGACCCTTAAACTTCTTCCCAAATCCAGGAGCGGAACTAGACTGACCTGGTCCCCTCTTCTGTTGTCTATCCCTTCTGGTCTGTTCACTAATTCTTACTTTTTCCACCTTTATTGCAGCTTCCACTAACTTGGTAAATTCTGTGATTCCCAAGGCAGTGAGCTGGATCTTGATGTTGTCATTTAGTCCCTCTTCAAATCTCTTGCATCTTTCAGCTTCATTTGGGACTATCTCCCTTCCATAGCGGCTTAATCGGACGAATTCTTTCTCATACTCAACCTCGTATAATTGTCTCTGCCTCAGGTTAATAAATTCTCTTCTTCTCTCTTCCAGGTATACAGTACCCACATATTTCTTCTTGAACTCAGAGAGAAAGAAGTCCCAAGTTACAGCTTCTGGCTGCACTTCACTGGACACGGTGTCCCACCACTCATATGCATCATCTTGCAGTAAAGAGATGGCAGCTTCCAGGTTTTGCTCTGGAGTGCAGTGGAGTTGTTTTAGTACTCTGCCTGTTCTGTTCAACCAATTCTCGACTGCAACAGAGTCATCTTCTCTCTTGCCATAGAAGTCCACAGCTCCAAACTTCCTTAGCCTTTCCAGGTGTGATTTCTGCTGTGGAGCTGGTGGTGGTGGTGGTGCTGGCATTACCCCGGCCATTTGTCTAAAGAAGTCGGCCATTTGTTGGAACATGGCCTGTGGAGGCTGAGGTGCTCGCTTGAGCCGAGCAGATTCTCTCATGCCCCAGTCTCACCGCTGCAGTGGAGCATGACTCTCCACTTCCTCCTCAACGGCTCTCTGAGATGAAGGATCCATATCCTATTCAAAATAAGAAAGATAAACAGATCTGCGTTAGTGTCACCTCGACTCTTACAAATGCAATGCATGGTATGGACTCAATCGAGGCCCAGAAACACCTAAACCGTGCTCTGATACCACTAAATGTGACACCCCTTACCCGTGTACAGTATACCCGAGTAAGCAATGCCACACGGTGTACTGGCACACTCTAATATACCTTACTTAATTTGTGTCATGCCTTTGAAACCAATTTATGAAATATGATTTATTTAAGCCATTTATCAAAATTATTATTCATTTGAGGTTCCGAAGATTTTAAAGAAAATCCGGCGGAGTACCGGCTAAAAATGGAGAAAACAGTTCTTCGGAACCTGTTAAAAACACTTCCAATATTTGTATTCCATCATCTCAACTCCAATATCCACAATCTCATCAATATTTCTCAATTTCAGTTCTCAATAACCTTGTCATTTCTCAAACATCCCTTTTTCATATACAAGCAATAAATAAATGCTCAAATTTTGCATTCATAGTCATCACTTTCATTATTTACATGAACATCAAAATATATTACATAAGTTCAAATACATATGAGAAAACAAAATTAAGTTACAAAATGTCAAAATGGCACCTAATGTCCTACCAATGCATAGCAGACGTTGAGGTGACACGGACACTGAGCAGAACTGCCGGATGGACTCACCCAGTCTGTGGTCTACTGGGCTCACGATCGGTATCTCCGGTACCTACGCGTGGCAAAAGCAACTCGCTAAGCAATAATGCTTAGTGGTGCAATAATATAATAAAGAAAAATAGCAAGAAAATAAATGTGTATAGAATGTGTATGCTTTCTTTGTTTGGTGTTGGTATATTCATTATTTCATTAACTTTGTTCACTTTTATTCATTTAGTTACCCCAAGTAACCTACACTAGACGACTGGACTGGATAACGGGTAAACTGGCACTGGGTATCTAATACCTCGGGCCGTCACACCATCGGTCGCATATGCATCACCCGGTATGCAACAGAACAGCTACCAAGCTGTAAATAATCTTAGGCACAAGGCCAAGTCTCAATGCAAAGTCAGAATGGCTAAAAGCCATAAAATCATTGAATGGCATTTTTGCCATGTGCGATCGCTAATCGAACCCTATTGGCATGCCAAACTATCCAAACCAATCTTGTTAGGTATACTAGGGCATTTGAAACTTTTAAATTCTTCAATTTGTAAATTTCATGTTTTGGTGTTACTATTCACCTCATTGGTCAACAAAAATGTTGACTTTTGGATAAAAAATATGTTCATTGACTTTGGCACTCCCAACATACCACATTTGGTGTTTAAAACTTGTTGGCATTAAGTGTTAATACCATTTCAAAGTGTAACTCAACACAAGCAGAATTTTCAGTTTTGGTGAGTCAACTTCACTGTTCCATTGGACACTGTTACTGTAGGAATTTGAAGAAATGTAAAACATGAAAGTTGTTCCTTATTTTGTCTAGTTGAATTTCCTTTTTTGAATCACTCCATTTGGAGTTTTGTAGCTCTAGATATGGTCCAAAGACCCAAGCTGGCCGAATGTGCATTCTGCAGAAAATTACCATATCTACAGTGCATGAACAGTAACTAGAGTCACTTGGTTGGATGGGTTCTGGCCATAATTTGGGGTAGGTTCCTTCATGAAAGTTGTTTGTCTATGTCTTAACTTGTTGCTGTAAAAATTTCAGGTCAATTGACCAAATCTACAGTGAGTTATGGCCAAATGAACAGTTACTATTCATTTGGCCAATTCTGCAGAATCAGTTTCAGGGTTCCGGATTGGGGCCAAGTTTTGGTCCTCTTGCTTTGGTCCTTTGGGCATGGTTTCTTCAGCAAAAATGTGCCATTATAAACCTAGTTTCATGTCCAATTGGCCAAACACCAATTGGACTAACACAGCCAAAGTTATGGCTATGTAATTGGACTGAATTTTCAGTCACCATTCTGCACCCTCTAGGCAGCACACACCTTCCCTTTGCCATGCTTCATTCCAGTCCCAATTAAGGTCAAATTCCTTCAAATGGTCACTAATTGACCATTAGGATGTACTTTAACAATTTCATAAGCCAAGCTAATTTTTACTTCCCAAAACCCTAGCTTCACAATATAATTTCTACAAGGTGCCTTAGTTAGCATACCAATTCATCACCTATATATATATATATATATATATATATATATATATATATATATATATCCTCAACATCATTTTTAGTCCACTTTAAGACCAACAAAACACTTATTCCTATACCTTCAATAGGGCTGCCGAATTCTATATTGGACATACACATGAGTTTGGTTCATTTCATTCACAAATACTTGTTGGTTTCAAGTCCTTAACATAGAAATTAAAAGTTTTAAGTGTATATATGCACTAACCTTGTTGTATGCCAATCCAAGCTTGAGAAAGCTTCACTTTCTTTCTTCTTCTTGGCTGCCAAAAGATTATGCAAGGTGCTAGGACAAATTTTAGTGAAAGGAAACTAGGGTTTTAGGGTGAAATGAAGGAGGGAATTGAAGGTTTGAAGTGAACATCAATGGAGGAGGGTTCTAGTGTGTTTCGGCTGGTTTGTTTTGGGGAGGATGACTGCTGCAATTTTTGCCAATTTGGTCTTCTCTTATCTCTTTTAATAGTTAGTCAAATAATAGTTTAATTTTGATTGGTCATTGTTTTCTTAATGACATCATCATGATGTCATAAATACCTTTTTTCCTTATTTTCTTTTCTTTCCTCCACTACTCATTTTCAATTTAATTTCTAGTAATGTTTATTTATATTTTACGTTATATTAATTATTTACTCAACTGGACAAGTCGGCCAAAAATCACCTCGGAAGGCGAAATGACCAAAATGCCCTCCGTTTGGCTTAACGGGTCAAAATCGTTAGTACCGATTGAAAAATTTTTATAGGTATTTTCTTGGCATTCTAATGCCATGGGAACCTCAATTACCCTTCTCTGGAGTCCCAAAAATTATTTTATAATTTTTCCCCCGGGTCTAGGGCTCCTCGTTGCGAGAACCGCATCTTCCCTCCGGTTACCCATCGTTTGGGCACCGGCTCATTTTGCTTGGTTGTATTTTATTTCTAAAATTTTTACTAAGTGTTTCTTATTAATATTTGAGTTAATTATGGTTCCTGACTTTAGTTTAAATATTTTTCTGGACGTTCTAGCTGTCCGGACCGACACCGGTCACCAGAACAGTAGAATGTACGGAGTGGTTACCGGGAGGGTGTTACACCATGTGTCACCATCTCATGTTTCCACGTGTCACACTGTGAAATGACCAAGATGCCCCTATGTCTTAATTTTGAGTTCTTAACCCAAAATAATTATTTTTTTATTCTAATTTATATCAAATATAAATTAATTAATTAATCTGTACAAATTAATTTCTCATTAATTAAATTCATATTTAAATACTTTAAATATAAATTTAACTTATATTATACATCCAATAATCTAGATTTGGTTTCAAGTCATACTAGGGTCTTTGCAATTTAATTGCAAACCAAACCTATTTAATTAATCAATTAAACTCTTTAACTAATTAATTAAATCATATTTAAATAGGTGATAACTTGTGTATGTGTGTGACTTACTAGGCTCATCACTAATTGGCAATGAGACATGATATCAACTCTTAATATCATCAGAAATCTTTCTTACCATAAATGATTTCTCTAAATCATTTTATGAACCTCATAGACCATGGTTAACACCTAGCATAGCATGCCATGGCCACCCAATTAGTAATAAGGTTTACCTTAAATGAACCTATAATCATATGTTACCATGCACTAGAATCTCTCTGTTACAAAATCCCAATTCAAGCTGGAGTCATGGTTTATGTCAAACTCCATTTGCTATGAATATTATGTTCTCTTTTAATTCCAGTTCTTGACTAAAAAGATTTTCTCATCAGAAACTCTTTTCTGAATAAATCTATCTGTCCTGGCCAGGAACTTGAAACATCAAGAACAATTAAATGAACATAGGATTTTATCTCTATTTACTTAGAGGAATAGATTCTATCTTGATCAACACCTACCTCCATATATAACTAGTAGGAGCCAACATATGCCCATATACCCATACATAGTACAAGTATGAAAGCAGTATCAAACTCAAACTACCTATATACAAGATAACTGTGCTATCTCAGGTCTAAAGATTATATGCACTGATATGATTTATGACAAAACATTAACAAGAGTAAACTCCATATGCTTGTCATAAGTGTCACTGGTTCAGCCTACTTATCATTTATAAGTGCCTATCATGTTTGTTATATGGCATGAGACTCACCATTCCATCTTATTTATGTCTCATATAAATAACTTGGGAACAAATATGAATACAATCTTTCTGGATAAGTCATGTCCTTATTATGAAGTATCCTCGATTGTGAACCTATTTATGATACTTTGTGCTAGAAATATTATCACTCATATTCTTAACAACTTAAGAATAATATTTCTAACAAAATATCAATGGACCTTTTCTATTACACTATAAATATATTATGTAAACGGAAAAGTGGAAATGCCTTTTATTAATAAAATAATGTACAAGATACATACTAAATGATATGCTTTAGGGCATACTACTAATAGTAGTCACTATTTATTTTCGATCAGGGCTTTTCTAGGTATCTTAAACACAGTTCTAATCCTCTTAATTGTTCGAACCGATACCAGTCATCAGAACAGTAACATATACCAGGCTATGCAAATAGGGGTGTTACAATTCTTCCCCCCTTAAAATAATTTCGTCCTCGAAATTTTATCTGGTATCAGTCTCTGAACAGCTGTGGGTGCTGTCTCCTTGTGTCCTATTCATGCTCCTAAGTAGCTTCCTAACCTGAATGATGGTTCCTTAGCACTTTAACCAATACTATTTACTCATCGATTGTTCACCTCGTGTGCCAAGTTTCTTATGAACTTCTATCATAATTTAGATTCAAATTCATTTCAATTTTAGAGGTAAGCAAATCTGTGTGCTAGTGGATCCACTCTTTCTAGGACCTCGTACGATCTTATGGGTGAGAACTTAGTTTTACTCTTTTCTTATCAAACCTCTTGATCATTTGATGCAACCTTCAGTTTAGTTTAGAATATTTTAGTCTTTTCTTGCTGTTGTTTTAGCAATTATTTTCCTTTGTAGTCTTTTTTTTTTTTTAAATGACCTTGTTGGTCATATATGAACTGCTTATCCCTTTCTAGGCCATAGGTCCATAACCATTATCTTACCATCTCCATTTATGACCAAGGCCTATGTGCCATTTTGTACTATCTTGTTTGCTTTTGTTTAACTTATTTCCTTCTTGATAAAATAGTTCGGGATATTGTTACGCGTCTTAAGTAGGTTGTTTGCCCTAGTGGCAATTCCTCATCTAGTGTTTTTCTCATTTCTTACTGTTCTATTTGTTTTTTTTTTTCCACAGCTTAACTTTAATTATTTTATTCCTCAATCTTATCTTCTTCCTTAACTTGACTGTCGAGTCATGATTTAGCACCTCTTATCTGTTAGTAGTATGCCCTAGAGCATATCATTTAGTATGTATCTTGTACATATTTTTATTAATAAAAGGCATTTCCACTTTTCCGTTTACATAATATATTTATGTGTAATAGAAAAGGTCCATTGATATTTTGTTAGAAATATTATTCTTAAGTTGTTAAGAATATGAGTGACAATATTTCTAGCACAAAGTATCATAAATAGGTGCACAATCGAGGATACTTCATAATAAGGACATGACTTATCCAGAAAGATTGTATTTATGTTTGTTCCCAAATTATTTATATGAGATATAAATAAGATGGAATGGTGAGTCTCATGCCATATAACAAACATGATAGGCACTTATAAATGATAAGTAGGCTGAACCAGTGACACTTATGATAAGCACATGGAGTTTACTCTTGTCAATGTTTTGTCATAAATCATATCAGTGCATATAATCTTTAGACCTGAGATAGCACATTTATCTTGTATATAGGTAGTTTGAGTTTGATACTGCTTTCACACTTGTACTATGTATGGGTATATGGGCATGTGTTGGTGAAGGAACGGAAGCGTGAAAAACACAAGTTTATACCATTGAATTCAAAAATTTTCACCTAGAGTCACATGCATCATGCAAGATTTATTTTTATCTATTTGATTTCAATGATAAACAACATATTAAAACTCTTTTAATATGTTTTTGGATCTGTATTTGCCATTTAAGATTTTAAAATTAATTAGATTAATTTTAGAACCCTAGATTAAATCAAGAATGATTACACTAACCTCTTGATGCACTGCAGCCTGCCTACGCCTTTGAGATTCGTCTTCAGGACACCAGATGTTGTCCCTCTAGCTTGTCCACACCAAGAACACCTATGGCAGCCCTTGAACAGCTTCTAAAGCTTTTTTTATTAATTAGAAATTCAAGTTCTGCCTTTTAAGAGATTAGAGATGTAAACAGGACACTAGAAACAATTTCTAGTGTTCTTAATTCAAGAGATTGATGGCTAATCTCTTTGAATTGATGAGAGATGAAGAAGAATAGATGAAAAGCCTCAAAGTGGCGTGACAAAGGAGAGGAGTGGCTGCTAGTTGCTTTTCTTTTCATAACAACACTTAGATAGCTAGGTTAACACATTAAACCCTTGCCACATGTCACCCTTTGATTAGCTCTAGGTTTAAGTGACCCAATCACATTGTGCCAAGTGTCAAACATATATTTAATCTTGATTTTAATCATCTTACATGATTAAAAAACATTTGGCAAGCTTATGTGTAATCCCATATGTCACCATCTCATGATGCCACGTGTCACACTGTGAAATGACCAAAATGCCCCTGTGTCTTAATTTTGAGTTCTTAACCCAAAATAATTATTTTTCTTCTTCTAATCAATTTATATCAAATATAAATTAATTAATTAATCTCTATTAATTAATTTCTCATTAATTAAATTCATATTTAAACACTTTAAATATAAATTTAACTTATATTATACATCCAATAATCTAGATTTGGTTTCAAGTCATGCTAGGGACTTTGCAATTTAATTGCAAACCAAACATATTTAATTAATCAATTAAACTCTTTAATTAATTAATTAAATCATATTTAAATAGGTGATAACTTGTGTATGTGTGTGACTTACTAGGCTCATCACTAATTGGCAATGAGACATAATATTAACTCTTAATATCATTAGAACTCTTTCTTACCATAAATGATTTCTCTAAATCATTTTATGCACCTCATAGACCATGGTAACACCTAGCATAGCATGCCATGGCCACCCAATTAGTAATAAGGTTTACCTTAAATGAACCTAGAATCATATGTTACCATGCACTAGAATCTCTCTGTTACAAAATCCCAACTCAAGCTGGAGTCATGGTTTATGTCAAACTCCATTTGCTATGAATATTATATTCTCTTTTAATTCCAGTTCTTGACTAAAAAGATTTTCTCATCAGAAACTCTTTTCTGAATAAATCTATCTGTCCTGGCCAGGAACTTGAAACATCAAGAACAATTAAATGAACATAGGATTTATCTCTATTTACTTAGAGGAATAAATTCCATCTTGATCAACACCTACCTCCATATATAACTAGTAGGAGCCAACATATGCCCATATACCCATACATAGTACAAGTATGAAAGAAGTATCAAACTCAAACTACCTATATATAAGATAACTGTGCTATCTCAGGTCTACAGATTATATGCTCTGATATGATTTATGACAAAACATTGACAAGAGTAAACTCCATATGCTTGTCATAAGTGTCACTGGTTCAGCCTACTTATTATTTATAAGTGCCTATCATGTTTGTTATATGGCATGAGACTCACCATTCCATCTTATTTATATCTCATATAAATAACTTGAGAACAAACATGAATACAATCTTTCTGGATAAGTCATGTCCTTGTTATGAAGTATCCTCGATTGTGAACCTATTTATGATACTTTGTGCTAGAAATATTGTCACTCATATTCTTAACAACTTAAGAATAATATTTCTAACAAAATATCAATGGACCTTTTCTATTACACATAAATATATTATGTAAACAGAAAAGTGGAAATGCCTTTTATTAATAAAATTATGTACAAGATACATACTAAATGATATGCTCTAGAGCATACTACTAACAGTTGGCTCCTACTAGTTATATATGGAGGGAGGTGTTGATCAAGATGGAATCTGTTCCTCTAAGTAAATAGAGATAAAATCCTATGTTTATTTAATTGTTCTTGATGTTTCAAGTTTCTGGCCAGGACAGATAGATTTATTCAGAAAAGAGTTTATGATGAGAAAATCTTTTTAATTAAGAACTGGAATTAGAAGAGAACATAATATTCATAGCAAATGGAGTTTGACATAAACCATGACTCCAGCTTGAGCTGGGATTTTGTAATAGAGAGATTCTAGTGCATGGTAACATATGATTATAGGTTCATTTAAGGTAAACCTTATTACTAATTGGGTGGCCATGGCATGCTATGCTAGGTGTTAACCATGGTTTATGAGGTGCATAAAATGATTTAGAGAAATCATTTATGGCAAGAAAGAGTTCTGATGATATTAAGAGTTGATATCATGTCTCATTGCCAATTAGTGATGAGCCTAGTAAGTCACACACATACACAAGTTATCACTTATTTGAATATGATTTAATTAATTAATTAAAGAGTTTAATTGATTAATTAAATAGGTTTGGTTTGCAATTAAATTGCAAAGTCCCTAGCATGACTTGAAACCAAATCTAGATTATTGGATGTGTAGTATAAATTAAATTTATATTTAAAGTGTTTAAATATGAATTTAATTAATGAGAAATTAATTAATAGAGATTAATTAATTAATTTATATTTGATATAAATTAATTAGAAGAAGAAAAATAATTATTTTGGATTAAGAACTCAAAATTAAGACATAGGGGCATTTTGGTCATTTCACAGTGTGACACATAGCACCATGAGATGGTGATACATGGGATTACACATAAGCTTGCCAAATGTTTTTTTAATCATGTAAGATGATTAAAATCAAGATTAAATATAGGTTTGATACTTAGCACAATGTGATATGGTCACTTAAACCTAGAGCTAATCAAAGGGTGACATGTGGCAAGGGTTTAATGTGTTAACCTAGCTATTTAAGTGTGGTTATGAAAAGAAAAATAACCAGCAGCCACTCCTCTCCTTTGTCACACCACTTTGAGGCTTTTCATATATTCTTCTTCATCTCTCATCAATTCAAAGAGATTAGCCATCAATCTCTTGAATTAAGAACACTAGAAATTGTTTCTAGTGTCCTGTTTACATCTCTAATCTCTTAAAAGGCAGAACTTGAATTTCTAATTAATAGAAAAGGCTTTAGAAGCTGTTCAAGGGCTACCATAGGTGTTCTTGGTGTGGACAAGCTAGAGGGACAACATCTGGTGTCCTGAAGACGAATCTCAAAGGAGCAGACACGCTGCAGTGCATCAAGAAGTTAGTGTAATCGTTCTTGATTTAATCTAGGGTTCTAAAATTAATTTAATTAATTTTAAAATCTTAAATGGCAAATATAGATCCAAAAAGATATTAAAAGAGTTTTAATATGTTGTTTATCATTGAAATCAAATAGATAAAAATAAATCTTGCATGATGCATGTGACCCTCGGTGAAAATTTTTAAATTCAATGGTACAAACTTATGTTTTTCACGCTTTCGTTCCTTCAATTGGTATCAGAGCCACTATATTTGCCATTTAGATTGATGTTTATATGATTTAATTGTGTGTTTGATCATGAGATCAAAAGTTCATTGCTGGTTGCAAAGCCAAGGTGGCGGCACAAATGATGAACACCATGGAGTGGATGGTTGATGCACCACAATGGTGTGCAAAGGTAAACGGATGTTGAATGTGCAATTGTTGTATGATCTAAGATCCATTTTATATCTAATTAAATTGTTTAATTAGAATTTTATCACACAATTAAATTATAATTCAAATAAGAATTTTAAAAATTGTTTGAATGTGATTCAAATCTGAATTTTAAAAGTTATTTGAATGTGATTCAAATCTGAATTTTTAAAGTTGTTTGAATCATATTTAAATCTGATTTTTTAAAATTGATTGAATAAAATTCAGATCTAATTTAAAAAAAAAATGTTTGAATGTGATTCAAATCTGATTTTTAAAAAAATGTTTGAATGTGATTCAAATCTGAATTTTTAAAGTTGTTTGAATGTGATTCAAATCTGAATTTTTAAATTTGTTTGAATGAGATTCAAATCTGAATTTTTAAATTTATTTGAATCATATTCAAATATGGATTTTTAAGTTGAATATGAGATATTCAATTTAATTTAAGTATGTATGTTTTATTTAATTGTTAAATAGTGATATGCATGATGGATGATCATGGACTATAAAAGACCAATGTGATTAGATTTATTTCTTTTATGTTTCTTTGGGATTATAAATTAATTAATTTATTTTAATTTATTTTGGGCATGTATTATTAAGTTTGTAATAATTTTTGGGTTGTAATTTCATTTATTTAAGTTCTTGTAAATTTGCCTTGGTATGCCAAGGATTACTATGTAATATTGGATTACAAGAAGTTCAAGGAGGTCAAGAGCATTGGTGGGACCAGTGGGAGGAATTCAAGATCAAGTGTTGATTATGTACTCCTTCAGCAACTCTTGTAAAATGAATGAATGAATGAAATGCACCTAGGAATGCCCTGATTCAATTCTTGGTGGCTCAGAATTGAATCCCTTAGAAAGTCCATGATCATACCATATTTATTGCTTATCCATGAATGCATGAGATGTATGGGAATGTATGCTATTATATGATATATGCATGCTAATTGGATAATGTGCAAAGTGAGACCTTAATAGTAATTAGAATGACCATAAAATCTTCCAAACAAACGATTAAGTTGGAAATGTTATAATTAAAGTAATTATAACATAGGCCCCCCATTGGGGCAATTATTTTAAGAAATTTTAAATAGTTGCATAAGATGCAATTAATTTAAGAGATTTTCTTAAGAATAATTGTTAAGCATGAGATGTTGTAAATATGTAAATGGTTTAGTGGCCAATATTGGATGTACCTGAGGACATTAAAATTATTTGCATAATTACTGGCTCAATGGGATCAACTTAACTAATGCAAGATAAGTCAATAATGGATGTACCTGAGATTTTGAGCATTAGGGACTAGATAAAGGATTGAACCTCACATGAGATGTGATGGTCAAGGAGTTGCTCACTTATAGTTTATTGTAATTCCAATATTGGATGTGCCTGAGGATGATCAATAGAATTATAAGAATTCAATCACCCACTAGAAATCCATCCAACTAGGATTTCCGTTTTCAACTTTGGAAGTGTAGGATTCGCTAAGTTAGTGGGAGGACCAATTTGATTAAAAGACCATAATCATTTTGGTTAATTACATGATACATTTACTAATGAATCTGGCTATTTTCTGCAGTTAATTTTCTAATAAAAATGAGCACAAAACAACCACCACCATCCAATATCCTTGCAAGCATACTTGATCACAATAGGTTGGCAGGACCTAATCTGTCTGATTGGCTAAGAAATTTGAAACTTGTTCTGAACCTTAAACATATAGGATATGTTCTAGATTCAAATGTTCCTGGTCCCTTACCTCCAGAGGCCACACAAGAGAAACATGAAACTTTGGACAAGTGGAAAGAGCATGATATGAGAGCTAAGTGTTACATGCTTGCTTCCATGAGTAATGAGTTACAGAAGCAACATGAGAACATGCAGAGTGCGAGTGAGATCCTCCTTCACCTACAAGAGTTGTATGGTGAGCACAGCAGGAATGCTAGGTATGAGATATCTAGATAGCTATTCCGTGTGAGAATGTCTGAGGGACAGAATGTTGGGGATCATGTCCACAAGATGATTCGGCTGATTGAGCAATTGGAACATCTTGACTTCAACATGGATTTCCAACTAAAGACGGATTTGATCCTTGATCCTTCCTAAGTCTTTGGGAATTTTGTGACAAATTTCCATATGACTAAACAGAATGCACCTTAGCTGGTTTACTCAACATGCTGGTAATTGCTCAAAAGAATATGCTGAGCAATAAAGGAAAAGAGGTAGCTTTGATTGCATCTTTTTCTGCTAGAAATTCCAACAAGAAGAAGGGCAATAAGAAAAAGAAACCTCAGTTCTGGTCCTTCCAAGAAAATAGCTAAGCAGAAAGGAAGACTAAAGTGATGGAGGCAAAGGAAAGTGTTTCCCTTGCCAAAGGATGGGCCTTTGGAAAAGGAACCGCCTGAGTATCTTGCTTCTCCGAAAGACAAAAGGATACACCTTGGAAGGTATGTCCATATCTTGTTATTTAGATTATGATGATACTCATAGTTCATCTACGACTTGGGTTTTAGATCTGGTGCGGTTCTCACATTTCTAATGATATGCGGGAACTAGCAAGCGATGGCGACTTGCGTTCTCAAGATATTAGAGTCCGGATTGGCAATGGCTCAACTGTTGAAGCTTTAGCCATAGGATCTAAATCTTTTTACATGTTTGGACATGTTTTGTGTTTGGATAATATTTTATATGTACTTGATGCTTTTAAGAACATCATTTCTATATCTACTTTGACTAGAAATGGCTATGAATTTCAGTTCACAGATGATGTTTGGAAATTTATTTTGGAAATAAATATGTTGGTTCGGGTTATATGAATGATGGTCTTTATTATTTGGATAATAATGACAAACACAAATTGAATGCAAGTGATCTAAATGAATGCAATGCCATGGTGAAAACCAACTCAAGTTCAAAATATATTTGGCACTTAAGGTTATGTCATGTTGCAGAAGATAGGATTGCAAAACTGGAGAAAATGGGGATTCTATCCTCATTAAGCTCTGAGCCTACTCCAACTTATGAATCTTGCCTTTAGGGCAAAATCACTAGATCACCCTTTGTTGGACAAGGGCTAAGAGCTGAAAATATTTTGGAGCTAATACATAGTGATGTATGTGGTCCATTTAAAGAAATGGCTAGAGGGGGCTTTCATTATTTTATTACCTTTACTGATGATAAATCAAGATTTGGGTATTTGTATTTGATGAAATACAAACATGAATCCTTTGAAAAGTTCAAAGAATTTAAATCTGAAGTAGAAAATCAAACAGGAAAGAGTACTAAAGCTCTTCAATCAGATCGTGGAGGTGAATATTTGAGTACTGAATTTGATGAATACTTGAGAGAGCATGGCATTGTTTCTCAGCTGACTCCTCCAGGAACGCCACAACTGAATGGTGTATCTGAAAGGAGAAATCGTACCCTATTGGATAAGGTACGTAGTATAATGAGCTATACTGATATGCCAATCTCCTTTTGGGGATTTGCAATAGAATCAGCTTTGTATATTCTGAATAGGATTCTATCAAAATCAGTTTCTTCCACACCTTATGAGATATGGCATGGGAGAAAACCAAGTCTTAAGCATGTTAAGATTTGGGGTAAAGCTGAACACTGATAAATTGGAGACTATATTAGAAAAAGGTCAATTTGTTGGATATCCAAAAGATAGTTTTGGATATTATTTTTATTTGCCTACTTCACAAAAGGTTGTGATAAGTAGAGATGCCACATTTCTTGAACAACAGTTTGTTCAAGAAGGAGGCAAAGGAAGGCAAATAGAGTTAGAATTGGAGAATTCTGACCAACCAACAGATCAGATTGATATAGAGCCATCTAGTCAACCTATACCCGTTGATGAAACATCTACAGCTGTTCCTTGTAGAACAACTAGGATATCTCACCCACCAATGAGATATGGTTTTCTTCATGAAGAAGAACAAGAGTTGTCTACTCATGAAGAAGTAAATCATGGAGATGATCCACTTACCTATGAAGAAGCTATATCAGATATAGACTCTTCAAAATGGATTGATGCTATGAAATCTGAGATTAATTCCATGTATAAGAATCAAGTTTGGGATCTTGTTGACCCACCTGAAGGTATTGCACCTATAGGGAACAAATGGGTTTTCAAGAAGAAAGTTGGTTCTGATAGAAAGGTAGAGACCTATAAGGTAAGGCTAGTAGCGAAAGGGTTTCGCCAAAGGCAAGGAATCGACTATGAGGAGATTTTCTCGCCTGTTGCCATGCTTAAATCAATTAGGATTTTATTAGCAATAGTTGCATACTATGATTATGACATTTGGCAGATGGATGTCAAAATAGCTTTTCTCAATGGATACATTGAAGAAAACATTTTCATGGAACAACATAGGGATTTTGAATCCCAAGATGGTTCCAAGGTATGCAAGCTAAAGCGATCCATTTATGGGTTGAAACAAGCTTCGAGGAGTTGGAACATCCGTTTTGATGAAGCCATTAAATCCTTTGGTTTTATCAAAAATGAGGATGAGCCATGTGTATATAAGAAGGTTAGTGATAGTGCTATCATTTTCCTTGTCTTATATGTGGATGACTTCCTGTTGATGGGTAATGACATAGGTATGTTGATGACTATAAAGGTATGGTTGTCAAATACATTCTCCATGAAAGACCTAGGGGAGGCAACCTATATTCTTGGGATTCGCATCTATAGAGATAGAGCGAAAAGAATAATTGGTTTATCCCAAAGTCTATACTTGGAAAAGGTGTTAAAGAGGTTTAACATGCTTGATTCCAAGAGAGGATTGTTACCAGTGAGACATGGTATCCACCTTTCTAAAGAGATGTCTCCAAAGACACCTGAAGAAAGATATAAGATGGCCAGGATTCCATATGCTTCAGCTATTGGAAGTTTAATGTATGCAATGTTGTGTATTAGGCCGGATATCGCATATGCTGTTAGTTTGACTAGCAGGTATCGATCCAATCCAGGTTTAGAACACTGGATAGCTATCAAGAATATCATTAAGTACTTGAGAAGAACTAAGGATTTATTCTTGATTTATGGAGGTGGAGACTTGCAATTGGATCGTTATACTGATTCTGATTTCCAATAAGATATCGATGATAGAAAGTCTACCTCTAGATATGTGTTCATTTGTAATGGAGGTGCAGTCAGTTGGAAGAGTTCCAAACAGAGAACGACTGCAGATTCCACTACAGAGGCTAAGTATATTCTTTGCATCGAGATCTTTGCAAAGGCGGTATTTAGATAAAGAAGTTCGTGACAGAACTTACGGTAGTTCCTTCCATTGAGTCGTGGTTCCACTACCTTTGTGACAATAATGGAGCAGTCATACAGGCTAAGGAACTAAGGTCTCACCTAAAATCCAAACACATAGAAAGGCATTACCACATTATCAGAGATATAGTTGGGCAAGGCGATGTAGCCATGCAGAAAATAGCATCAGCTGAAAATCCAGCTGATCCATTCACTAAGCCTATATCACAGACTCAGTTAGACCGACATCTTGAGAAGATAGGTCTAAGATATTGTAATGAATGGCTCTAGTGCTAGTAGGAGATTGTTAGTAGTATGCCCTAGAGCATATCATTTAGTATGTATCTTGTACATATTTTTATTAATAAAAGGCATTTCCACTTTTCCGTTTACATAATATATTTATGTGTAATAGAAAAGGTCCATTGATATTTTTTTAGAAATATTATTCTTAAGTTGTTAAGAATATGAGTGAAATTTTCTAGCACAAAGTATCATAAATAGGTTCACAATCGAGGATACTTCATAATAAGGACATGACTTATCCAGAAAGATTGTATTCATTTTTGTTCCCAAGTTATTTATATGAGATATAAATAAGATGGAATGGTGAGTCTCATGCCATATAACAAACATGATAGGCACTTATAAATGATAAGTAGGCCGAACCAGTGACACTTATGACAAGCACATGGAGTTTACTCTTGTCAATGTTTTGTCATAAATCATATCAGTGCATATAATCTTTAGACCTGAGATAGCACAGTTATCTTGTATATAGGTAGTTTGAGTTTGATACTGCTTTCATACTTGTACTATGTATGGGTATATGGGCATGTGTTGTCTCCTACTAGTTATATATGGAGGTAGGTGTTGATCAAGATGAAATCTGTTCCTCTAAGTAAATAGAGATAAAATCCTATGTTCATTTAATTGTTCTTGATGTTTCAAGTTCCTGGCCAGGACAGATAGATTTATTTAGAAAAGAGTTTCTGATGAGAAAATCTTTTTAATCAAGAACTGGAATTAAAAGAGAACATAATATTCATAGCAAATGGAGTTTGACATAAACCATGACTGTAGCTTGAGCTGAGATTTTGTAACAGAGAGACTCTAGTGCATGGTAATATATGATTATAGGTTCATCATTGCCAATTAGTGATGAGCCTAGTAAGTCACACACATACAAAAGTTATCACCTATTTAAATATGATTTAATTAATTAATTAAAGAGTTTAATTGATTAATTAAATAGGTTTGGTTTGCAATTAAATTACAAAGTCCCTAGCATGACTTGAAACCAAATCTAGATTATTGGATGTGTAGTATAAATTAAATTTATATTTAAAGTGTTTAAATATGAATTTAATTAATGAGAAATTAATTAATAGAGATTAATTAATTAATTAATATTTGATATAAATTAATTAGAAGAAGAAAAATAATTATTTTGGGTTAAGAACTCAAAATTAAGACATAGGGGCATTTTGGTCATTTCACAGTGTGACACGTGGCACCATGAGATGGTGACACCTGGGATTACACATAAGCTTGCCAAATGTTTTTTTAATCATGTAAGATGATTAAAATCAAGATTAAATATAGGTTTGATACTTGGCACAATGTGATTGGGTCACTTGAACCTAGAGCTGATCAAAGGGTGACATGTGGCAAGGGTTTAATGTGTTAACCTAGCTATTTAAGTGTGGTTATGAAAAGAAAAATAACCAGCAGCCACTCCTCTCCTTTGTCACGCCACTTTGAGGCTTTTCATCTATTCTTCTTCATCTCTCATCAATTCAAAGAGATTAGCCATCAATCTCTTGAATTAAGAACGCTAGAAATTATTTCTAGTGTCCTATTTACATCTCTAATCTCTTAAAAGACAGAACTTGAATTTCTAATTAATAGAAAAGGCTTTAGAAGCTGTTCAAGGGCTGCCATAGGTGTTCTTGGTGTGAACAAGCTAGAGGGACAATATCTGGTGTCCTGAAGACGAATCTCAAAGGCGCAGACACGCTGCAGTGCATCAATAGGTTAGTGTAATCGTTCTTGATTTAATCTAGGGTTCTTAAATTAATTTAATTAATTTTAAAATCTTAAATGGCAAATACAGATCCAAAAACATATTAAAAGAGTTTTAATATGTTGTTTATCATTGAAATCAAATAGATAAAAATAAATCTTGCATGATGCATGTGACCCTAGGTGAAAATTTTTGAATTCAATGGTATAAACTTGTGTTTTTCACGCTTCCGTTCCTTCATTATCATCCCTAATAAATCCACTATACTTCAATATTACTTTGATTTGGTCCTCTGACCATTCTAGTCAACACTTTAACTAATATTCATAACGTTTCTTTATTACATTCGCACCAACTATTCTAATTTTTACTTCCACAATTCTTTTATCTATCAATATTCTATAGCTTATTTTCCGCTGGTTTGATCATTACCCTTTATTTTTTTTAACCATAAACAATTTTGTAATCTTAAGAAGGGAGTCTACCGGACTCTCCTATTTTCTATGCTATTCAAAAGTTTTGCTTTAATTCTAATCTAATCCTTATGATCCGCACAATAAAATTATGCTCTTCCTAAAGAATACCTGGCCAACTAGTTCCTATCGAATTACTGTTATCAGTAAAATATCATTTCTTAACTGTTTTATAAGTTATAATTGTCATCCATAGCATTCTGTCTCTCTTAGGGGAACAAAATTATATTTTATGTCTTACTGCTACACAAATAGAATACTGTTCCTTACTAAACTTTGAGCAAAAGATCCATTGCAATATCAAAACAA
The DNA here is from genome assembly GCF_030052815.1 of Hevea brasiliensis. NCBI lineage: Eukaryota > Viridiplantae > Streptophyta > Magnoliopsida > Malpighiales > Euphorbiaceae > Hevea > Hevea brasiliensis. Next base: position 93,161,413 of record NC_079504.1, read on the forward strand.
CTATAAACCCCATATCGGAGACTAGATGACTTAGCCCTATAGGTGTTATTTTTAAATTTTGACCATACTAAAATCTCTAGTCTCATAACAATTCTTGATGTACTGTAATTCATGCTAGGGTAACGGAGTCTTTAACTCTCACGACCTTGCAACCATGATCTTTTGATATTCTAATTATAGAGTTTTAAATCCCGAATTAGGATTTTCAAACTCAGTTCTAGTAATAAAACTCTATTCTGGTATATTTGTACCAGAGCGAAAGTCATTTATAACTATTCTTATTCTTATGTACTATTGGGTAGTACGTAGCTCTACACAATAAATCTCAAGTCAGTACTGTAATATGCAGCTTACAGCACAAACATCAAGAATATTGCATAGTTACTACGATACATCCCAATAGATCAAACTTCCCTATGTCTTATTTCTTTCAAATCCACTAATATCTTAAACTTATTTTGATTATGGTACTTACTGACATCTATCAACAGTAGTACCTTTACTTCCATCTAGGGTAGATATATTGCTATAACTTACTTTTTGGTCCTCTTACCTTACCTAATTAGGCTTACTAATTAACTTTATAATTTATCGTAGTCTAGGAGATGTCTCTCACTAGAAACTTTTCCAAAATTAATTCCATTCATGCTTATTATCGTAATTCTTATCCTAAAAGACTAATTACTAACACATTAAAATTTATGTCCATGCAAGGGAATAGCAGTAGAACATATAATTTTGGCATTAGCATATAAACAAGTAGAGCCGGAATCAAATAGTACATAATTATTCCTTTCACAAGTTAAGAACATACCGGCAACTACATTTGAAGTCTCTGCTTCTTCCCCTCGATGCATGGCGTTCCATCTTTCTAATGTATTCCTCTGCTCGAGTTGGTCCATTGTGTGGGGATTACCCGAAGTGCTGTCTCTACTTCTACCTCTGCCCTACTAACTATTAATGAGCCTCTAAAATCAGAATCTTGAACTGATTCCTCTGGTGTAGTATGTGGCATAAATCGACGTGCGCTAGTACAATCTCGGGCGAAATGTCCAATTCCACCACAATTGAAGTAGGCTCCAGTGACCCTATGGCAAATACTCCCATGAAATTTTCCACAAACATCACAGATACTGATAGGGTAGGAACTTCTGGTTCTTTGACGAATGGTTCTTGATTGCTTCTGTCCTGAAGATCCGCCTCTGTCATACTTAGGAGTTTGGGGTCCCTCAAAACCTTTTCTCTTTCCCAAATTACTACTCGAACTTTGACCGATGGGTTTCCCACTTTTCTCTTTTTCATGCTGCTCTTGAGGGGGTTGGGTTTGTACTTGGGCCTGGGCTGACAGATTATCAGCCATTTGCTAAAAAGAACATGGCCATCTACTGGGCCGTTTGTGCAGTAATTTGTATTAGGAGGGACTAGTGCAGTTGGACCTCCAACGCTCTGCGAAACTGGGGCCTCTCCTTGTACATTAGCTGTATCAGACTGCTCTACCATTTTATCCCCCTTTGTCCATATCTATTCATAGGATTTTTTTTTTCTATTTCCTGTACAACCAACACAAGGAGATTTCTCCTCGTTAGTTCATATTTATGATGTAAATGTACTATATATATCAAACATCTGAGCAGTTGTACTTATCGAAAAATATTTCAAATTCACAGTTCAAAATTTACTTTGAAACCTATGCTCTGATACCACTAAAACATGTTACACCCTACTCCTCATAAGATGTAACATGCTCCCGTAATACACCTAATGAATTATCGTACTTCGCCTACTGGTAACCCATTAAATATACTACAAGGGATTTTAAAACAATTTTCGTTCATTTTTAAATTGGTGGGTAAAATTTTTTTTTTCAGATATTAAAAACCTTCATTTAAAGTCCAAACATAAATTAAATTTTTAGATATTTAAAATCTCTATAATTTTTACAAAAATTTCGGCAATATTTTAAGAAAACAGTTCTTCAAAACCTAAAAATAAAGACACTCCCAATATTTTTCTCAATCATAACTCCATTATTCAATCTCATTTCACAAATTAACACAAGCAACTCAGTACACCGTTTAAATTAAATCAAACATTGAAATATCTCATTAAGATAGAAAAATTAATATTTACATTCATGGGAGTATTAAAAATTTAGTACTACAAAACTTTATAAATACATAAAATCTCAAGATAACCTTACAATAATTTGTATTTGATTACAATCCAAAAATATATTACAAAAGAGTTTGTATAACTACTCAAAGTAAATTTCATACATATAACTACAGAATTACATCAAAATCTAAAGTACAAGGGTATATCTATAATATACCTGAAGATAGTCTCACTATGCCTTTCAGTAATCTTGCTCAGCTGCTTTATATTTTCTTTCACATGCGATAGCATACAAAGCTATCGCTGAGTGGTGAACTCAGTGGTGCACAAACTAATAATTTAAAACTTAATACAAGTTATGCTTGACAATTCATAACAAATAAAAATTTAAAATTTCTAAATTCTTCAAAATTCATAACATTCAGAAATCAATATTTTCATTCATGCAAATTATTCATTTGAGTAACATTTTGATCAAATAGTAACTATTTATCTACATTTCTTTTAAATCCCGAAACAATACGAAAATATTTTGAATCACTGACAAATTATTTATTTCAACCACAATTTATCAAACTATGCATAATTTAAAGGGCGTTGCCAACAATTCACACAGTTGAACCTATGACCCAAAATTCAAATAGATGCCGTGTTGTACACCACGACATTTCACACTCTCCCAATAACCGAGGCTAAAAGGGAGGAACAAAGACTAGCTAGTATATATGAGTACTCATTCAAACTCTTCCCCAACTGGCAAGCCAGAGAGGAAGGAACTCGCCCCATCTAGTGGAGGAGATATCTCACTAGACAAGCTAATGAGAATTCACAACATATTTTGCCATGTCAACTGTGGTTTCAAATCATATTCAAAACAATTTCTATTTACAATGTGTTTACAATCATCAACATATTTAATCATCATAAATTCATGCTCAAGGTTGGCAACACATCAAACTTAAAATTTACAATCCTCAAAACCATGTAATAAATCCTTAAATGCATAAAAAAAATTTACATTTAATTTTTACAATTTCATTCAACAAATTAAAATCCTCAACACAACAAAATTATAAATCATAAAATAAACTTGTTTAAATCAATTTAGAAGTGAAAAGTAACAAAATAGTTAGTTGTGTACAAACCTTATACGAGTCGCCTCTTGGCCTTGACTCGATGTCTCGGGTTCTTTCCCGGTATTCTTTTCCACTGAAACACACAGTTTCACAGTGTTTCAGTATCACCATTTATCATAACTCCAAAAATAAATTCAACTCTACTTATACCTAGCTTTAATATGCTAAACTTGACGTTCTTTAAAATTTGTATTTCGAGGTTACTATTCACAATACTATTCAAGTCAATTTGTTGGCTTTTTAAGGCTTAATAGGTATGGAAATTCTAATTTCACCCACATACCATATTTTAGTTACTAAATTTGTTGGTTTTGGTTGTTTTCTCAAATTCTAAGTCTTTTAGGCAAATTTGCAAATTTTCAGTTTTGGGTGTCATATGTTGCACTGTTCCATTAGTTATTTTTCTGTTAGAATTTGGCAAAACATTATTCATAGAAAATGTTTCCTATTGTCTTAAATTTATTCTCCTTTTTGAATCACTCCAATTGGAGTTTTGTAGCTCAAGTTATAGCATTTCAATCATGGTTGCCGGATTGGACTTAACCCAGATTTTTGGGCACTAAACTGGTTCTGGCAGTTTTAGGTCACCAATTTTGGGTGCCAAATGACGTGGTTAATGGGATAATTTAGGTTTGTGTTCTTCATAAAAGTTTTAGGTATATATCTCAGCTGTCTACTGGTAAAATTTCAGGTCATTTAGACCTATCTAGCCCAAGTTATGGCCAAATGAACAAACACTGTTTATTTGGTCATTTTTGTACAGGTCAGACTGCAGAAATCTGAATTTGGTCAATTTGTTCACTAGGTTTTGGTCACTTTTTGGGCATGATTCCTAAATGAAAATTGTTTCATTTTGTGTCTATTTTCATTCCCAATTGGTCTCATACCAATTGGACTTGTAAATTTTCAGTTTTGGTCCCTCAAAGGGACCTTGGTCCTACTTCCTATAGCATGACCCTAAGCAACCCGAATTTGCATTTGGTTCCAACACTTCTAACATACTCCAATTGGTGTCAAATGACTATTTCTCACCTTCGACAAAGTCCAACACACCATTTAACATATTCTCACATTTTTCTTCAATTTTTCACATGTTCAAAGCCCTAGCTACACCCAAAGTTCAACCTAATGCAATTTAAAGTGTGTATTTATGTTCTACATACCTAATTCACCTCAAATAGCCATTTAAAACCATCAAACTCATTCATATCAAACCGTAACCCTAGCTGGATGAATTTTCTATTTGGTCCCTCAATAATTATTTTGTTATGATTTTAAGTTACTTTCTAAGTTAATTAAACTAAGAACATAGAAATTGAACAAAAGAATTTAAATTTACATACTAACCTTTGTTTGGTTTTCCAATCACTAATTTTCAAAGCTTGAATTTTATGGCCATGGAGGAAACTAAGGAGAAAAGAGAGAGAGAGGAGAGATGGACGTTTTTTTGTTTTGAAGAAGAAGAATGGATTTTTTTTTCTTTTTATTTTTGTCTTTTAATCTTATGGAAGACCATAAATCAAATTAAATAAAATTTCATTATAGTATTTATGGCATCATGCATGATATCATGCATGATGTCATCTCTTTTACTTTTTTCATTTTCTTTTTATTTTTCTATTTATTTTTTCATTAGTTCTTTAATTTAATTTCCGATTCTGAAATTTTCTTTTCTCCGATTTTATTTGACAGTCAGGTCAGAAGTCAGCTCTCGGGGTCAATTGACCAAATTGCCCCTCACCGGTTCGACCCGGTTTGCAAATAATTTAATATTTCTTCCGGCTCATTGACCTAATTATTTGACTGGCTTAACAATTCTTTTTCATGATTTTTTCTTTTCCACTGTGTTCGCAATAGTCCTAAGGACCGCAGCGTCATAGTTTACGGTTCAAAATTTGAGTTTAAATCGACCTCACAGTCCTTCCCAAGAAGGTCACCCATCGCTGTGACTCTCGGCTCATTTAACCTTTTATGTTCTGTTTTTCTTATTTTTACTTTTCTATCTGGTAATCACTATTTATTTTCAATTAGGGCTTTTCTAGATGTTTTAAACACAGTTCTAATCCTTTTAATTGTTCGGACCGATACCGGTCACCGGAACAATAACATATACCAGACTATGCAAATAGGGGTGTTACGGAGTGCCATTTGCATTTTGAGTAAAATAGTTCTTCAAAAACCTGTAAAAAGCATTTCTAATATATTTCTTCAATCCCAAACTCCAATATGGCTCAACACAATTCAAACTCAGTTCAATATCATTTTCAGCAATTTCAAAGATAAAGGGCAAAATAAATGAGTATTTCAAAAGCTGAAATAAGAGAATTGTAATACAACATTTGGATTGGCCAAAATAAATTACAACTTTATTTTATAACTGCTCAAGACCAAGTACAATATATATATACAGTGCAAATACATTAAAACAAAATTTCAAAAATATGGTATACTCAATATACCCTGCGGAATCCCAAAATGTAGCACAAGCAGCCTACTCTGTTGCTCTGTCTGTCTGTCTACCTGCGGCAACAATGAAAAAGTTATGCTGAGTAAAATTTACGCAGTGGTGCACAATAACAATTTAAAATGCGGTGTATAAAACTTTTATTAAAAATTTACAATTCAAACAATTCACAATTTTTCAAAGCTCACATAACACAAATTTGATCAAACAATTGAATAACACAGTGTTGCCAATCAATAACACAACTTAGGTCATGACACAAACTTTTCCGAACATACCGTGTTGTACACCACGACAAGGCATACTCACTCCACTAATCAAAATCAATGAGGGAGGTGCGTAGCTAGCTAATGAGAACTCATCTATACTCACCCCAAACTGGCAAGTCTAAGAGGGAGGAATACAGTCATACTCACCCCATAAATGGAGGAGGAACATAGTAATTGTCATGCCAAGTGTGAATCAAAAAAATTCCAAATCACAATATTTAAATATTTCATACAAACCACAAATCACATTTTATCTCAAAATTTTCCATTTGCAAAGTAGGCAACACAATAATTTTCAAATAATATTCCCAAAGCCAAAACAATAAAAAACTATTCATAACTCATTTCTCCAAATAAATTTTCTAGTAAAAGCAGTGAATATAAAAAGTATTGTGCACAGACTTCAGATGAGTCGCCTCTTGGCCTTGACTCATTGTTCCTTATGCTCTTCAATATCCTTTTCAACTGAAACACACAATTTAAAGTGTTTCAGTACTCAGTTAAATTGTTTCTAATCATAAGGTTTCATAATTAAATTTTATTGATACTACTCCTTTCATTAGTCAACCTATAATATTGACCCTTGATGCAGTCTAGGTGAATTAGGTTTAATGCTACAAATATATCACATTTTGCATGTGACACCCCTTACCCGTCTATAATGTAGCCGAGCAAGATATGCCACACAGTGTACCGGAACACCCTATTTTAATTCAATCTTTTTTATTCTTCCTAATTTATTTTTTTTATAGTTATGGAGTACTATTTATGAAATATAATTCATTTCAGTCATTTATTGAAATCATAAATTTATTTGAGGTTCCGTAAATTTTATAGAAAATCTGGCAGAGTGCCGACTAAAAATGGAGAAAACAGTTCTTCGAAACCTGTGAAAAACACTTTCAATATTTTCAATCAATCCCAAACTCCATTTCATCAACAAAATCTCAAAAAAATTTTCAACAACATTTCCATTTCTCAATCATTCATCTCATATGATAATCATGTAAAAGTCATAAATAAATATTCACTTTTTCATTCATAAATACAATCTCCACTATTTACATTAATACCAAAATACATTACATAAGTTTCAATTATATATAAGAAAATAAAAGTTAATTACAAAATACCCAAAATGAAACCTAGTATCCTACCAATGCACTAACGTCGATGAGGTGACACGGACACTATGCAGAGCTGCAGAAGGTCTCACCCAGTCTGTGGTCTACTGGGCTCTCGATCAGTCTCTCCAGAACCTACGCGTGGCAAAAGCAACGCGCTAAGCAATAATGCTTAGTGGTGCCAATAATAAAATAAAAAAAAATAAAAGAAAATAAATATGCAGTGAATGTATTGATGTCTCATTTCAAACAAATTTTCGATGAGTATTTGTAGTCTTACTTATTTTGTACTTGTTATATTCATTATTTCATTAAATTTATCCACTTTCATTTTTGGTTGCCCAAGTAACCTATACTGGACGACTAGACTGGATAAATGGGTAAACTGGCACTGGGTATCAAGTACCTCGGGCCGTCACACCGTCGGTCAAATATTTGTCTCCCTGTGTGCAAAATAATAGCTAATAAGCTGTAATAACATTAGGCACAAGGCCAAGTCTCAACACAATGTCAGAATGGCTAAAAGCCATAAAATCACAGAATGGCATAATGCCATGTGCAGTACTGCTAACTGAACCCAATTGGCATGCCAACCTATCCAAACCAATCTTGCTAGGTGTACTAGGGCATGTTACACTTTTAAACTTTACAATTCTTGAAATTTAAGTTTATGTGTTACTATTCATTTCATTAGTCAACTAAAATGTTGACTTTAGGTACATTGGTTCTAATACTCCCAACATACCACATTTTGCATTCTAAAATTATTGAATTTTGAAAAATTGTCTTCATGAAAGTTGTTCCTTGTTTTGTCTAGTTACATTTAATCACTCCATTTGGAGTTTTGTACTTAAGTTATGGCCTAAGGTAACCTAAGTTTGGTTGGCAATTTGACTAGGTTATGGTCAGAATTTGGATTTATGTTCTTCATGAAAGTTTTAGTTCTATGTCTCAGCTTTCTTCTGGTAAAATTTCAGGTCAATTGTACCTTTCTACACTGAGTAATGACCAAATGAATAAGCACTGTTTATTTGGTCATTTTGCCCAGGCAGAATGCAAGTCACCCGGATTAGGGCAATTTTTAGGTTAACTTAGTTTGGTTTTCTGGGCAGGGTTTCTTTACCAAAGTTGTGCCATTATGTGTCTAGTTTCATGTCCAATTGGTCTTTCACTAATTGAACCTCTACAACTCCATTTATAGCTACCCAAACCTGCTGGACTCATGCTCAGTCTTGCAGGTCAGCCAAGGCAGCTCACCCATACACAAATGCCAAGCCTCAACTCACTTCAATTCCTCATCATACACAGCCAAATGGTCACTAATTGACTATTTAAACTTTCATTTACCAACACATGAACAAAATCCAAGTTTTGTGCCTCAAACCCTAACTCCAACAACTAAAATTTTTGTACACATACAATCCATGAATTTCAACACCAAAATCATGTTCAATGGCAGCCATACACAAAATTTTTAGAAGAAATTAGCACTAACCTTGACTTAGGCACTTTCCAAGGCTTCAAAACTTCACTTTCTTCCCTTCTTTTTGCTGTCCAAAGCTTGCTCTAGGTGTGAGGATGAGTTTTTGTGAAGGGAGGCTAGGGTTTTGAGGTAGTTTGATGGGTGAACCAAAGCTTGGAAAAGCTTTAATTGAGTTTTCCTTCCTCTCTCTCTCTCTCCACGTTTTTTGGCTGCCCAAAGGTTGAAGAAGCAACTGATTTTTCTTTCTTTTTTTTCTGCCCATTAAGTCATTTTAAATAAGTTAATGGCGTATGTTAAAGTTTGATTGGGTGGGAGGATTTTTAATGACATCATAATGATGTCATAATTCTAATTCCTTTAATTTTCTTTCCTTTTTTTGTCTACTAAATTTCAATTTAATTTTTAGCAATATTTATTCACATATTATGTCAAAATAATTATTTACTTAACTGGACAAGTTGGCCAAAAATCATCCCTGAAGACGAAATGACCAAAATGCCCTCCGTTTGGCTTAACAGACTAAAATTATCTGTATCAATTGAAAAATTTTTCTAAGCATTTTATTGGCATTCTAATGCCATAGAACCTCAATGACCCTTCTCTGGAGTCCCAAAAATTATTTTATGAATTTTCCCCCTGGTCTAGGGCTCCTAGTTGTGAGAACCGCAACTTCCTACTAGGTTACCCATTGCTAGGGCACCGGCTCATTTAACTTGGTTGTATTTTATTTCTAAAATTTTGCCTAAATTTTTCTTATTAATATTTGAGTTAATTATGGTTCCTCAGTTTAGTTTAAATATTTTTCCAGATGTATGAATCGTCTGACCGACATCGTCACCGAATAAGAGAATGTACTGAGTTGCTATAGGGAGGGTGTTACAACTCTTCCCCTCTAATATAAATTTTGTCCTCCAAATTTACCTAATGCAAACAATTGAGAGAACTGTTGCCTCATAATCTCTTTACTTTCCCAAGTTGCCTCCTCGGTGTTATGGTGCCTCCAAAGCACTTTCACCAGTGGAATCTGCTTATTTCTCAACTCTTTCACTTCCCGAGCTAGGATTCGTATGGGTTCTTCTTCATATGTCAAATCCAGTTGTACTTCAATTTCTTCCATGGAGATGACATGTGAAGGACCTGAGCGGTATCTTCTTAACATAGATACGTGGAACACATTGTGGATCTTGTCCAGCTCTGGTGGTAAAGTTAGCCTATAAGCCACTGGACCCACACGTTTAATGACTTCATATGGGCCAATGAACCTAGGGCTTAACTTTTCTTTTCTTCCAAACCTTAGTACCTTCTTCCACGGTGACACCTTGAGGAACACTTTATCGCCAACCGCATATTCTATTTCTTTTCTCTTCAAGTCGGCATAGGATTTCTGTCTGTCTGAGGCAACCTTCAAATTGGCTTTGACTAGTTTTACCTTCTCCTCAGTCTATTTCACCAGGTCTGGCCCTACTAGTTTATCTTTACCCAATTCAGTCCAGCACACTGGAGTTCTACATTTCCTCCCATACAGTGCTTCATATGGGGCCATTTAGATACTAGCTTGGTAGCTATTGTTGTATGCAAATTCTGCCAGTGGGAGGTATCTATCCCAACTTCCCTCAAACTCAATGACACAACTCCTCAGCATATCCTCAAGGACCTGACATATATTTCACATTATTATTATCATTTCAGTTCAATATTTGTATTAGTTCAATTGGTTTCAATTGTTTACCTAGATTACTCTTTCTGATTGCCCATCCGTCTGAGGATGTAAAGATGTGCTGAAGTAGAGTTGTGTACCCAAGGACTCATGCAACTTCTTCCAAAATCTTGATGTAAATCTTGGGTCTCAATCAGATATGATAGAAAGTGGAATTCCATGCAGTCTAACTATCTCACTGATATACAATTCTGCTAACTTCTCCAATGAGTAGTCAGTCCATCGGGCAGAAGTGTCTTGACCGTCAATCTATCTACTATCACCCATACTGTATCATGCTTCTTCTGGGTGAGAGGTAGACCACTTACGAAATCCATGGTGACCCGATCCCATTTCCATTCAGGTATGCATATAGGCTGTAACAAACCCGATGGAACTTGATGTTCTGCCTTGACTTGCTGACATGTCAAGCATTTAGTCACATAGTCAGCTATGTCCTTCTTCATACCAGGCCACCAATACTGAAGTTTCAGATCATGATACATTTTTGTACTTCCTGGGTGCATAGCATAAACATTGGTGTGTGCCTCTTTCAGAATACTGGCTTTCAATTCCCCATCATCTGGTACACATACTCGTCCTTTGTAGTACAGACACCCATCTGCTTTCATCTCATAGTCAGTTGCTTTCCCTTCTGAGATTTTACTCATAGTAGTCATTAATTTCTCATACACCTTTTGCCCATCTAAAATCTGCTGTAGCAGGTTTGGCCTCACTTGCAACTCAGCCAAAATAGCTCCATCTCGAGCCAAGGATAGACCGGCATTCAATGATCTCAAAGCTGTGATGGATTTTCTGCTCAAAGCATCTGCAACTACATTTGCCTTCCCAGGATGGTAGTCAATTACACAATCATAATCCTTCAGGAACTCAATCCATCGCCTCTGTCTAAGGTTGAGCTCCTTCTGGGTTGGCAAGTATTTCAGACTCTTGTGGTCTGTGTAAATGTAGTACTTTTCACCATACAAGTAGTGCCTCCATAACTTCAATGCGAAGATAATTGCTGCAAGTTCTAGATCATGGGTAGGGTAATTCTGTTCATATGGCCTTAGCTGCCTGGAAGCATAAGCGACCACCTTCCCCTCTTGCATCAATACACACCTTAACCCATTATGAGAGGCATCACTGTAGACCACAAAGTCCTTTCCCGACACTGGCTGTGTTAATACTGGTGCCTCTGTCAACATAGCCTTCAACTTCTCAAAACTAGCCTGACACTTGTCATTCCAGTCAAATCTGACATTCTTGTGTAACAACTTGGTCATTGGAGCAGCTATTAACGAAAATCCCTTCACAAATCTTCTGTAATACCCAACTAGCCCCAAGAAACTTCTAACCTCAGTTGTATTTCTGGGAGGCTTCCATTCCATCACTGCTTCTATTTTCTTGGGATCCACTCTAATCCCATCAGCTGATACTATGTGTCCAAGGAATGCAATCTCATTCAACCAGAAGTCACACTTGGACAACTTAGTATATAGCTTCTTTTCTCTCAGGATTTGTAGAACAATCCTCAAATATTCATCATGTTCTTCCCTAGTCTTGGAATACACCAAAAGATCATAAATAAAGACCACTACGAACCAATCTAGGTATGGATGGAAGATACTGTTCATAAGGTCCATGAATGCTGCTAGTGCATTTGTTAGGCCAAAGGGCATCACCAGAAACTCATAATGCCCATACCGGGTCCTGAATGCAGTCTTTGGCACATCTGTATCCTTCACCCTCAACTGATGATACCTTGATCTGAGATCAATTTTGGAAAATACTCTTGCTTCCTTCAACTGATCAAATATATCATCAATTCTAGGCAACGGATATTTATTCTTCACAATCACTTTATTCAACTTCCGGTAATCGATGCACAACCTCAAAGTCCCATCATTCTTTTTCACAAATAGCACTGGAGCTCCCCATGGTGACACACTGGGGCGTATGAACCCCTTATCCAGTAGCTCGTATAACTGGATTTTCAGTTCTTTCAATTATGTGGGTGCTATCCTATAAGGAGTAATAGAGATTGGTGCTGTACCCGGCAGTATCTCAATAGCAAATTCAACTTCCCTTTCGGGTGGCAAGCCAGGCAATTCTTCAGGGAACACATCTGGGAAGTCTCTTACTGTGGGTATGTCACACAGATCTGGCTTAGCCTGCCTAGTATCCACCACATGTGCTAGGTAGGCTTCACAGCCTTTTCTCATCAGTTTTCGGGCTAAAATGACATTGGACAAGAAATCTGTCCTTTCCTCCACAACTATAATCTCATTACCCTTACGAGTTTTCAAAGAAATCCTCTTCAGTTTACAATCAACCATTACCTGATGACATGACAACCAGTCCATTCCTAAAATCACGTCAAACTCATGGAAAGGCCACTCAATCAAGTCTGCTAAGAATTCATACCCCTGAATCCTTAACGGGCAACCCTTGTACACTTTGTTCACCACTACACTGTGGCCTAATGGATTAGTGACCAGGATGTCTTGGTCACTCTCCCCTACTAGTATCCCCCTTTCTACGGGTAGGTTGATGCAGATGTATGAATGAGTGGATCCTAGATCCACCAATGCATGCACAGATGTATTGTAGAGGGAGAACATACCCCTGATGATGTCCGGGGCATCTTGCTCCTCCTAAGCTCTCATGGCATAGGCTGCAGTGGTCCGCCTCGTGCCTCTCTGCTGGCTCAGATGCAAGCCTCTGTGATGGTCCCACTGCCTCAGATTTGCCAGATTTCCTACCCTGTTGTGGTGCAGGAGCAGGTCTATCTGCTTGTGTTTGAGCAGCTATAGTAGTTCTGCGTGGACAGTTCCTCAACTGATGCTCTGTCGACCCACACCTTATGTAACACCCCTTACCCGTCTACAGTGTAGCCGAGCAAGGCGTGTCACACGGAGTGCCGGAGCACCTGATCTTATCTGATTTCATTACAGTTCTTGATTTATTTATTAAAAAACTTTATTTAAGGTTTAGGCTTTTTTTTTTTTTACTTTTATCAAAATCTAACTAATTTGGAAATTTCAAAAATTTTAACGATAATCCGACAAAGTGTTGGCTGTAATTTGGACTAACAGTTCTTCTGAACCTGCCAAAGACAATTCACAACATATTCAAATTCATAGCTCAATTTATCTCAATAATATCTCATTAGTTTCTCAAAATTTCTTAAACTCAATCTCATTCAGAATTATTATGATTAGACAATCAATTCAGACATTAGAATTCTTACATTTCATTAACTTGTATAATTTTCCAATTAAGTATATAAATTTGTTAAGTACAGGATATAAAAATGAAATTACAATATATTTAGAATGAACAAAATACATAACATGTATAATTATGAGCCCTAACTACATACATTGTTAAGGAGGTGACAATCTTGAACTCTTCTGACACTTCTGTAGATCTGGACTCCAAAAATCTCAGTCGACAGTCTACTGGTTTTACCTTCAGTACCTACGCGAGGAAGCAATTCCATCTCGCTAAGCATTTCTGCTTAGTGGTGCAATAGTATAACAAGAAATAATATATACAAATAAAGAAAGAAATAACTCATAATTCGAATATCCAGGAATCAATTATTCTAACTGTATTGTATTTTAAGTCTCTAAGGTTCTGCAAATTGTATCTTTGTTACGTTTCTATTGCTAATCTCTTTTACTCATTTCATTCGATGCTAAATTTAATTGTACTGAAATTTTTGCATACTTAACTTAACTTAACTGCCTAAATTGAATAATGTTTTAATTGACTGCCCATATAGCCTATACACTGACCAGACTGGATAAACGGATATACTAGCAATGGGTACCTAGTACCTCAGGTAGTCACACCATCGGTCACAAAGTATCTCCTGATGTGCAAACAGTGTGGCTAAAAAGCCATATAATCAATCAGGCATTAAGCCGAGTAGAATAACACAATCTGTATAGCCATAGGCTATTAAAATCATAGTATGGCATAATAAGCTATAAAACACAATATGACGTAAAGTCATTTACAGAACAGCTATCAGAATCCTATTAGCATGCCAACCTATCCAAACTAGTCAACTAGGAAATTTAGGGCATATTAAAATGTTACATATTTAATTCTTTATTCATAGGGTTTATACATCTTTATGCCTTTCACTGGTCAATAAAATTATTGACCTTTTTATACATCATGGATAGGTTGATTCTAGCATCAACATGTCACAATTTACAATTCAATATGTTGTCAATATAATGCAATTTACCCTTTTCACAAGTTGGCATTCATTGCCAAATCAATTCAAGCATCATTTTATGTAATTACCAATTTGCAATTTTAGTGTGCTAGATTGGTCTAGCTTAAAGTCCTATTTCCCTTGGTTTTTAGCTTCTGGTCAAAAAAGCAAAATTGTAGCTCTACGTTTTATTGCACTCGGGGCAAAATTTTAGGTCATTATGAGTTGTATAGACCAAGATATGGCCAATTTACTAAAGCTGGAGAGATTGCACCTTTGGTGCAAAATTTGGTCAATTTCTCAATTTTTGTGTGCTAGATTTGTCTAGCTTAAAGTCCTATTTCTCTTGGTACTATTCCCTTCAATTCATTTCATTAGTCAACCTATAATGTTGACCCTTGATGCACTCTATGTGAGTCAATTCTAATATTACCAATATGTCACATTTTATAGCCCTTTAGTGTTGGTATATGTTACCAATTTCATTTCCAAGTGTATTGCATTTTATTGCAATTTATCGGATTTCGGTGTACTATTTTGACCTAGCCGGACGACCTAGTTCCCTCAGTTTTTGGGTTTTGGTTTAAACTACAAACTTGTAGGTCTATGTATTATTGTACGCGGGGCAAAATTTAAGGTCATTCCGAGTTGTGTAGACCAAGATATGGTCAATTTACTAATGCTGGACAGATTGCACCTTTAGTGCAAAATTTGGTCAATTTTAGGTCACCTTTGGTTCAGCAGTTTTTGTACCTGAACTTGTGCAAGCCATTTGACTTAGTTCTGGCCATTTCTGGGCTTTGGTGTCTTCATAATAATTGTATATATATGTCTAAACTAACCATGGTAAAAATTTCAGGTCAATTGGACCTGTTTTGAGTGAGTTATGGTCATCCCAAGGACTACTATTCATATGGTCAAAAATCTGGGTTGCAAGGTTGCTATTCCGGATTTGGTCATTTTTAAGGTCAGTTTCTAGGCATAATTTTGGCAACATTTCTACATGAAAGTTGGCCTATTTGGTGTCTAGTTTCACCCCCCCATTGGCCTCATACCAATTGGGTTCACAGTTTGGCACTTATGGCCTAATTTATGTACTGCCTTCAATACACAACCTGCACAAACCACATACACTTCCAATTTGATATTTCTTCTCCTCCTCATTACTTCAATATTCAATCAATAACACTTCCATATATATATTGTACACAATTCCAGCAAAAATTTTGGGTAGAATATTCAAGTGCTCAATGCACACAATTCACCATTGAGTTCAACATTCACTTCCACCAAAATTCAATATATCTCAATGTCAATATTACACATACACTTCAACATAATCATACTTCAATATCACTTACACATACTGCCTACAATTTAATACTAACATATTTCATTAATAAACTACATATTCACACACAAATTCATGATTTAATAGGCTGCCAAACATGGCAGTTTGCCAAAGCATCAAGACCCATATTCAAACCCTTAATTCAAGCACTAACATGCACATCATTGGATATTAACTTACTACTACTTCCATTTAAGTTAATCAACCTTAATTTCCATCCATTAGAGGTAAGAAAAACTCAACTACAATAATCTTTCATGGCTGTCCAAAATTGAATATATCAATCACTCATCGAATCCTTCAAATTTCTTCACCATCCAACTCATCTCAACCTTAATACAAACTTTAATTAAGCAAGGGATGAAAAACTAGCACTAACTATTTTTGAGCTTCACCAAAACTTCATCAAATCCTCTTCTTTTTGCTTCCAACATACTGCCCAAGGTGTGTGTGCAAGCTTTGATGAAGACACTATGATGAAATGAGGGCTTGATCATGGTTGCATGGTGATGGAGGGAGTTTGGCCATGGTGGACTTCCATGGAGGTAATTTCGGCTGGTTATTTCCCAAGCTTGAAGATGATGATTTCTGCCCAATTCCACTTTGATATATCCCATTTATTTAAGGTTAGTGGAGCACTAACCAACAAATTAATGTTTAATGATTTAAAAGTTTCCTAATTTGCACATTTGGCTCAATTCTTTCACTATTTACATATTGTATCCCATTCTAATTTTTCATGACATTTACTAGGTGCAATATCATTTATTTTTAATGGACATTTAGGTCAAAAGGCAACTTTAGGTTTCAAATGACCAAAATACCCCACTTCGAGTTATATTCCCGATTTTTCGATAATACCGTGTTTTGTCTGTTTCTCGATTTTTTGTTTTTTTTGTACTAATTTATTATTATTATTTTTTAATAATTCTAGTGTCAATTATATTTCAATAGACCTTTACTTACGTCTCAGAATTAAATTCTGAAGGTTCCCGTGGTCCTGGGGTCGGCAACGGCCTTCCCTGTGCAGTTACCCATCGCTGCGGTGTCGGCTCGTTTAACTTAGCTTCATTTTCTCTCTTTCATTTTTCTTTGATTTCTCTTGCATATTCTTCTTATTTATTTCATCATGATATGTCTATTCATTATCACCAAAGTGTAGTTCCAGACATTCCGACTTTCCGGGACAGACATTAACTGTCAGAACAGTAGAATGTATGGACTACGAAAATGAGGATGTTACAACTCTTCCCCTCTAAAAAGGAATTTCGTCCTCGAAATTCATCTGATTCAAACAACCGAGCCTATCATTGTCTCATAATTTTATTCACTTTTCCATCATTGTTTTCCTCTGCCTTTAGTATTCCTACTCATGAAATTCTATTATTCATTAGTTTCTTGATCCCTTATACTAGGATTCTTTACCAGTCCTTCTGTCTCTTTTACCAATTCCAACTCTGTTAAATTACCCTTTGTCTAGGTATTCTACATTTATCTCATACAAGACCTTATACCTTGGTATCTTCATGCTTCTTCTGAGTGAGAGGTAGACCACTGACAAAGTCCATAGTGACTCGGTCCCATTTCCATTCAGGTATGTTTATGGGCTGTAATAAACCTGATGGAACTTGATGTTCTGCTTTGACTTGCTGACATGTCAAGCATTAAGTTACATAGTCAACTATGTCCTTCTTCATACTTGGCCACCAGTATCGGAGTTTCAGGTCATGGTATATTTTTGTGCTTCCTGGGTGCATAGCATACACACTGTTATGTGCTTCTTTCAGAATACTGGTTTTCAACTCTTTATCATCTGGTACACTACTCTTTCTGTATAGTACAGGCACCCATTTTCTTTCACTTCATATTTAGTTTCCTTTCCCTCAGTGATTTTGCCCATAACAGCCATTAATTTCTCATCTGTCTTCTGCCCATCCTCAGATTCTGTAATGATTCGGCTTCACTTGCAACTCAGCCAAAATAACTCCATAATGAGTTAAGGACAGTTGGGCATTCAAAGATCTTAATGCTACAATAGATTTTCTACTTAAAGCATCAACAATTACATTTGCCTTCCTAGGGTGGTAGTCGATCTTAGAAAACACACCGGCTCCCTTCAACTGATCAAACAGATCGTCAATTTTAGGCAACGTATACTTGTTCTTCACTGTTACTCTATTTAACTGCCGGTAGTCAATACATAACCTCAGTGTCCCATCTTTCTTCTTTCCAAACAGTACCGGAGCTCCCCACAGTGACACACTGGGGTGTATGAACCCCTTGTCTAGTAATTCTTGTAGCTGGATTTTTAACTCTTTCAATTCAGTAGGTGCCATCCTATACGGAGCAATTGAAATTGGAGCTGTACCCGGCATAATCTCAATAGCAAATTCAACTTCCCTTTCTGGTGGCAAACTAGGCAATTCCTCAGGAAATACCTCAGAGAAATCCCTTACTGTGGTTATGTTAGACAAGTCAAGTTTACCCTGCCTAGTGTCAACCACATGTGCCAGATAGGCTTCACCCTTTTCTCAACCATCTCCTTGCAACTGTAGCTGAGATGACATTGGACAAGAAATCCATCCTTTCACCCACTACTATTATTTCTTCGTTCTCAGCAGTTTTTAGAGAGATTCTCTTCAATTTACAATCTACTATTTCCTAATGATGGGATAACCAGTCCATTCCCAAAATCACATCAAACTCATGGAAAGGCAGTTCGATTAGGTCTGCTGAGAACTCTTTCCCTTGAATCTTCAATGGATAGCCCTTATACACTTTGTTTACTACCACACTGTGGCCTAGCGAATTTGTGACCAGGATATCTTGGTCACTTTCCTCTATTGGTATTCCCTTTTTTACGGGTAGCTTGATACAAATATAGGAATGAGTAGATCCAGGATCCACTAATGCATGCACAGAAGTATTATAAAGGAGGAACGTACCCTTGATGACATCTGGAGCATCCTGTTCCTCCTGTGCCCGTATAGCATAGGCTCTGGCTGGTTTTACGCTTCTCGCCTTCCATGCATTCTCGACATGTTCGTGAAGTACTAGCTGCCTCAGCCTTACCCGGCCTTCTACCCCTTGGAGTTGGAGGGGTAGGCCTATCAGTTGATACTGGAGTGGATGTAGCAGTTCTGCGAGGACAATCTTAGACTAGGTGGTCTGTAGATCCACACTGTAAACAAGCACCTATCATCCTCCAACATTCACCCTTATGCCATTTTTGGCAATGTGGGCAAGCAACAGATACTGTTGGGGCTGGTCCCCTGTACCCTGTCCCTGGAAAGCTAGCCATTAAAGGGGTGGACTGACCTCTCCTTGGTGCAAACTGAGATTTGGGCCTCTGTGACTGACCCTGACTTGGTGCTCTACTGAAACTCTGAGTAGGCGAACCTCTGAATTTCTTGCTTCCGGAGAGAGCATCAATACAATTTCTAAATGTATTCTCAAATACCTACATCATTCCTTTCTGTCAAAAATATTAAAATACTGATAAGACTCCATATCTATGTCTAAATATCTTCATCCTCAAGGTGTTCTTTCTAATTTATGGCCATACTGAATTCTCAAAACTTATAGCAATTTTTGTGGTAATGGTAGTCCACATTAGTGTAACCGAGTCACTGACTCTAGCTACCTTAAAAGTGTAGTCTTTCGATAGGCTAGTTCTGAAGTTTTAAATTTCTGACTAGAATTTTCACATTTATTTCCCGTAATAGTACTCTATTCGGGCGTAACTGTATCAAATTATAGATTACTTATAAATATTCTTATTTTATTCTACCACGAGGAAGCACGTAGCTCTACACAATAATCTCATGTCGGTACTGTAATCTGCAGCTTACAATACAAACATAGAGAACATTACGTAGTTATTACATTATAACCTCATGAACTAGGTTTTCTACTTCTTTTTCTAATGCCCTCTGTGGCTCTAAGTCCATATCTTAACTTTGAATAATCAAAAGTAAACAGATCTGCATTAGTGTCACCTCGACTCTTATGAATGCAATGCATGTATGCACACTATATTTCCACTTATCTTTGCCTAGGAACGCCTAAACCATACTCTGATACCACTAATTGTAACACCCCTCACCCGTCTACAGTGTAGCAGAGCAATGCGTGTCACACGGAGTGCCAGAGCACCTGATCTTATCTGATTTCATTACAGTTCTTTATTTATTTATTCAAAAACTTTATTTAAGGTTTAGGAATTTGTTTTTTTTTTTACTTTTATCAAAATCTAACTAATTTGGAAATTTCAAAAATTTTAACGATAATCCGACAAAGTGTAATTTGTAATTTGACTATGACTCTTCGAACTCGCCAAAGACAATTCACAACATATTCAAATTCATAGCTCAATTTATCTCAATAATATCTCATCAGTTTCTCAAAATTTCATAAACTCAATCTCATTCAGAATCATTATGATTAGACAATCAATTCAGACATCAGAATTCTTACATTTCATTAACTTATATAATTTTCCAATTAAGTATATAAATTTGTCAAGTACAGGATATACAAATGAAATTACAATATACTTAGAATGAACAAAATACATAACATGTATAATTATGAGCCCTAACTACATGCATTGCTGAGGAGGTGACAATCTTGAACTCTTCTGACACTTCTGCAGATCTGGACTCCAAAATTCTCAGTCGACAGTCTATTGATTTTACCTTCAGTACCTGCATGAGGAATCAATTTCATCGCGCTAAGCATTTCTACTTAGTGGTGCAATAATATAACAAGAAATAATATATACAAATAAAGAAAGAAATAACTCAGATGTAGCACCCCTAAGTTCGGTAGTGCGTTCTACTGTTCCGATGACCAGTGTTGTCCAGACAGCTAGGATGTCTAGAACTACACTTCAATATGAGTGAGGAGACATAAAATAATGAAATACAAGAAAAGAAAATACAAGAAAAACAAAGGAAAAATAATAGCAAAGAAATGTAACCAACTTAAGTGAGCCGAGAACCCTAGCGATGGGTGACCGCACCGGGAAGTCACAGCGTGGACCGTTGACTAGCCCTGGACTGCGGGGAACCCTGGAAAATATTTTTAGGACTTAAATAGACCCTTATTGAAGTATAAATATCATTATAAATATCAAAGAAAAAATTAAATTATTAGTACAAAGAAAAGTGAGAAATCGAAAAATGGACAAAACCCGGTGTTACCGAAAAATCGGAAATGCAACCCGAACGGGGGCATTATGGTCATTTGACATCCCGAATTGTCTTTTGACCTAAATGTCCATTAAAAATAAATAATATTACACTTAGAAAATAAAATGAAAAATTAATTTGGTGGTACCTAAAGTGAATAGCTAGAATTAAGGGTTTAATGTAGAATAAGTAGGAATTTAACATATTATATGAATTAATTAGAGTAAGTGGACCACTAAAGGAATAAACTAAGGATAATGGGGCAGGTGTAAGTCCATAATACAAGCTGAAACTTCATCTTCTCAAAATGAATTCATCCATGCCGATTTGAGAAGGAAGAAAATCCTCCATTGCCGTTTTTGCATGAGCTTGATCCACTCCTCCATTTCAACTCCAATCACTTAGATAGCTTCATAAAAAATTGTCTACACATCATAAGGAAGAGCTTGATACCAAAATCAAGAAGTTTAATTAAGGTTTAGTAAGCTCCAACCATAGGTAAGTTTACATTTTTGAATGTTGCTTTGTTAAAGTTTACATTTTTGAATGTTGCTTTGTTAAACTTTGTGTACATGTTATGGGTGTGTGCTTTGTGAAGAAAATTTTCAAGTTTGAAGAGTTCTTGATATATCCAGTTTGGACAGCCATGGAGTTGTGTATTTGATGATTTATTTTACATATATTTGATGAGAAATTATGATGAATAGGGTGATTTAATGTCCTAGTAGTTAAATTCCATGTATATGTGGTGATTGTACAATGGGGATTGAAGTTGACGAATTATGGACACTTTGGCATGGTGAAGCTTTGCTGCAGCCTTGGGACACTTTGATAAATGTATGAGTTCATGAAGGTATTGGCAGAATATTGACATTGAGGATTGATGGATATTTATATAGATTGGTTGTGTAAAGTGTATGTTGCTTTGTCGTGGTGTACAACGCGGCATTGATCGGAAATTTGTGTCATGGCTTAAGTTGTGAATGAATTGGCAACACTGTATTCTTAAATTATTCGACTAAATTGTGTTGTTATGCGATTTGATAATTTGTGAAATGAAGTTTAAATTCTTATTGACATTTACTGTCTTTTGAATTTAACTATGTTTTGATTACTGAGATTTATTGTGATATTGTGTTAAATTCCTTATGACAGTATTGTCTTGAATTTAACTATGGTTTTTAAATATCCACTATTTATTTGAATTATGAATTGTGATTTAAATTTGTATTTGGTTAATGTTGTGCACCACTGAGACATTGTCTCAGCGATAGCTTTTTATTGCTGTCGCAGGTAGACAGACAGACAGGGCAGCAGACTAGGCTGCTATTACCTCCAGCGAGAGATTTTCGGGTATAACGAGTATACCACATTTTGTATTTTGTGCGGTAATGTATGATCACTGTATGTACATATTGTTTTGGTTTTGAGCAGTTGTAAATTAAAATTGTACATTGACATTGTGAAGTAAATTATGAGTTATTTTGGCTTGTAAAAATTGTATTATATTTCTTTTATCTCAGTCTTTGAAAAATCACTGCAGATTTGAGTTGAGAAATATGTTGTATTGAGAAAAATGTTGGATTTGAGATTTGGAAAATATATAGAAGTGCTTTTTACAGGTTTTCTGAAGAACTGTTTTATCCAAATTACAGATGGCACTCTGCCAAAATTTTTACAGAAATTCCAAATAAGTCAAATGTATCAATTCTATCACTTCAGTTAAAAATTTTTTTTTAACACTTGTAAATAGTGCTCACCACTATAAAAGAAGTAAGAAAAGTTTTTAAAATCCCTTGTAGTGTATTTAATGGGTTATCAGTAGACGGAGTTGGTAATTCATTAGGTATACTACGGGATCATTTTAGGCCTTACAGAGGGGTAGGGTGTGACATGTTTTAGTGGTATCAGAGCAAAGTTTTTAAATTCTGTTTTCACCTGTTACTTGAATATTCTTTCTTCATAGTACAACTGCTCAATATCATTGTTTGATACATACAGTACATTACATTATAAATATGCACTAACGGGAGGAAATCTCCTTGTGTTATTAGTTCAGGAGATCTAAAATCCTCGCATTGACTATGGAAGAGGGTGATCATTCAGTCGATCAATCTATTAAGGCTGAGGTGCAAGGGGATGCCCCAGGCCTACATAATGTCAGTGGTTCAGCTGCACCAGCCCCTGCAGTACCGTAGTTTCCTGCTCAGTTTGCTCAGCAGATGGCTGCAATGTTTCAACAAATGGCTGGTAATGTACCTACTCAAGTCCCAATACAGACACTAGTGGTACAACCACAGTCTCCTACTAGGCAGTATGACAAATTAATGAAGTATGGGGCTACAGAGTTTAAGGGGACAGTAGATCCTCTAGAAGCTGAACAATGGTTAGAGAGGATGGATAGGGTGTTCAAGAAGCTACATTGTACATAGGAGCTCAGATTTGAATACTCAGTGTCCTTACTACAGGGGGATGCTTATAACTGGTGGAAAACCATTCCCCACAGTCTAGTAGAACTTGCAGTGCTAACATGGAATGACTTTCTCAGGGAATTCAGACAGAAATATGTCCCTGATGCTTATGTAGACCAGAAGTTACAAGAATTCCTAAGTCTGAAATAGGGGAACAGATCAGTGGCTGAGTATGAAAGAGAATTTTCCCGCCTGAGCCATTATGCAGTAAGTTTACTTGCTACCAGTAGGGAGAGATGCAAGAGGTTTGAAACCGGCTTGAAGCCCAGTATCAGACTACAAGCAGTCGGCTTCAAACACACTAACTTCTCTGAACTTATTTCTCAAGCTCTAGAGTTAGAAAGAATTGAGTCTGAAGCTGCTCCTGAGAAAAAGAAATCAGAGAAGATAGAGAAAGAGGGAAAATCAGTAGAACAGAGTTCCAGTGGTCCTACTGGAAAGAGGAAGAACTATGAGGGACACAGCAGAGGTGGCAAGAAGTCTGGTAGGGGAAGACATTCAGGACAGAAACCTCCTCTATCTGGTCAGCAGAGAACCGGAGGTTCCTACCATTACCGCCAATGTGAAAATTGTGGAAGATATCATGGTGGGATATGCTATAAGGCTATTGGAGCCTGTTATAACTGTGGAGGCACAGGACACTCTACCAAGGACTGCACTAGTAGTCGTAGAGTTGGACCACCTCCTACTACTACAGAAGGGTCAGTCCAGAGCCCTATCACTAGAAGTTCACAACCACCCAGCAGAGGTAGAGGCAGGGGTAGAGGTAGCCCAGCAGGCAGCCAAGGTACAATGAAACATTCAGAGCAAGACAGTGCTCCGGTCAGAGTCTATGCAATGAGACAGAGGGAAGAGGCCGAGACATCTGATGTTGTGGCTGGTACCTTCTCAACTTTTAACCAAGATGTGTTTGTGTTATTTGATCCGGGTTCTACCCATTCTTATGTGAGTGCTAGCATCATTGATTGCATTGCTATTCTATGTACAAAAATGGACTTTGAGGTCCTAGTAACAAGTCCGCTAGGACAGGAGGTCAGGGAAATAAATTTTGATGCATTAGTGATTAGTCCTTTAGGATAGGGATTGTGATAATAAGTGAAATTAGTTTTGGAAGAGTTTATAGGTGAAAAGTATTTCTTGACACACCATAAATTATAAAGCTAATTGGCGAGCCTATTTAATGTAAAGCAAGAGGACGTAAAAGTAAGTTACAGTAATAGAATTGCTCTAGATGAAGGCAGAGATGTTACTGTTAGTAATTGTTAATGGATATTGTAATCGTAATAAGTTTGGATATCGTTGAATTAAAAGGATAAAGGATAGGATAGTTTGATCTATTGGGATGTATTGTAGTAACTATGCAATGTTCTTGATTGTTTATCTCAGAACCGCATGGATTATAGTACTAACTTGAGATTATTATGTAGAGCTACGTACTACCTGATAGTACACCTAGATGAGGATAGTTGCCAACGGCATCTGTTTTTGTATAGTTATGCCAGGACATAATTTAATTGTTAGAAATAAGTTTGAAAATCCTACTTTGGGATCTAAAACTCAAAAGTTAGAATATCGAAAGGTTATAGTTCGGTACAAAAGAAAGTAAGTTATAAAATATTGACAGATAAAAAGAGTTATGGAAGTAGAGATTTGAATAGTTGATTCATATATAACAAAGAAATATTACGAATGTGAGGAAGACTATGGACCAGAATGGTCAGAGGACCAATGACTGATGAATGATTCTAACATGACCTCAAGGGTCATTCAAGAAGCAATGTGAACCGAAATATTAGACAGCATAACATGTAATACCTCCTCGTAGCAACTCTGCATTCTCTTGCATCGATGATCGGTCGGTCCATAAACTAGAACGTCCAAAAAATATTTAAACTAAAGTCAGGAACCATAATCAATTCAAATATTAATAAGAAAAATTTAGTAAAAATTTTAGAAATAAAATACAACCGAGTTAAACGAGCCGGTGCCCTAGCGATGGGTAACCCAGAGGGAAGTTGCGGTTCTCGCAACTAGGAGCCCTAGACCCGAGGGAAAAATTATAAAATAATTTTTGGGACTCCAGAGAAGGGTTATTGAGGTTCCCATGGCATTAGAATGCCAAGAAAATACCTAGAAAAATTTTTCAATCGGTACAGACAATTTTGAACCGTTAAGCCAAACGGAGGGCATTTTGGTCATTTCGCCTTCAGAAGTGATTTTTGGCCGACTTGTCCGGTTGAGTAAATAATTAATATGACATAAAATATGAATAAACATTACTAGAAATCAAATTGGAAATGAGTAGTGGAGAAAAGAAAAGAAAATGAGGAAAAAGGCTTATTTATGACATCATGGTGATGTCATTAAAAGCTATAACCAATCACCTTTAAACAACTAATTAACCAACTAATAAAAGAGACTAAATGAAGACCAAAATAACCAAAAATTACAGCAGCCATCTCCCTCCCCAAAAACCAGCCGAAACCCTTGCAATACCCAACCTCCATTAAAGCTTCAAGCAAGCTCCCTTTCTCCCATTGTTACACTACTAAACCCTAAACCCCTTTCATTAAAACTTGACCACATCTCTTGGGAGAGTATTTGGCAGCCTAGAAAAGGAAAGAAAGTGAAGATTTAACTTGGGAAAAATCTGCCACTTAAAGGTTAGTGCATCTATACACCTAAAACTCCTTACTTTTATGATTAAGGACTTGAATTTAGTGAGAAATTGTAGTTTAAATGAATAAAAGTTGTGTGTATGGCCACCATAAATTTCGGCTTTCCTATTGAAGGAATAGAAATGGAGTGTTTTGATGGACTTAAAGTATATTAGAGATTATGTTTAAACCATGTATGCATGTGGTTAGTGAATGAG
Organism: Hevea brasiliensis; assembly: GCF_030052815.1. Taxonomy (NCBI): domain Eukaryota; kingdom Viridiplantae; phylum Streptophyta; class Magnoliopsida; order Malpighiales; family Euphorbiaceae; genus Hevea; species Hevea brasiliensis. The sequence goes on from NC_079504.1 coordinate 93,187,823, forward strand.
ATAGTTAATTAAAGCATGTTGTGAAAACTCATATGGGAATTAGGGTTTTGAGAAGTGAAAATTTGGCTTGGCTTAGGAAATTATTAGAGAACATTTTAATGGTCAATTAGTGATCATTTTAGGTAAGTTGACCATAATTTGGACTGAAATATAGCATGTCAAAGTGAATGAGTATGCTGCCTAGGGACAGCAGCAAGGGTGGCTGAGATTCCAGCCCACTTACACAGCCATAACTTTGGCTGTGTAGGTCCAATTGGTGTTTGGCCAATTGCACATGAAACTAGGCTTATAATGACACATTTTTTCTGAAGAAACCATGCCCAAAAGACCAAAGCAAGAGGACCGAAAGTTGGCCCCAATCCGGATACCCTGCAACAGCACCTGCAGAAATGACCAAATGAACAGTAACTGTTCATTTGGCCATAACTCACTGTAGATATGGTCAATTGACCTGAAATTTTTACAGCAACAAGTTAAGACATAGAAAAACAACTTTCATGAAGAAACCTACCCCAAATTATGCCCAGAACCTATTCAAAAATGCAATCACAGTCACTGTTCATGGTACTGTAGATTTGGTAATTCTGCAGTTTTGGCAATCCGGCCAGCTGTGGTTTTTGGATCATATCTGGAGCTACAAAACTCCAAATGGAGTGATTCAAAAAAATAAATTCAACTAGACAAAATAAGGAACAACTTTCATGTTTTCCATTTCTTCAAATTCCCACTGTAACAGTGCTTAATAGAACAATAAACTTAGGCTTTGAAAACTGAAATTTCTGCCCTCTTGGTTTTAAGTTAGAAATGGTAATGGTGACCAATTCCAACAAGTTTTAAATGCAAAATGTGGTATGTTGGGGGTGCCAAAACCAATGTACCTAATTTCTACCTAAAAGTCAACATTTTTATTGATCAATGAGGTGAATAGTGACGCCAAAACTTGAAATTCACAAAGTGAAGAATTTAAAAGTTTCAAATGCCCTAGTATATCTAACAAGATTGGTTTGGATAGTTTGGCATGCCAATAGGGTTCGATTAGCGATCGCACATGGCAATATGCCATTCTGTGATTTCATGGCTTTTAGCCATTCTGACCTTGTATTGAGATTTGGCCTTGTGCTTGATGTATTTACAGCTTGTTAGCTGTTCTGTTGCACACCGGGAGATGCATATGTGACCGATGGTGTGACGGCCCGAGGTACTTGATACCCAGTGCCAGTTTACCCGTTTATCCAGTCAAGTCGTCTAGTGTAGGTTACTTGGGCAACCAAATGAATGAAAGGGAACAAAGTTAATGATACACAAATTCAAAACAAATAAAACATATACATTCGTTACATATTTATTTCTTGCTATTTCTTTTATTTTATTATTGCACCACTAAGCATTATTGCTTAGCGCGTTGCTTTTGCCACGCGTAGGTTCTGGAGATACAGATCGTGAGCCCAGTAGACCGTAGACTGGGTGAGTCCATCTTGCAGTACTGCACAGTGTCTGTGTCACCTCAACTTCTGCAGTACATTGGTAGGGCACTAGGTGTCATTTTTGTCATTTTGTAACTAAATTTTTATTTTCTCATATGTATTTAGAATTATGTAATATAGTTTGATGTTCATGTAAATTATGAAAATTGTATTTGTGAATGGAAAAGTAAATATATAATTGTGATTTATACTTGATTATCACATGTGATGGATGATTGAGAACTGAAATTGAGAAATGTTGTTGAGATTTTGATGTTGGAGTTTGAGATGATGAGACATGAATATTGGAAGTATTTTTCACAGGTTCCGAAGAACTGTTTTCTCCATTTTTATCCGGTACTCTGCCGGATTTTCTTTAAAATTTTCGGAACCTCAAATAAATTATAATTTCGATAAATGGTTCAAATACATTATATTTCACAAGTTATATTCAAAAGCATGATAAAAATTAATTAAGGTATATTAGAGTGTGCCGGTACACCGTGTGACATTGCTTACTCGAATATACTATACACGGGTAAGGGGTGTCACATTTAGTGGTATCAGAGCACGGTTTAGGTGTTTCTGGGCCTAGATTGAGTCCATACCATGCATTGCATTTGTAAGAGTTGAGGTGACACTAATGCAGATCTGTTTGTCTTTGTTAAATAGGATATGGACCCTTCATCTCAAAGAGCAGTCGAGGAGGAAGTGGAGAGTCATGCTCCACCTGCAGCAGCTGAGACTGGGGGCATGGGAGAACCTGCTCCGCCAGCTCAAGTAGAGCCTGCTCAGCCTCCACAGGCCATGTTCCAGCAAATGGCCGATTTTTTTAGACAAATGGCCAGAGTAATGCCAGCACCACCACCACCTCCACCTCCATAGTAGAAATCACACCTGGAAAGGCTAAGAAAGTTTGGAGCAGTGGACTTTTTCGGTAAGAGAGATGATGACTCTGTTGTAGCCGAGAATTGGTTGAACAGAACGGGCAGAGTTCTAAAACAACTCCACTGCACCCCAGAGCAAAACGTAGAGGCTGCCATATCGCTGTTACAAGATGATGCCAACGAATGGTGGGATACTGTGTCCAGTGAAGTGCAGCCAGAAGCTATAACTTGGGACTTCTTTCTCTCAGAATTCAAGAAGAAATATGTGGGTACTGTATACCTGGAAGAGAGAAGAAGAGAGTTTATTAACCTAAGGCAGAGACAGTTGTCAGTGGTCGAGTATGAGAAGGAATTCGTCTGATTAAGCCTCTACGGAAGGGAGATAGTCCCTAATGAAGCTGAAAGATGTAAGAGATTTGAAGAGTGACTAAATGACAACATAAAGATTCAGCTCACTGCCTTGGGAATCACAGAATTTAGCAAGTTAGTGGAAGCTGCAATAAGGGTTGAAAAAGTGAGAATCAGTGAGCGCACTGCATGGGATAGACAGGTAAGAGGGGCCCGGTCGCCTAGCCTGCCTCCTGCACTGGGAAGAAGTTCAGAGGTCCATCCGCATGCAGTTCGGCCGCTACAAGGTCGTGGTCACCTCAGGCCTGTGCCACGCTCACCCCTAGGAGAGGTCAGTTCACACCATTAGTGGGCAGCTCTTCAGGGATGGGGTTCAGGGGACCAGCCCCAACATCTTCTGCATGTCCACACTGTCTGAAATGGAACAAGGGGGAATGTTGGAGAGTAACTGGTGCCTGCTTAAGATGTGGGTCGACAGAGCATCAGTTAAGGAACTGCCCACGTAGAACTACTACAGCTGCTCCGACACAAGCAAACAGACCTACTCCTCCACCACAGAGGGGTAGAAAATCTGGCAAGTCTGAGGCTGTAGGACCATCATAGAGGCTCAGATCCGAGCCACAGAGAGGCCCGACAAAGAGACCACTGCAAGAGCTTATGCTATTAGAGCTCGGAGAAGCAAGATGCCCTGACGTCATCGTGGGTAATGCTCTCCTCTACAATACACTGCAGATGCATTGGTGGATCCAGGATCCACTCATTCATACATCTGCATCAACCTACCCGTAGAAAGGGGGATACTAGTAGGGGAGAGTGACCAAGACATTCTGGTCACTAATCCATTGGGGCACAGTGTAGTGGTGAACAAAGTATACAAGGGTTGCCCGTTAAGGATTCAGGAGTATGAATTCTTGACAGACCTAATTGAGTTGCCCTTCCACGAGTTTGACGTGATTTTGGGAATGGACTGGTTATCACGTCATCAGGCAATAGTTGATTGCAAATTGAAGAGAATTTCTCTAAAAACTTCAGAGGGTAGTGAGATCACAGTTGTGGGGGAAAGGACAGATTTCTTGTCCAATGTCATCTCAGCCACAGTTGCAAGAAGAATGATGAGAAAAGGCTGTGAAGCCTACCTAGCACATGTGGTGGATACTAGGCAGGCTAAGCCAAACCTGAGTGATATACCCACAGTAAGAGACTTCCCAGAGTTATTTCCTGAAGAATTGCCTGGTTTGCCACCAGAAAGGGAAGTTGAATTTGCTATTGAGACACTGCCGGGAACAGCACCCATTTCCATTGCTCCTTATAGGATGGCACCCACTGAATTGAGGGAGTTGAAAACTCAGTTGCAAGAGTTGCTTGATAAGGGGTTCATACGCCCCAGTGTGTCACCGTGGGGAGCTCCAGTGCTGTTTGTAAAGAAGAAAGATGGGACTTTGAGGCTATGCATCGATTACCGGCAGTTGAATAAAGTGACTGTGAAGAACAAATATCCGTTGCCTAGAATTGATGATCTGTTTGATCAGTTGAAGGGAGCAGGAGTATTTTCTAAGATTGATCTCAGATCAGGGTACCATCAGTTGAGGGTGAAGGATGTAGATGTGCCCAAGACTGCATTCAGAACCCGATACGGGCATTATGAGTTTCTGGTGATGCCCTTTGGCCTAACAAATGCACCAGCGGTATTCATGGACCTTATGAACCGTATCTTCCATCCATACTTAGATCGGTTCGTAGTGGTCTTTATTGATGATATTCTGGTGTATTCCAAGACTAGTGAAGAACATGATGAGCATTTGAGGATTGTTCTGCAAACCCTGAGAGAAAAGGAGCTCTATGCTAAGCTGTCCAAGTGTGACTTTTGGTTGAATTAGATTGCATTCCTTGGACACATAGTGTCAGCTGATGGGATTAGGGTGGATCCCAATAAAATAGAAGCAGTGATGGAATAGAAGCCTCCCAAAAATACAACTGAGGTCAGAAGCTTCTTGGGGCTAGCTGGGTATTACAGAAGATTTGTGAAGGGATTTTCCTTAATAGCTGCTCCAATGATCAAGTTGTTACACAAGAATGTCGACGTGACAGAATAGCAAGTGTCGCACCGCTTTGAGAAGTTGAAGGCTATGTTGACAGAGGCACCGGTGTTAACACAAAGGTCGAGGAAAGGACTTTGTGGTCTACAGTGATGCCTCTCATAATGGGTTAGGGTGTGTATTGATGCAAGAGGGGAAGGTGGTCACTTATGCTTCCAGGCAGCTAAGGCCACATGAACAGAACTACCCTACCCATGATCTAGAGATTGCAGCAATTATCTTCGCACTGAAGATATGGAGGCATTACTTGTATGGTGAAAAGTGCTACATTTACACAGACCACAAGAGTCTAAAATATTTGCCAACTCAAAAGGAGTTCAACCTTAGACAGAGACGATGGATTGAGTTCCTAAAGGATTATGATTGTGTGATTGACTACCATCCTGGGAAGGCAAATGTAGTTGCTGATGCTTTGAGTAGAAAATCCATGACAGCTTTGAGATCATTGAATGCCCGTCTATCTTTGGTTCGAGATGGAGCTATTTTGGCTGAGTTGCAAGTGAGGCCAAACTTGTTACAGCAGATTTTAGATGGGCAGAAAGTAGATGAGAAGCTAATGGCTATTATGAGTAAAATCTCAGAGGGAAAAGTAACTGACTATGAGGTGAAAGCAGATGGGTGTCTATACTACAAAGGAAGACTGTGTGTACCAGATAATGGGGAATTGAAGGCTAGTATTCTGAAAGAGGCACACACCAGTGTATATGCTATGCACCCAGGAAGTACAAAGATGTATCATGACCTGAAGCTTCAGTATTGGTGGCCTGGTATGAAAAAGGACATAGCTGACTATGTGACTAAATGCTTGACATGTCAGCAAGTCAAGGTAGAACATCAAGTTCCATCGGGTTTGCTACAGCCTATATGCATACCTGAATGGAAATGGGATCGGGTCACCATGGATTTTGTAAGTGGTCTACCTCTCACCCAAAAGAAACATGATGCAATATGGGTGATAGTAGATAGATTGACGAAGTCAGCACACTTTTTGCCAGTTAGGACTGACTACTCACTGGAGAAATTAGCAGAATTGTATATCAGTGAGATAGTTAGACTGCATGGAATTCCACTTTCCATCATATCTGATCGAGACCCAAGGTTCACATCGAGATTTTGGAAGAAGTTGCATGAATCCTTGGCTACACAACTCCACTTCAGCATAGCTTTCCATCCTCAGACGGATGGGCAATCAGAAAGAGTAATCCAGGTAAACTATTGAACCAATTGAATTAATACAAATATTGAACTGAAATGATAACAATAACATGAAAAATATGTCAGGTCCTTGAGGATATGCTGAGGAGTTGTGTCATTGAGTTTGAGGGAAGTTGCGATAGATACCTCCCACTGGCAGAATTTGCATACAACAATAGCTACCAAGCTAGCATCCAAATGGCCCCATATGAAGCACTGTATGGGAGAAAATGTAGAACTCCAGTGTGCTGGACTGAATTGGGCGAAGACAAACTGGTGGGGCCAGACCTGATGAAACAGACTGAGGAGAAAGTGAAACTAATCAAAGCCAATCTGAAGGTTGCCTCAGATAGACAGAAATCCTATGCCGACTTGAAGAGAAAAGAAATAGAATACACAGTTGGTGACAAAGTGTTCCTCAAGGTGTCATTGTGGAAAAAGGTATTGAGGTTTGGAAGAAAAGGTAAGTTAAGCCCTAGGTTCATTGGCCCATATGAAGTCATTGAACGTGTGGGTCCAGTGGCCTATAGGCTAGATTTACCTCCAGAGCTGGACAAGATCCACAATGTGTACCAGGTGTCTATGCTAAGAAGATACCGCTCAGATCCTTCACATGTCATTTCCAGAGAAGAAATTGAAATACAACCGGATTTGACATATGAAGAAGAACCTCTACGGATCCTGGCTCGGGAAGTAAAAGAGTTGAGAAATAAACGGATTCCACTGGTGAAAGTGCTTTAGAGGCACCACAACACCAAAGAGGCAACATGGAAAAATGAAGAGACGATGAGGCAATAGTTCCCTTAACTGTTTGCATCAGGTAAATTTTGAGGACGAAATTTAAATTAGAGGGGAAGAGTTGTAACACCCACCCTGTAGTAACTCCGTACATTCTACTGTTCCGGTGACCGGTGTCGGTCCGGACAGCTAGAACGTCCGAAAAAATATTTAAACTAAAGTCAGGAACCATAATCAATTCAAATATTAATAAGAAAAATTTAGTAAAAATTTTAGAAATAAAATACAACCGAGTTAAACGAGCCGGTGCCCTAGCGATGGGTAACCCAGAGGGAAGTTGCGGTTCTCGCAACTAGGAGCCCTAAACCCAAGGGAAAAATTATAAAATAATTTTTGAGACTCCAGAGAAGGGTTATTGAGGATCCCATGGCATTAGAATGCCAAGAAAATACCTAGAAAAATTTTTCAATCGGTACAGACAATTTTGACCCGTTAAGCCAAACGGAGGGCATTTTGGTCATTTCGCCTTCAGAGGTGATTTTTGGCCGACTTGTCCGGTTGAGTAAATAATTAATATGACATAAAATATGAATAAACTTTACTAGAAATTAAATTGGAAATGAGTAGTGGAGAAAAGAAAAGAAAATGAGGAAAAAGGCTTATTTATGACATCATGGTGATGTCATTAAAAGCTATAACCAATCACCTTTAAACAACTAATTAACCAACTAATAAAAGAGACTAAATGAAGACCAAAATAACCAAAAATTACAGCAGCCATCTCCCTCCCCAAAAACCAGCCGAAACCCTTGCAATACCCAACCTCCATTAAAGCTTCAAGCAAGCTCCCTTTCTCCCATTGTTACACCACTAAACCCTAAACCCCTTTCATTAAAACTTGACCACATCTCTTGGGAGAGTATTTGGCAGCCTAGAAAAGGAAAGAAAGTGAAGATTTAACTTGGCAAAAATCTGCCACTTAAAGGTTAGTGCATTTATACACCTAAAACTCCTTACTTTCATGATTAAGGACTTGAATTTAGTGAGAAATTGTAGTTTAAATGAATAAAAGTTGTGTATGGCCACCATAAATTTCGGCTGTCCTATTGAAGGAATAGAAATGGAGTGTTTTGATCGACTTAAAGTGGATTAGAGATTATGTTTAAACCATGTATGCGTGTGGTTAGTGAATGAGATAGTTAATTAAAGCATGTTGTGAAAACTCATATGGGAATTAGGGTTTTGAGAAGTGAAAATTTGGCTTGGCTTAGGAAATTATTAGAGAACATTTTAATGGTCAATTAGTGATCATTTTAGGTAAGTTGACCATAATTTGGACTAAAATATAGCATGGCAAAGTGAATGAGTATGCTGCCTAGGGACAGCAGCAAGGGTGGCTGAGATTCCAGCCCACTTACATAGCCATAACTTTGGCTGTGTAGGTCCAATTGGTGTTTGGCCAATTGGACATGAAACTAGGCTTATAATGGCATATTTTTTCTGAAGAAACCATGCCCAAAAGACCAAAGCAAGAGGACCAAAAGTTGGCCCCAATCCGGATACCCTGCAACAGCACCTGCAGAAATGACCAAATGAACAGTAACTATTCATTTGGCCATAACTCACTGTATATATGGTCAATTGACCTGAAATTTTTACAGCAACAATTTAAGACATAGACAAACAACTTTCATGAAGAAACCTACCCCAAATTATGCCCAGAACCTATTCAAAAATGCAATCACAGTCACTGTTCATGATACTGTAGATTTGGTAATTCTGCAGTTTTGGTAATCCGGCCAGCTGTGGTTTTTGGACCATATCTGGAGCTACAAAACTCCAAATGGAGTGATTCAAAAAATGAAATTCAACTATACAAAATAAGGAACAACTTTCATGTTTTCCATTTCTTCAAATTCCCACTGTAACAGTGCTTAATGGAACAGTAAACTTAGGCTTCGAAAACCGAAATTTCTGCCCTTTTGGTTTTAAGCTAGAAATGGTAATGGTGACCAATTCCAACAAGTTTTAAATGCAAAATGTGATATGTTGGGGGTGCCAAAACCAATGTACCTAATTTCTACGTAAAAGTCAACATTTTTGTTGACCAATGAGGTGAATAGTGACGCCAAAACTTGAAATTCACAAAGTGAAGAATTTAAAAGTTTCAAATGCCCTAGTATACCTAACAAGATTGGTTTGGATAGTTTGGCATGCCAATAGGGTTCAGTTAGTAGTACTGCACATGGCAATAAGCCATTCTGTGATTTCATGGCTTTTAGCCATTCTGACCTTGTATTGAGATTTGGCCTTGTGCCTGATGTATTTACATTGTTGTTAGCTGCACACCGAGATGCATATGTGACCGATGGTGTGACGGCCCAAGGTACTTGATACCCAGTGCCAGTTTACCCGTTTATCCAGTCCAGTCGTCTAGTGTAGGTTACTTGGGCAACCAAATGAATGAAAGGGGACAAAGTTAATGATACACAAATTCAAAACAAATAAAACATATACATTCGTTACATATTTACTTCTTGCTATTTCTTTTATTTTATTATTGCACCACTAAGCATTATTGCTTAGCGCGTTGCTTTTGCCACGCGTAGGTTCTGGAGATACAGATCGTGAGCCCTGTAGACCGCAGACTGGGTGAGTCCATCCGGCAGTTCTGCACAGTGTTCGTGTCACCTCAACTTCTGCAGTGCATTGGTAGGGCACTAGGTGTCATTTTGTCATTTTGTAACTAAATTTTTATTTTCTCATATGTATTTAGAATTATGTAATATATTTTGATGTTCATGTAAATTATAAAAATTGTATTTGTGAATGGAAAAGTAAATATATAATTGTGATTTATACTTGATTATCACATGTGATGGATGATTGAGAACTGAAATTGAGAAATGTTATTGAGATTTTGATGTTGGAGTTTGAGATGATGAGACATGAATATTGGAAGTGTTTTTCACAGGTTCCGAAGAACTGTTTTCTCCATTTTTATCCGGTACTCTGCCGGATTTTCTTTAAAATTTTTGGAACCTCAAATAAATTATAATTTCGATAAATGGTTCAAATACATTATATTTCACAAGTTATATTCAAAAGCATGATAAAAATTAATTAAGGTATATTAGAGTGTGCCAGTACACCGTGTGACATTGCTTACTCGGATATACTGTAAACGGGTAAGGGGTGTCACATAATAGTAAGAGGAGATTGGTGTTATCCAAACAAATTAAACATTGTATTAGATTATTAAAAGTCTTATACAAATTTGAGAAAAAAAAGATTATACGATCATATAGAAAGGAGAAAATAAACGTATGACTGTAACACTCCTAAGTTCGGTAGTGCGTTCTGCTGTTCCGGTGACCAGTGCTGTCCGGACAGCTAGGATGCCTAGAACCACACTTTAATATGAGTGAGGAGACATAAAATAATGAAATACAAGAAAAGAAAATACAAGTAAAACAAAGGAAAAATCATAGCAAAGAAATGTAACCAAGTTAAGCGAGCCGAAAACCCTAGCGATGGGTGACCGCACCGGGAAGTCACGGCGTGGACCGTTGACTAGCCCTGGATTGCGGGGAACCCTGGAAAACATTTTTAGGACTTAAATAAACCCTTGTTGAAGAATAAATATCATTAGAAATATCAAAGAAAAATTAAATAATTAGTACAAAGAAAAGTGAGAAATCGAAAAACAGAACAAAACCCGGTGTTACCGAAAAATCGGGAACGTAACCCGAATAGGGGCATTATGGTTATTTGACACCCCGAATTGTCTTTTGACCTAAATGTCCATTAAAAATAAATAATATTACACTTAGAAAATGAAATGAAAAATTAAAAGAGGGGTACCTAATACAAATAGCCAAAAGTGGGGTGAAAAATGTGTAAATAACACATTTAAGCTTATGTTATAATATAATTTAAATGAGTGGACCACTAAGAATCATAAAATGAATTAAAAATAAGCATAAGTGGGCAGATTGCTCCACTAAAAGATCATCTTCAACATTGAAACCTCCATTTGCCGTGAATGAAAAACTCCCCAAAATCCTCCATGGCCATTTTTCAATCAAGCTCCATGCACTCCTCCATTTCAACTCCAATCACCTAGGGTTCTTCATTAAAGTTTGTCTACACATCACAAGGAAGAGTTTGATACCAAATTTAAGAAGTTTAAGCAAGGTTTAACAAGCTCCAACTATAAGGTAAGTTAGCATTTTTGAAGATTTCTTTGATAAACTTTGTATACATGTTATGGGTGTTGGTTTTGTGAAGGAAATTTTTTAAGTTTGAAGAGTATTGAGATATCCATTTTTGGGCAGCCATGTAATCATGTATTGATGAAGTATTTGTACATATATTTGATGAGAATTATGTTAGTTATGATGATTTAATAACCTAGTGAATTACTTCACATGTATATGGTGAATTTTTGCACTTGGAATGGGATTTAACGAATTGTAGGGCAATTTGGTGTTGAAGAAGATTTCGGCAGCTTGGGGACACTTGAATAAATGTATATATTCATGGAAGTGTTGGCAGAATGTTGACATAGAAGAATTGATGAATGTGTATGTAAATTAGTAGTGGAAATTATATGTAATGATTAGGTGTATTTATGTACATATATTGCTAAATTTGGACATTGTGGTTTAGGGTTGTATTTGGTGTATTGAGGATAATTGTAATCTGCCCAAAATGATGTTAATGTAAAGGGGAATGTGTTTTTGGTAATGTACCAAAACAGATTTGGTAGGGAAGTAAACATATTGCAAGGTAAATGTGTGTAATTGATGTGTGTTAAGCAAAGTAACCAAGGGCAGTGTGCATTTTAGCCAATAAGTTTAAATGTGTAACCTCAATTGGTATGAGACCAATTGGAAGTGGAACTAGGCACAAAATGTGCCAACTTTCATTGAGAAAACATACCAAAATTCTGTTTGCAAGGTGACCTAAGAAAATGACCAATTCGGATTAGGTACAATTAGAACCTGAAAAATGACCAATTGGGCAGCAGTGAGTGTTTAGACCATAACTCACTCAAAACAGGTCCAATTGACCTGAAATTTTAACCATGAATAGTTAAGACCCATACCTACAAGTCTTATGAAGACACCAAAGCCCAGAAAGGACCAGAAGTAAGTCAAAAAGCTTGCACAAGTTCGGGTCCAAAAACTGGCCGAACCAAAGTTGACCAAATTGACCTAAAATTGACCTAATTTGATGCCATTTGACCAGCAATAGTATAATGACCATAACTTGGTCTACTTAACTCGGATTGACCTGAAATTTTGCCCCGCGTGCAATAAGACATAGATCTACAAGTTTGTAGTTTTGACCAAAACCCGAAAACTGAGGGAACTAGGTCGTCCGGTTAGGTCAAACTAGTATCCCGAAATCCAGCAATTTGCAATGAAATGCAAGAAAACGCAATATACATAGAATTGAGTTTGGTAACACGTACCAATCCTAAAACATTATCGAATGTGACATATTAAGGACACCAAAACCTAATTTACCTAAAACGCATCGAGGGTCGGTATATTAGGTGATTAAGCAAATAAAGGTATTCAGTGAATAATTGAGTTCAGTGAATTACTTATCGAACATTATCGTTAGAGGCAAATTAATGTAGTACTGAAACACTTCAAATTGTGTTTCTCAGTTACCAAAGACTCAGGAAAAGGGAAGGAAACACTGAGTCCAGACCAGGAGACAATTATCAGAGGTTTGTGCACAACTAGTTTTCAACTGATTTTACTTTGAATAAGATTTCATATGATTAATTGTATGTTATTGATTTAAATTGTGTTTGTGCACAACAACTATTTCTCTTGAATTTTTCAATTGAAATAAATATTGACTATTTGTATATTATTGTTTTAAATTGTGGAAATGTGTTTGATGGACACTTATTGATTGAAAAACATTGTGAATGGTTTGAAACTGTGAAAAATTGTTTGAATGATATTGATGGATACTTATTGATTGAAAAGCACTGTAAATGGTTTTTGTGGAAATTGAAGTGAATTACGAATTATGTTACCATTTTGTGAATGAAATTATAACTTTGGAAATTTATTGGATTCTTACGAATCATTTGAATAAAATGTTTGGAATTGTTTTGACTCACAATTGGCATGACACTGATACTATGTTCCTCCTCCATTAATGGGGTGAGTGTGATTATTCCTCCCTCTTTGACTTATCAGTCTGGGGTGAGTATGATTATGTTCCTCCCTCTTTGACTTCCCAGTCTGAGGTGAGCTTCCTCCCTCATTGATTTCGATTATTGGGGTGAGTATGTCTTGTCGTGGTGTACAACACGGCATGTACGGAAAAATTGTGTCATGGCTTAAATTGTGATATTGATTGGCAACACTGTATTATTCAGTTATTTGATCGAATTGTGTTATTGATTTGCAAAACGATATTATTCAGTTGTTTGATCGAATTGTTTTATTGATTTGCAAAACGATATTATTCAGTTATTTGATCGAATTGTGTTATTGATTTGCAAAACGATATTATTCAGTTATTTGACCAAATTGTGATATTGATCGGCAACACTGTGTTATTCAGTAATTTGATCAAATTGTGTATGAATTGGCAATACGGTATTCTTAAACTATTTGACTAAATTGTGTTATTATGAATTTTGATAATTTGTGAATTGGAGTTTAAATTCCTTATGACATACATTGTCTTGAATTTAACTATGGTTTTACGTATCCACTATTTATAAGGTTTATGAATTGTGATTTAAAGTTGTATTTGGTTAATGTTGTGCACCACTGAGACATTGTCTCAGCGATAGCTTTTATTCTTGCCGCAGTGTATGCATGCACTAGGTCGCTAGTACCGCCAGAGAGATTTTTGGGTATAGTGAGTATATCACGCTTGGCATTTTGTATCAGAATGTATATTCACTGTATGTATATTTTGTTTTGATTTTGAGCAGTTGTAAATTCAAATTGTACCTTGAAGTTGTAAATTAATTATGAGTTATTTGACTTGTAAAAATTGTATTATATTTCCTTATCTCAGACTTTGAAAAATTTCTATGGATTTGAATTGAGAAAAATGTTGTGTTGAGAAGTATGTTGGAGTTGAGATTTGAAAATATATTGAAGTGTGCTTTTTACAGGTTTTCTGAAGAACTGTTTTGTCCAAAATACAGATGGCACTCTGCCAAAATTTTTACTGAAATTCAAAATAATCCAAAGGAGTTAGCTATTTCAATTCAGTTCACAAAAGTTTTTAATACCTGTAAATAGTGCTCACCACTATAAAAGAAGTAAGAAAAGTTTTTAAAATCCCTTGTAGTATATTTAATGGGTTATCAGTAGACGGAGTTGGTAATTCATTAGGTATACTACGGGATCATGTTATGCCTTACAGAGGGGTAGGGTGTGACAATGACTATTGTAAGATGGCTATTGGGTAAAATTTCGTGGACGAAATTTATTTAAGGGGGGGAGAATTGTAACACCCCTAAGTTCGGTAGTGCGTTCTATTGTTCCGGTGACCAGTGTTGTCCGGACAGCTAGGATGCCTAGAACTACACTTTAATATGAGTGAGGAGACATAAAATAATGAAATACAAGAAAAGAAAATACAAGAAAAACAAAGGAAAAATAATAGCAAAGAAATGTAACCAAGTTAAGCGAGCCGAGAACCCTAGCGATGGGTGATCATAGGAAGTCACGGCGTTGACCGTTGACTAGCTCCTGGATCATGGAACCCTAGAAAATATTTTTAGGACTTAAATAGACCCTTATTGAAGTATAAATATCATTAGAAATATCAAAGAAAAATTAAATTATTAGTACAAAGAAAAGTGAGAAATCGAAAAATGGACAAAACCCGGTGTTACCGAAAAATCGGGAATGCAACCCGAACGGGGGCATTATGGTCATTTGACATCCTGAATTGTCTTTTGACCTAAATGTCCATTAAAAATAAATAATATTACACTTAGAAAATAAAATGAAAAATTAATTTGGTGGTACCTAAAGTGAATAGCTAGAATTAAGGGTTTAATGTGGAATAAGTAGGAATTTAACATATTATATGAATTAATTAGAGTAAGTGGACCACTAAAGGAATAAACTAAGGATAATGGGGTAGGTGTAAGTCCATAATACAAGCTGAAACTTCATCTTCTCCAAATGAATTCATCCATGCCGATTTGAGAAGGAAGAAAATCCTCCATTGCCGTTTTTGCATGAGCTTGATCCACTCCTTCATTTCAACTCCAATCACTTAGATAGCTTCATAAAAAATTGTCTACACATCATAAGGAAGAGCTTGATACCAAAATCAAGAAGTTTAATCAAGGTTTAGCAAGCTCCAACCATAGGTAAGTTTACATTTTTGAATGTTGCTTTGTTAAACTTTGTGTACATGTTATGGGTGTGTGCTTTGTGAAGAAAATGTTCAAGTTTGAAGAGTTCTTGATATATCCAGTTTGGACAGCCATGGAGTTGTGTATTTGATGATTTATTTTACATATATTTGATGAGAAATTATGATGAATAGGGTGATTTAATGTCCTAGTAGTTAAATTCCATGTATATGTGGTGATTGTACAATGGGGATTGAAGTTGACGAATTATGGACACTTTGGCATGGTGAAGCTTTGCGGCAGCCTTGGGACACTTTGATAAATGTATGAGTTCATGAAGGTATTGGCAGAATATTGACATTGAGGATTGATGGATATGTATATAGATTGGTTGTGTAAAGTGTATGTAAGAATGAGTAATGTTTATGTGTATATGTGATTGTACTTAGACTTTGTAAATTTGAGTTTATTTGGTGTATTGAGGATGTATGTAATCTGCCCAAAGTACTTTAAAGTGAAGAGGTATGTGGTTTTGGTAATGTACCAAAATAGAATTGGTAAGGGAAG
Source organism: Hevea brasiliensis (assembly GCF_030052815.1). Classification (NCBI taxonomy): domain Eukaryota; kingdom Viridiplantae; phylum Streptophyta; class Magnoliopsida; order Malpighiales; family Euphorbiaceae; genus Hevea; species Hevea brasiliensis. The sequence continues at coordinate 93,203,478 of NC_079504.1, forward strand.
TGGACATATAGCAATTGAATGTGTAATGGATACATGTATAAGTAAGGTAATTAAGGGCAGTATACATTTTAGCCTATAACTTTAAATGTGTAACCTCAATTGGTATGAGACCAATTGGAGGTGAAACTAGGCACAAAATGTGCCAACTTTCATTGAGAAAGCATACCAAAATTCTGCTTGCAAGGTGACATGAAAAATGACCAATTCGGATTAAGTGCAATTGAAACCTGAAAACTGACCAATTGGGCAGCAGTTAGTGTTTAGGCCATAACTCACTCAAAACAGGTCCAATTGACCTGAAATTTTAACCATGAATAGTTAATACCCATACCTACAAGTCTTATGAAGACACCAAAGCTCAGAAATGACCATAAACAAGTCAAACAGCTTGCACAAATTCGGGTCCAAAAACTGGCCGAACCAAAGTTGACCAAATTGACCTAAAATGACCTAATTTGATGCCATTTGACCAGCAATAGTAAAATGACCATAACTTGGTCTACATAACTCAGAATGACCTGAAATTTTGCCCCGCGTGCAATAAGACATAGATCTACAAGTTTTTAGTTTTGACCGAAACCCGAAAACCGAGGGAACTAGGTCGTCCGACTAGGTCAAACTAGTATCTCGGAATCCAGCAAGTTGCATTAAAATGCACTAAACAAGGAAATGAGTTTGGTAAAACGTACCAACCCTAAAACCCTATCGAATGTGACATATTAATGACACAAAAACCTAATTTACCTAAAACGCATCGAAGGTCGGTATATCAGGTGATTAAGCATGTGACACCCCTTACCCGACTACAGTGTAGCCGAGCAAGTTATGCCACTCAGTGTGCCGGAGTACTCTATTTTATCTTAATTCATTTTTATCATAATTTTGAATATAACTTGTGAAATATAATTCATTTTAAGCCATTTATCGAAATTTTTATTTATTTGAGGTTCCAAAAATTTTAAAGAAAATCCGGCAGAATACCGGCTAAAAATGGAGAAAACCGTTCTTCGGAACCTGTGAAAAACACTTTCTATATTCATATTCAATCATCTCAATTCCATTTATCAAAATCTCAACATTTTTCAACCATTCATTTCTCAATCATTCATCACATGTGATAATCATATATAAATTACAGATACACATTCACTTTTCCATTTACAAACACAATTCTCATTATTTACATGAACATCAAATTACATTTCATAAGTTCATTTACACATGAGAAAATAAAATCAATTACAAAATACCAAAATGACACCTAGTGTCCTACTAATGCATGAGACGGTGAGGTGACACGGACACTATGCGAGCGTGAACGGCCTTACTCAACTCGTGGTCTCACGAGCCCTCTGTCCAAATCTTCAGTACCTACACGTTGCAAAAGCGACGCGCTAAGCATAAAGCTTAGTTGTGCCAATAATACAAGAAAATATAATATGCAAATAAAAATCATAATTTCCTAGCCATTGTGTTCATAAGAACTGAATAATTACCAACTTAATGTTTAGTCGAGGGCTAATTACGTTTTATGATATTAACTTCTTCATGCATTTTGTTAATTATTTTCTTCATGATCTTGAGTTTCTTTGTATTCTATCATAATCATTCCTGATATTTAATTTTCGTATTTTCTTTAACAATCAGTTCAATTACAGTTATACTTTTCCATGCCCAAGTAACCTATCTTGAGCATTCGGATGGATAACGGTCGTTATATTTGGACACCGCAGCCTCGGGCCGTCATACCATGGGGCAGAACGTCAACCACGATGTCACGATCGGTATGGCTAAAAAGCCATGATATCACATGATCGGGCATAAAAGCCATGAATCGCATAAAAGCCATGAATACGGGCATAAAGCCATGAATACAGCATAAAGCCTTTCGCGATCTTGCTAAAACAATACCCTATTGGCATGCCAAACTATCCAAACCAATCACATTAGGCCTACTAGGGCATTTTGCATTTTTAAGTTTCACATTTTTGAATTTCAAGTTTTAGTGTCACTATTCACTTCATTAGTCAAACAAAAAGTTGACTTTTGCATAGAAAGTAGGTACATTGGCTTTGGCACTTCAAACATACCACATTTTTCATTTAAAACTTGTTGGAAGTGATCACCATTACCATTTCTAGGCTTAAACCAAGGGAAATAAAATTTTCAGTTTTTGAAGCTTAACTTTACTGTTCCATTGGGCACTGTTGCAGTAAGAATTTGAGGAAATGGTAAACATGAAAGTTGTTCCTTATTTTGTCTAGTTGAATTTATTTTTTTGAATCACTCCATTTGGAGTTTTGTAGCTCAAGTTATGGCCAAAAAAAATTTACTGTTCACATGCACTTTCATGCTGAGATTTTGGGTCTGGCAGATTTTTGGTCCAACTTTGTTCAGTAATTTGGTCAAGTTAAGTTCATAATTTAGTCTAACTTTCTTCATATGAAATGTTCTACCATACCTTAGGTTTCCATCGGTTCAAGAATCGCCTAAATCCGAGTTTTCTAGAGAGATTTATAGCCATCCAAACATTACTGCTCAAATGAAAATCTGTAGAGTTACAGGTTTGATAACTTAACTTTTCTCAATAATTTGAATGAGTTAATGGCATAATTTGGGGTAGGTTTCTTCATGAAAGATGTTTTTTTATATCTTATCTTGTTGCTGTAAAAATTTCAGGCCAATTGACCATATCTACAGTGAGTTATGGCCAAATGAACAGTTACTATTCATTTGGTCATTTCTGCAGGTGCTGTTGCAGGGTATTCTGATTAGGGCCAACTTTTGGTCCTCTTGCTTTGGTCTTTTGGGCATGGTTTCTTCAGAAAAAATGTGCCATTATAAGCCTAGTTTCATGTTCAATTGGCCAAACACCAATTGGACCAACACAGCCAAGGATATGGCAGTCCAAGTGGACTGAAATTTCAGTCACCCTGCTGCACTCATGGGGTAGCCTGCCCATTCCACTTTGCCATGCAATAATTCACTCCTAATTATGCTCAACTTACCTCAAATGGTCACTAATTGACTATTAGAATGTTCTTTAACAATTTCATAAGCAAAGTCAAATTTTCACTCCTAAACCCTAGCTCAAAGTCATGGTTTTCACAATTTCTTTAGTTAACTCTTTCATTCTTGTATATATATATGTATACACTTTAAACATAATCTCCAATTCACTCTAAGTCCATTAATACAATCAAAATCATTCCTTCCTAGGGCTGCTGAAAATTCATAGGGTCCATATACATAGATTCCATTCATTTAATTCACAAAACCTTACTCACTTTAAGTCTTTAACATGAATTAAAAGAGATTTAAGTGTAAATAGGCACTAACCTTCAATAGGGCAGAATTTCAAACTACCCAAACTCCTTCTTTCTTCTTCTTTTGGCTACCTAGAGGTTACTCAAGTTGCTAGGTTAATTTTTTGTGAAGCTAGGTTATGATTTTGTTGGGTAGAAATGGGTGAATCAAGCTTTGAAAAGCTTGAATATACTTAGCTATGGAAGAAGAGGTTCACGTCCAAATGAAGAAGAAGAACCAGAAAATTTGTTTCTTCATTTGTCATTTTTCTCTTATTTAATGTCTTATAAATGCATTTGTTAAGTTTTGATTGGCTAAGGGGTTTTAATTACATCAAGCTTATGTCATAAATGCCTTTTTATTTGATTTTTCTTTCTTCTTTCTTTAACTCATTTCTAATTAAATTTTTACCAATATTTATTCATATTTTAGATCATAATAATTATTTACTTAACTGGACAAGTCGGCCAAAAATCACCTCTGAAGGCGAAATGACCAAAATGCCCTCCGTTTGGCTTAACGGGTCAAAATTGTCTGTACCGATTGAAAAAATTTTCTAAATATTTTCTTGGAATTCTAATGCCATAGGAACCTTAATGACCCTTCTCTGGAGTCTCAAAAATTATTTTATAATTTTTCCCCCGGGTCTAGGGCTCCTCGTTGCGAGAACCGCAACTTCCCTCTGGTTACCCATCGCTTGGGCACCGGCTCATTTAACTTGGTTGTATTTTATTTCTAAAATTTTTACTAAATTTTTCTTATTAATATTTGAGTTAATTATGGTTCCTGACTTTAGTTTAAATATTTTTCCGGACGTTCTATTGTCGGACCGACACCGTCCAGAACGATGAGAATGTACGGAGTTGCTACAGTGAGGGTGTTACAATTCTTCCCCTCTAATTTAAATTTCGTCCTCGAAATTTACCTGACATAAGCAGTCGACGAACTGCTACCTCCTTACTTCTCCACCTTTTCGTGTTATCATACTTCACTTTCTCCTTAGTCTCAATCCTATCTTCAAACAGTTCTGTACTCATCCTTTTCCATCTTAAATATAGTCTCCTTCTCATCTCCATTCGCTATCTGATTGTCTCTTCACTCTCTTATTCCATACCTTAACCTAAAATAAACGGGAAATATAGATCTGCAATAGTGTCACCTCGACTCTTATGAATGCAATGCATGATATGCAGTTTATCTAGGTCCAGAAACGCCTAAACCGCGCTCTGATACCACTAAATGTGACACCCCTTACCCGACTACAGTGTAGCCGAGCAAGTTATGCCACTCAGTGTGCCGGAGCACTCTATTTTATCTTAATTCATTTTTATCATAATTTTGAATATAACTTGTGAAATATAATTCATTTTAAGCCATTTATCGAAATTTTTATTTATTTGAGGTTCCAAAAATTTTAAAGAAAATCCGGCAGAATACCGGCTAAAACTGGAGAAAACCGTTCTTTGGAACCTGTGAAAAGCACTTTCTATATTCATATTCAATCATCTCAATTCCATTTATCAAAATCTCAACATTTTTCAACCATTCATTTCTCAATCATTCATCACATGTGATAATCATATATAAATTACATATACACATTCACTTTTCCATTTACAAACACAATTCTCATTATTTACATGAACATCAAATTACATTTCATAAGTTCATTTACACATGAGAAAATAAAATCAATTACAAAATACCAAAATGACACCTTGTGTCCTACTAATGAACTGCAGACGGTGAGGTGACACAGATACTATGCAGAACTGTGAACGGCCTTACTCAATCTGTGGTCTACTGAGCCCTCTGTCCAAATCTTCAATACCTAAGCGTTGCAAAAGCGACGCGCTAAGCATAAAGCTTAGTGGTGCCAATAATACAAGAAAATATAATATGCAAATAAAAATCATAATTTCCTAGCCATTGTGTTCATAAGAACTGAATAATTACCAACTTAATGTTTAGTCGAGGGCTAATTACATTTTATGATATTAACTTCTTCATGCATTTTGTTAATTATTTTCTTCATGATCTTGAGTTTCTTTGTATTCTATCATAATCATTCCTGTTATTTAATTTTCGTATTTTCTTTAACAATCAGTTCAATTATAGTTATACTTTTCCATGCCCAAGTAACCTATACTGAACGACTAGACTGGATAACGGGTCATTGGCGCTAGACACCTCGGTGCCTCGGGCCGTCATACCATGGGACGCAGAACGTCAACCACGTATGCAGTCAGTATGGCTAAAAAGCCATGATATCACATGATCGGGCATAAAAGCCATGAATACTGGCATAAAAGCCATGAATACGGGCATAAAGCCATGAATACAGGTATAAAGCCTTTCGCAGTACTGCTAAAACAATACCCTATTGGCATGCCAAACTATCCAAACCAATCACATTAGGCCTACTAGGGCATTTTGCATTTTTAAGTTTCACATTTTTGAATTTCAAGTTTTGGTGTCACTATTCACTTCATTAGTCAAACAAAAAGTTGACTTTTGCATAGAAAGTAGGTACATTGGCTTTGGCACTTCAAACATACCACATTTTTCATTTAAAACTTGTTGGAAGTGATCACCATTACCATTTCTAGGCTTAAACCAAGGGAAACAAAATTTTCAGTTTTTGAAGCTTAAATTTACTGTTCCATTGGGCACTGTTGCAGTAAGAATTTGAGGAAATGGTAAATATGAAATTTGTTCCTTATTTTGTCTAATTGAATTTCTTTTTTTTTAATCACTCTATTTGGAGTTTTGTAGCTCAAGTTATGGCCAAAATAAATTTCTTGCTCACGTGCAATCGTTCATGCCTTGAGATTTTGGAGTCCGCGATTTTTGGTCCAATTTTGTTCAGTAATTTGGTCAAGTTAAGTTCATAATTTGGTCTAACTTTCTTCATATGAAATGTTCTACCATACCTTAGGTTTCCATCGGTTCAAGAATCGCCTAAATCCGAGTTTTCTAGAGAGAGTTATAGCCATCCAAACATTACTACTCAAATGAAAATCTGCAGAGTTACAGGTTTGATAACTTAACTTTGCTCAATAATTTGAATGAGTTAATGGAATAATTTGGGGTAGGTTTCTTCATGAAAGTTGTTTGTTTATATCTTATCTTGTTGCTGTAAAATTTCAGGTCAATTGACCATGTCTACAGTGAGTTATGGCCAAATGAACAGTTACTGTTCATTTGGTCATTTCTGTAGGTGCTATTGTAGGGTATCCGGATTGGGGCCAACTTTTGGTCCTCTTGCTTTGGTCTTTTGGGCATGGTTTCTTCAGCAAAAATGTGCCATTATAAGCCTAGTTTCATGTCCAATTGGCCAAACACCAATTGGACCAACACAGCCAAGGATATGGCAGTCCAAGTGGACTGAAATTTCAGTCACCCTGCTGCACTCATGGGGCAGCCTGCCCATTCCACTTTGCCATGCAATAATTCACTCCTAATTATGATCAACTTACCTCAAATGGTCACTAATTGACTATTAGAATGTTATTTAGCAATTTCATAAGCAAAGTCAAATTTTCACTCCTAAACCCTAGCTCAAAGTCATGGTTTTCACAATTTCTTTAGTTAACTCTTTCATTCTTGTATATATATATATGTATACACTTTAAACATAATCTCCAATTCACTCTAAGTCCATTAATACAATCAAAATCATTCCTTCCTAGGGCTACCAAAAATTCATAGGGTCCATATACATAGATTCCATTCATTTAATTCACAAAACCTTACTCACTTTAAGTCTTTAACATGAATTAAAAGAGATTTAAGTGTAAATAGGCACTAACCTTCAATAGGGCAGAATTTCAAACTACCCAAACTCCTTCTTTCTTCTTCTTTTGGCTACCTAGAGGTTACTCAAGTTGCTAGGTTAATTTTTTGTGAAGCTAGGTTATGATTTTGTTGGGTAGAAATGGGTGAATCAAGCTTTGAAAAGCTTGAATAAACTTAGCTATGGAAGAAGAGGTTCACGTCCAAATGAAGAAGAAGAACCAGAAAATTTGTTTCTTCATTTGTCATTTTTCTCTTATTTAATGTCTTATAAATGCATTTGTTAAGTTTTGATTGGCTAAGGGGTTTTAATTACATCAAGCTTATGTCATAAATGCCTTTTTATTTGATTTTTCTTTCTTCTTTCTTTAACTCATTTCTAATTAAATTTTTACCAATATTTATTCATATTTTAGATCATAATAATTATTTACTTAACTGGACAAGTCGGCCAAAAATCACCTCTGAAGGCGAAATGATCAAAATGCCCTCCGTTTGGCTTAACGGGTCAAAATTGTCTGTACCGATTGAAAAATTTTTCTAAATATTTTCTTGGCATTCTAATGCCATAGGAACCTTAATGACCCTTCTCTGGAGTCCCAAAAATTATTTTATAATTTTTCCCCCGGGTCTAGGGCTCCTCGTTGCGAGAACCGCAACTTCCCTCTGGTTACCCATCGCTTGGGCACTGGCTCATTTAACTTGGTTGTATTTTATTTCTAAAATTTTTACTAAATTTTTCTTATTAATATTTGAGTTAATTATGGTTCCTGACTTTAGTTTAAATATTTTTCCGGACATTCTAGCTGTCCAGACCGACACCGGACACCGGAACAGTAGAATGTACGGAGTTGCTAGAGTGAGGGTGTTACAAAGCAAATAATAGCCTTCAGTGAATTACTTATCGAACATTATCGTTAGAGACAATTTAATTTAGTACTGAAACACTTCAAATTGTGTTTCTCAGTTACCAAAGACTCAGGAAAAGGGAAGGAAACACTGAGTCCAGACCAGGAGACAGTCATCAGAGGTTTGTGCACAACTAGTTTTCAACTGATTTTACTCCGAATAAGATTTCATATGATTAATTGTATGTTATTGATTTAAATTGTGTTTGTGCACAACAGTATTTCTTTTGAATTTTTCAATTGAAATGAATTATGACTATTTGTACATTATTGTTTTAAATTGTGGAAATGTGTTTGAATGGATATTTATTGCTTGAAAAGCATTGTAAATGATTTGATGGATACTATTGATTGAAAAGCACTGTAAATGGTTTTTGTGGAAATTAAAGATAATTATGAATTGTGTTGCCATTTTGTGAATGAAATTATAACTTTGGAAATTTATTGGATTCTCACGAATCATTTGAATAAAATGTTTGGAATTGATTTTGTGTTCACACTTAGCATGACAGTATCATATCATTCCTTCTCCATTTATGGGGTTGTGATCGTTTATTTTCCTTCTCCATTTATGGAGTCGTGATCATTTATTTTTCTCCCTCTCTGATTTACCAGTTGAGGTGATCGGATGAGTACTCATTATATAGCTAGCTCCCTTCCTCATTGATTTCGATTAGTAGGGTTGTGATTGCTTTGTCGTGGTGTACAATGCGGCATTGATCGGAAATTTGTGTCATAGCTTAAGTTGTGAATGAATTGGCAACACTGTATTCTTAAATTATTCGACTAAATTGTGTTGTTATGCGATTTGATAATTTGTGAAATGAAGTTTAAATTCTTATTTACATTTACTGTCTTTTAAATTTAACTATATTTTGATTACTGAGATTTATTGTGATATTGTGTTAAATTCCTTATGACAGTATTGTCTTGAATTTAACTATGGTTTTTAAATATCCACTATTTATTTGAATTATGAATTGTGATTTAAATTTGTATTTGGTTAATGTTGTGTACCATCGAGACATTGTCTCGTGATAGCTTTATTCTTTGTCGCAGTAGACAGACAGACAAAGCGGCGAACTAATTGCTATTACCTCAATGAGAGATTTTCGGGTATAACGAGTATACCAAATTTTGTATTTTGTGCGGTAATGTATGATCAATGTATGTACATATTGTTTTGGTTTTGAGCAGTTGTAAATTAAAATTGTACATTGACATTGTGAAGTAAATTATGAGTTATTTTGGCTTGTAAAAATTGTATTATATTTCTTTTATCTCAGTATTTGAAAAATCACTGCAGATTTGAGTTGAGAAATATGTTGTGTTGAGAAAAATGTTGGATTTGAGATTTGGAAAATATATTGAAGTGCTTTTTACAGGTTTTTTGAAGAACTGTTTTATCCAAATTACAGATGGCACTCTGCCAAAATTTTCTGAAATTCCAAATAAGTCAAATGTGTCATTCTATCACTTGATTAAAAAAAGTTTTTAACACCTGTAAATAGTGCTCACCACTATAAAAGAAGTAAGAAAAGTTTTTAAAATCCCTTGTAGTGTATTTAATGGGTTATCAGTAGACGGAGTTGGTAATTCATTAGGTATACTACGGGATCATGTTATGCCTTACAGAGAAGTAGGGTGTGACATCATAATTCGGATATCCAGGAATCAATTATTCTAACTGTATTGTATTTTAAGTCTCTAAGGTTTTGCAAATTGTATCTTTGTTATGTTTCTGTTGCTAATCTCTTTTACTCATTTCATTCAATGCTAAATTTAATTGCACTGAAATTTTTGTATACTTAACTTAACTTAACTTAACTGCCTAAATTGAATAATGTTTTAATTGACTGCCCATATAGCCTATACACTGATCAGACTGGATAAATGGATATACTAGCACTGGGTACCTAGTACCTCGGGCCGTCCCACCATCGGTCACAAAGTATCTCCTAGTGTGCAAACAATGTGGCTAAAAAGCCATATAATCAATCAGGCATTAAGCCGAGTAGAATAATACAATCTGTATAGCCATAGGCTATTAAAATCATAGTATGGCATAATAAGCCATAAAACACAATATGACGTAAAGTCATTTACAGAACAGCTGTCAGAATCCTATTGGCATGCCAACCTATCCAAACTAGTCAACTAGGCAATTTAGGGCATATTACAATGTTACATATTTAATTCTTTATTCATAGGGTTTATACATCTTTATGCCTTTCACTGGTCAATAAAATTATTGACCTTTTTATACATCATGGATAGGTTAATTCTAGCATCAACATGTCACAATTTACAATTCAATATGTTGTCAATATAATGCAATTTACCCTTTTCACAAGTTGGCATTCATTGCCAAATCACTTCAAGCATCATTTTATGTAATTACCAATTTGCAATTTTAGTGTGCTAGATTGGTCTAGCTTAAAGTCCTATTTCCCTTGGTTTTTAGCTTCTGGTCAAAAAAGCAAAATTGTAGCTCTATGTTTTATTACACTCGGAGCAAAATTTTAGGTCATTATGAGTTGTATAGACCAAGACATGGTCAATTTACTAAAGCTAGATAGATTGCACATTTGGTGCAAAATTTGGTCAATTTCTCAATTTTTGTGTGCTAGATTTGTCTAGCTTAAAGTCCTATTTCTCCTGGTACTATTCCCTTCAATTCATTTCATTAGTCAACCTATAATGTTGACCCTTGATGCACTCTACGTGAATCAATTCTAATGTTACCAATATGTCACATTTTATAGCCCTTTAGTGTTGGTATATGTTACCAATTTCATTTCTAAGTGTATTGCATTTTATTGCAATTTATTGGATTTTGGTGTACTATTTTGATCTAGCTGGACGACCTAGTTCCCTCGGTTTTTGGGTTTTGGTCCAAACTATAAACTTGTAGGTTTATGTCTTATTGTACGCGGGGCAAAATTTCAGGTTATTCCGAGTTGAGTAGACCAAGATATGGTCAATTTACCAATGCTGGACAGATTGCACTTTTAGTGCAAAATTTAGTCAATTTTAGGTCATTTTTGGTTCGGCAGTTTTTGTACCCAAACTTGTGCAAGCCATTTTTGGGCTTTGGTGTCTTCATAAAAATTGTAGATCTATGTCTAAACTAACTATGGTAAAAATTTCAGGTCAATTGGACCTGTTTTGAGTGAGTTATGGTCATCCCAAGGACTACTGTTCACATGATCAAAAATCTGGGTTGCAAGGTTGCTATTCCGGATTTGGTCATTTTTAAGGTCAGTTTCTAGGCAGAATTTTGGCAAGATTTCTACATGAAAGTTGGCCTATTTGGTGTCTAGTTTCACCCCCCATTGGCCTCATACCAATTGGGTTCACATTTTGGCACTTATGGCCTAATTTAGGTACTGCCTTCAATATACAACCTGCACAAACCACATACACTTCCAATTTGATATTCCTTCTCCTCCTCATTACTTCAATATTCAATCAATAACACTTCCACATATATATTGTACACAATTCCAGCAAAAATTTTGGGCAGAATATTCAAGTGCTCAATGCACACAATTCACCATTCAGTTCAACATTCACTTCCACTAAAATTCAACATATCTCAATGTCAATATTACACATACACTTCAATATAATCATACTTCAATATCACTTATGCATACTGCCCACAAATTAATACTAGCATATTTCATTAATAAACTACATATTCACACACAAATTCATGATTTAATAGGCTGCCAAACGTGGCAGTTTGCCAAAGCATCAAGACCCATATTCAAACCCTTAATTCAAGCACTAACATGCACATCATTGGATATTAACTTACTACCACTTCCATTTAAGTTAATCAACCTTAATTTCCATCCATTAGAGGTAAGAAAAACTCAACTACAATAATCTTTCATGGCTGTCCAAAATTGAATATATCAATAGCTCATCGAATCCTTCAAATTTCTTCACCATCCAACTCATCTCAACCTTAATACAAACTTTAATGAAGCAAGGGATGAAAAACTAGCACTAACCATTTTTGAGCTTCACCAAAACTTCATCAAATCCTCTTCTTTTTGCTTCCAACATACTGCCCAAGGTGTGTGTGCAAGCTTTGATGAAGAAACAACGGTGAAATGAGGGCTTGATCATGGTTGCATGGTGATGGAGGGAGTTTGGCCATGGTGGACTTCCATGGAGGTAATTTCGGCTGGTTATTTCCCAAGCTTGAAGATGATGATTTCTGCCCAATTCCACTTTGATATATCCCATTTATTTAAGTTTAGTGGAGCACTAACCAATAAATTAATGTTTAATGATTTAAAAGTTTCCTAATTTGCACATTTGGCTCAATTCTTTCACTATTTACATATTGTATCCCATTCTAATTTTTCATGACATTTACTAGGTGCAATATCATTTATTTTTAATGGACATTTAGGTCAAAAGGCAACTCTAGGTTTCAAATGACCAAAATACCCCACTTCGAGTTATATTCCCGATTTTTCGATAATACCGATTTTTGTCTGTTTCTCAATTTTTCGTTTTTCTTTGTACTAATTTATTAATTTTTCTTTTAATAATACTAGTGTCAATTATATTTCAATAGACCTTTACTTACATCCCGAAATTAAATTATGAGGGTTCCCCGCAGTCCTGGGGTCGACAACGGCCTTCCTAGTGCAGTCACCCATCGCTGCGATGTCGGCTCGTTTAACTTAGCTTCATTTTCTCTCTTTTATTTGTCTTTGATTTCTCTTGCATTTTCTTCTTATTTATTTCATCATTATATGTCTATTCATTATCACCGAAGTGTAGTTCCAGACATTCCGACTTTCCGGGACAGACATTAGTTGTCGAAACAGTAGAATGTACGAACTACGAAAATGAGGATGTTACACCTTAAACAGACACCATTCACTCTCCAACACTCCCCTTTATGCCACTTTAGACAATGTGGACATGCAGAAGATACTGGGGCTGGTCCCCTAAACCCCATCCCTGGAGAGCTGCCCACTGATGGTGTGGACTGACCTCTCCTAGGGGTGAACTTTGGCTTGGGCCCTTGGGTCTGACCCTGACTTTGTGGTTGACCTGAACTCAGTGCAGGTGGACCCTTAAACTTCTTTCCAGGTGCAGGAGATGAACTAGACTGACCTGGGTCCCTCTTCTGCTGTCTCTCTCTTCTAGTCTGCTCACTTATTCTAACCTTTTCAACTTTTATTGCAGCTTCCACTAACTTGGTGAAGTCTGTGATTCCCAAGGCAGTAATCATGATCTTTATGTTGTCATTTAATCCCTCTTCAAATCTCTTACACCTTTCGGCTTCATTAGGGACTATCTCCCTTCCATAACGACTCAGTCTGACAAATTCGTTTTCATACTCTGCCACTGTCAGCTGTCTTTGCCTCAAATTAATGAACTCTCTTCTTCTCTCTTCTAGGTATACACTACCCACATATTTCTTCTTGAATTCTGAGAGGAAGAAATCCCAAGTTATTACTTCTGGCTGTACTTCACTGGACACCGTATCCCACTATTCATATGCATCATCTTGCAACAGAGATATAGCAGCTTCTAAGTTTTGCTCTGGAGTACAGTGGAGTTGTTTTAAAACCCGTCCTGTTCTGTTCAACCAATTTTCGACTGCAACAGAATTATCTTCTCTCTTACCAAAGAAATCCACTACTCCAAATTTTCTCAGTCTTTCCAGGTGTGATTTCTGTTGTGGATGTGGTGGTGGTGGTGGTGGCATTACCCCAGCCATTTGTCTAAAGAATTCGGCCATTTGCTGGAACATGGCCTGTGGAGGCCGAAAGGTGCTCACTGAGCTGGTGGAGCAGGTTCTCCCCTACCCCCAATCTCAGCTGCTGCAGGTGGAGCATGACTCTCCACTTCTTCCTCAACTACCCTCTGAGATGAAGGGTCCATATCCTATTTAACAAAGACAACAGATCTGTATTAGTGTCACCTTGACTCTTACAAATGCAATGCATAATATGGACTCAATCTAGCCCAGAAACGCCTAAACCGTACTCTGATACCACTAAATGTGACACCCCTTACCCGTCTACAGTGTAGCCGAGCAAGATATGCCACACAGTGTACCGAAACACCCTATTTTAATTCAATCTTTTTTATTCTTCCTAATTTATTTATTTTTTTCATAGTTATGGAGTACTATTTATGAAATATAATTCATTTCAGTCATTTATTGAAATCATAAATTTATTTGAGGTTTCGCAAATTTTATAGAAAATCCGACAGAGTACTGACTAAAAATGGAGAAAACAGTTCTTCGGAACCTGTGAAAAACACTTCCAATATTTTCAATCAATCCCAAACTCCGTTTCATCAATAAAATCTCAATATTTTTTTCAACAACATTTCCATTTCTCAATCATTCATCTCATATGATAATCATGTAAAAGTCATAAATAAATATTCACTTTTTCATTCATAAACACAATTTTTACTATTTACATTAATACCAAAATACATTAGATAAGTTTCAATTATATATGAGAAAATAAAAGTTAATTATAAAATACCCAAAATGAAACCTAGTGTCCTACCAATGCACTGACGTCGGTGAGGTGACACGGACACTATGTAGAGCTGCAGAAGGTCTCACCCAGTCTGTGGTCTACTGGGGTCTCGGTCAGTCTCTCCAGAACCTACGCGTGGCAAAAGCAATGCGCTAAGCAATAATGCTTAGTGGTGTCAATAATAAAATAAAAAGAAATAAAAGAAAATAAATATGCAGTGAATGTATTGATGTCTCATTTCAAACAAATATTCGATGAGTATTTGTAGTCTTACTTATTTTGTACTTGTTATATTCATTATTTCATTAAATTTATCCACTTTCATTTTCATTTGCCCAAGTAACCTATACTAGACGACTGGACTGGATAAACGGGTAAACTGGCACTGGGTATCAAGTACCTCGGGCAGTCACACCATCGGTCACATATGTGTCTCCGGCAGGCAAATGTAAATGACTAATAAGCTGTAATAACATTAGGCACAAGACCAAGTCTCAACACAATGTCAGAATGGCTAAAAGCCATAAAATCATAGAATGGCATAATGCCATGTGTAGTACTGCTAACTGAACCCAATTGGCATGCCAACCCATCCAAACCAATCTCGCTAGGTGTACTAGGGCATGTTACACTTTTAAACTTTACAATTCTTGAAACTTAAGTTTAGGTGTTACTATTCATTTCATTAGTCAACTAAAATGTTGACTTTTGCATAAAAAATAGGTACATTGGTTCTAATACTCCCAACATACCACATTTTGCATTCTAAAATTGTTGGTATTGGTTGCCAATACCATTTCTAAGCTTAGTATTAGTTGTTCAAAATTTTCAGATTTCAAGCCTTGTGTTTACTGCTCCATTGGTCATTTTTACAGTAGGAATTTGGAAAAATTGTCTTCATAAAAGTTGTTCCTTATTTTGTCTAGTTACATTTCCTTTTTTGAATCACTCCATTTGGGGTTTTGTAGCTTAAGTTATGGCCTAAACACCATAACTGGCCGGATTGGACAGAATCCAAAATTCTGGGCAAAACTGGTTCTGCCAGATTTGGTAACCTAAGTTTGGTTGGCAATTTAACTAGGTTATGGTCAGAATTTGGATTTGTGTTCTTCATGAAAGTTTTAGTTCTATGTCTCAGCTTTCTTCTGGTAAAATTTCAGGTCAATTATACCTTTCTACACTGAGTAATGACCAAATGAATAAGCACTGTTTATTTGGTCATTTTGCCCAGGCAGAATGCAAGTCACCCGGATTAGGGCAATTTTTAGGTTAACTTAGTTTGGTTTTCTGGGCAGGGTTTCTTCACCAAAGTTGTGCCATTATATGTCTAGTTTCATGTCCAATTGGTCTTGCACTAATTGAACCTCTACAACTCCATTTATAGCTATCCAAACCTGCTGGACTCATGCTCTGTCTCGCAGGTCAGCCAAGGCAGCTCACCCATACACAAATGCCAAGCCTCAACTCACTTCAATTCCTCATCATACACAGCCAAATGGTCACTAATTGACCATTTAAACTTTCATTCACCAACACATGAACAAAATCCAAGTTTTGTGCCTCAAACCCTAACTCCAACAACTAAAATTTTTATACACATACAATCCATGAATTTCAACACCAAAATCATGTTCAATGGTAGCCATACACAAAATTTTTAGAAGAAATTAGCACTAACCTTGACTTAGGCACTTTCCAAGGCTTCAAAACTTCACTTTCTTCCCTTCTTTTTACTGTCCAAAGCTTGCTCTAGGTGTGAGGATGAGTTCTTGTGAAGGGAGGCTAGGGTTTTGAGGTAGTTTGATGGGTGAACCAAAGCTTGGAAAAGCTTTAATGGAGTTTTCCTTCCTCTCTCTCTCTCTCCACGTTTTTTGGCTGCCCAAAGGTTGAAGAAGCAACTGATTTTTCTTTCTTTTTTTCTGCCCATTAAGTCATTTTAAATAAGTTAATGCCATGTGTCAAAGTTTGATTGGGTGGGAGGATTTTTAATGACATCATAATGATGTCATAATTCTTTCCTTTTCTTGTCTACTAAATGTCAATTTAATTTTTAGCAATATTTATTCACATATTATGTCATAATAATTATTTACTTAACTGGACAAGTCGGCCAAAAATCATCCCTGAAGACGAAATAACCAAAATGCCCTCCGTTTGGCTTAACAGACTAAAATTGTCTATACCGATTGAAAAATTTGTCTAAGCATTTTCTTGGAATTCTAACGCCATAGAAACCTCAATGACCCTTCTCTGGAGTCCCAAAAATTATTTTATGAATTTTCCCCTAGGTTTAGGGCTCCTAGTTGCGAGAACCGCAACTTCCTACTAAGTTACCCATTGCTAGGGCACCGGCTCATTTAACTTGGTTGTATTTTATTTCTAAAATTTTTCCTAAATTTTTTTTATTAATATTTGAGTTAATTATAGTTCCTCACTTTAGTTTAAATATTTTTTCGGACGTTCTAACTGTCTGGACCTGTAACACCCCGTTTGCATAGCCTGGTAGATTTCACTGTTTCGGAGACCGGTGTCGGTCCGGACAATTAAGGGGATTAGAACCACACTTAAGTCAATTAGAGAAGCCATAAACACAAATAATTAGTAATGTCCAATTAGTTAAATATAAACAAGAAAAATAGAACATAAGAAGTTAAACGAGCCGAGAGTCACAGCGATGGGTGACGTTCTCGGGAAGGACTGCGAAGTCATTTTAAACTCAAATTTCAAACCGTAAAAAGTGAGGCTGCGGTCCTTAGGACCCTTATGGACACAGTGAAAAAGAGAAAATCACGAAAAAGAACTAGTAAGTCAGTCAAATAATTATGTGACACCTAAGTAATGCCACACACTCTAATATTTCTCAATTAATTTAGAAAATGCTTTTGCACATAATTTATGAAATACAAATTATTTAAACCATTTATCAAAAGTATCATGCATTTAAGGTTCAAAAATTTTAAGAAAATCTAAAAATGGAGAAACTGCTTCTTGAACTCGTTAAAAACACTTCCAATACTTTTATTTCATATTCTCAAACTCCAATATCCAAAAATCTCAACAATATTTCTCAAACATTCATTATCAACACCAAATTCAATATCATGATTTCCACATTTCAATTTCCATTTTCATTCATCATTCACATGTGATGTTCGCATGTAAATCACAAGTAAACATCTACTTTTCCATTAACAAATACAATTTTCCTAATTTACATATACATCAAAATATATTACATGAGAGCACATACATATGAGACAATACAAATCTACTACAAAATATCAAAATGACAACGACACCTAGTGCCCGACGACATCGCAGTAGTGAGGTGGATGGACTCACCAAGCAATAATGCTTAGTGGTGCAATAATATAATAGAAGAAAATAGCAAAAATAAATGTGTATACAAAGTGTATGCTTTCTTTGTTTGATTTTGGTATATTCATTAATTCATTAACTTTGTTCACTTTTATTCATTTGGTGCCAAGTAACCTACACTAGACGATGTGGGATGGATAGGTGTAAGCCTTTGGGTACCTAGTAACACCATTGGTTGCATATGCATCTAATAATGTCGCCAAGTCTCAATGTAAAGTCGAATGGCTAAAAGCCATGAAATCATAGAATGGTATTGTTGCCATGGAACCCTATTGGCATGCCAAACTATCCAAACCAATCTTGTTAGGTATACTAGCGCAATAGAAACTCTTAAATTTGTCAATTTGTGAATATCAACTTTTTTGTAGGGTCACTATTCATCATTGGTCAACAAAAATGTTGACTTTTAGAATAAACATGTGTACATTGCCATTGCCACTCCCCACATACCACATTTCGAGTCTAAAACTTGTGGGCATTAAGTGTTACTGCAATTTCAAAGTGTAACCCTCACTAGAAGAAAAGTTCAGTTTTGATGCCCTAACTTCACTGTTCCATTGAATTACTGATTACTGTTGGAATTTGAAGAAATGTAAAACATGAAAGTTGTTCCTTATTTTGTCTAGTTGAATTTCTTTTTGAATCACTCCATTTGGAGTTTTGTAGCTCAGATATGGCTCAAAACCCAAGCTGGCGGATTTCAAATTCTGCAGATTTACCATATCTACAGTAACATGAACAGTGACTTGAGTCACTTGGTTGACTGGGTTCTGGCCATAATTTGGGGTAGGTTCCTTCATGAAAGTTGTTTGTCTATGTCTTAACTTGTTGCTGTAAAAATTTCAGACCAATTGACCAAATCTACAGTGAGTTATGGCCAAATGAACAGTTACTGTTCATTTGGTCAAATTCTGCCGAGGCAGTTTCAGGGTGCCGGATGGGGGCCACGTTTTGGTCCTCTTGCTTTGGTCTTTTGGGCATGGTTTATTAAGCAAAAATGTGCCAGTATAAGCCTAGTTTCATGTCCAATTGTCCAAAATTCAATTAGACTTACACAGAACAAGTTATGGCTGTTCAATGGGACTGAAATATCAGTCCCTATGATTTCACCTCACTTTGCCATAGCATTTTTCAGTCCCATTTATGGTCAACATATCTAAAATGGTCACTAATTGACCATTACAATGTGCCCTAACAATTTCCTAAGCCAATTCACATTTTCACCCTTCCAAACCCTAATATCCAACTAAATTTACTCATGAACTTAATTAACATACTTAGTTTAATGTCCATGTGTTTTAATACTTTAACCATCATTTCTAGCCACTTTAAATTTATCAAAACAATCAACCTCATACTTCCATAGGGCTGCTGAAAATTTAAAGTACCATAACTCATGTAATTTACTTCAATTCTTTAAAATTTCTTAGCTCAAATGATATTCTAACTAAGATTAAAAGAAGGAGAATGAAGTTTGTAGCACTAACCTCACTTAGGGCAGATTTTTCCCACCTCTAAACTTCACTTTCCTTCACTTTCAAGGCTGCCAAAAGGTTGTTTAAGGTGTGGAGTAAAATTTTAATGAAGAGAGGTTAGGGTTTTGTGGTGAAACAAGGGAGAAATTAAGCTTGAGAAGTGAGGTTTAATGGAGTTTGAGAGAGGGAGAGAGGTTCACGTTTTGGCTGCACTAAGGAGAGAAGGATGGCTGCTGAAATTTTGTTGAATTTGGTCTTCTCTTATCTCTTTTAATGGTTAGTCAAACAATGGCTTAAGTGTGATTGGTCCAACTTTTTAAATGATGTCATTTTTGCCTTATTTTTGCATTTTCTTTTCTTTTCTTCCACTACTCATTTCAATTTTCATTTCTAGTAATATTTCTTCATATTTGATGTCATATTAATTATTTACTCAACTGGGCAAGTCGGCCAAAAATCACCTCGGAAGGCGAAATGACCAAAATGCCGTCAAAATATTGAAAAATTTTTCTAAGTATTTTCTTGGCATTCTAATGCCATGGGAACCTCAATTACCCTTCTCTGAGTCCCAAAAATTATTTTATAATTTTTCCGAGTCTAGGGCTCTTGTATTTTATTTCTAAAATTTTTACTAAATTTTTCTTATTAATATTTGAGTTAATTAGGTTCCTAACTTTAGTTTAAATATTTCAAAGGGTGTTACAACTCCTCCTCTAATTTAAATTTCGTCCTCGAAATTTATTGAGAACTGTTGCCTCATCGTCTCTTCACTTTCCCAAGTTGCCTCCTCGGTGTTGTGGTGCCTCCAAAGCACTTTCACTGGAATCGTTTGTTCCTCAACTCTTTCACTTCCCGAGCTAAGATTCATAGAGGTTCTTCTTCATATGTCAAATCCGGTTGTATTTCAATTTCTTCTCCGGAGATGACATGATCTTCGAGCATGGATACATGGAACACATTGTGGATCTTGTCCACGGTGGTAAAGCTAGCCTATAGGCCACCCCACACGCTCAATGACTTCATATGGGCCAATGAACCTAGGGCTCAACTTACCTTTTCTTCCAAACCTCAATACCTTCTTCCATGGTGACACCTTGAGGAACACTTTGTCGCCAACCCCATATTCTATTTCTTTTCTCTATAAGATTCGAGGCAACCTTGATTAGCTTTGATCAATTTTACTTTGTCCTCTGTGTCCGCCCTACCAGCTTTGTCTCGCAAATTCATCCCAAGACAATCGAGTTCTACATTTTCTCCCATACAAGGCTTCATATGGGGCCATTTGGATGCTAGCTTGATAGCTATTGTTGTATTGGGAGGTATCTATCCCAACTTCCTCAAACTCAATGACACAACTCTCAAAGATATCCTCAAGGACGACAAGTATTTCACCTTATTGTTATCATTTCAATTCAATATTTGTATCAATTTCATGGGTTTCAATTGTTTAGGATTACTCTTGATTGCCCATCCGTCTCGAGGATGGAAAGTCAGTTGAAATGGAGTTGTGTACCCAAGGATTCATGCAACTTCTTCCAAAATCTCGATGTAAACCTTGGGTCTCGCACGATATGATGGAAAGTGGGATTCCATGCGCCTAACTATCTCACGATATACACCGCTAACCTCTCTAGTGAGACTTTGTCAATCTATCCACTATTACCCATGCATCATGTTTCCTCCGGGTGAGGACCACTTACAAAATCCATGGTGACCCGATCCCATTTCCATTCGGCGATAGTATGTAAAGTAACTCGATGGAACTTGATGCATGTCAAGCATTTAGTCACATAGTCACCGATATCTCTCTTCATACCCCCCCCACCATCAAGCTTCGTGTCGTGATACATCTTTGTACTGGTGCATAGCATATACACTAGTGTGTGCCTCTTTTAGAATACTAGCTTTCAATTCCCCATCATCCGTACACGCCTTCCTTTGTAGCATACACCCATCATCTTTCACCCCATAGTCGTTGCTTTTCCCCTCGAGATCTTGCTAATAGCCGATAACTTTTCATCTTTTGCCCATCTAGTATTTTGGCCTCACTTCATGCAAAATAGCTCCATCTCGAATCAAAGATAGATGGGCATTCAATGATCTCAAGGGTGTCATGGATTTTCAAAGCATCAAGAACTACATTTGCCTTCCTGTGATGGTAGTCAATTACAGTCATAATCCTTCAGAACTCAATCCATCGCAAGGTTGAGCTCGCAAATATTTTAGGCTCTTGTGTGGTCCGTAAACGTAGCACTTTTCACCATACAAATAATGCCTCCATATCTTCAATGCGAATATAATTGCCGCAAGCTCCAAATCATGGGTAGGGTAATTTTGTTCATGTGGCCTTAGTGCCCTGGAAGCATAGGCGATCACTTTCTCTTGCATCAACACACACTAACCCATTATGAGAGGCATCAGAGACCACAAAGTCCAACATAGCCTTCACATTCTTGTGTAACAATTTAGTCATTGTATTAGGAAAATCCTTCACAAATCTCTGTAATACCCGGCTAGCCCCAAGAAACTTCGACTCGGCTGTATTCCCGGTATTCTCGAGGCTTCCATTCCATCATGCCTCTATTTTCTTGGGATCCGCCTAATCCCATCACCGACACTATGTGTCCAAGGAATGCAATCTCATCCAACCAAAAGTCACACTTGGACAACTTAGCATACGGCTTCTTTTCTTAACAATCCTCAAATGCTCATCATGTTCTTCCCGGTCTTGGAATACACCAAAATATCATCAATAAAGACCACTACGAACCGATCTAAGTGTGGATGGAAGATACGGTTCATAAGGTCCATGAATGCATTTGTTAGGCCAAAGGGCATCACTAGAAACTCATAATGCCCATATCGTCGAATGCGATCTTGCACATCCGCATCCTTCACCCTCAATCGATGATACCGATCCGAGATCAATCTTGGAAAATACTCCTTCAATCGATCAAACAGATCATCAATTCTAGGCAACGGATATTTGTTCTTCATCACTTTGTTTTCGATGCATAGTCTCAAAGTCCCATCCTTCTTTTGAGCTCCCGTGTGACACATGGCGCGTGAACCCCTTATCAAGCAACTCTTGCAACCGAAGTTTTCAACTCCTCAACTGATGGGTGCCATCCTATAAGGAGCAATGGAAATGGGTGCTGTCTCAATGGCAGCAACTCTTCAGAAATACCTCTGGAAGTCTCTCACCGTGGGTATGTCACTGTGTTTGGCTTAGCCCGCCTAGTATCCACCACATGTGCTAGGTAGGCTTTTTTCTCATTATTCTTCTTGCAACCGTGGTAGATGACACGACAGAAAATGGCCCTTTCCACAATCGTGATCTCATTACCTCTCAAGTTTTTAGAGAAATTCTCTTCAATTTGCAATCAACTATTGCTCGATGACGTGACAACCACCCATTCCCAATATCACGTCAAATTCATGGAAAGGCAACTCAATCAGTCCAAGAATTCAAACGGCAACCCTTGTATACCTTGTTCACTACCACTTTGTGACATGGATTAGTGACTGTAATGTCTTGGTCACTCTCCCTACCAATATCCCCTTTCTACGGGTAGGTTGATGCAGATGTATGAGTGAGTGGATCTGGATCCACCAATGCATGCGAGTAGTGTAGAGGAGAACGCACTCGATGACGCCCGGCATCTTGCTCCTCCCGAGCTCTAATAGCATAAGCCTGATGGTCCAGGCCTCAGACTTGCCGATTTTCTACTCTTATGCCATCTTTGTGGACATTCCCACCCCCCCCATCTCGGGAGAATCGCCACCGATGGTGTGAACTCGTGGCAGAGGACCCTTAAACTTCTTCCTCGCCGGGAACTCGGTGACCCGGTCCCTCTTCTGCTGTCTCTCTCTTCTAGTCCACTCACTAATTCTCACTTTTCTTCCACTAACTTGGTAAATTCGGTGATTCCCGGCAGGCGGTGGATCTTGATGTTGTCATTTAGTCCCTCTTCAAATCTCTTGCATCTTTTCATTTGGGACTATCTCCCTTCAGAAGCGCTTTAATCGGACGAATTCTTTCTCATACTCACCAGCGACAATTGTGTTAATAAATTCTCTTCTTCTCTCTACATACTTCTTGAGAGAAAGAAATCGTGTCCCACCATTCATAGGCATCATCTTGCAAGGAGATGGAGTCATCTTCTCTCTTACCATAGAAATCCCACGCCCTAAATTTTCTTAACCTTTCAGTGTGATTGGTGGTGGTGGTGGTGGTGGCATTACCCGACCATCTGCTCAAAGAAGTCGGCCATTTGTTGGAACATGGCCTGTGGGAGTTGGAGTGCGCTTGAGCTGGGCGGAGCAGATTCTCTCATGCCTGTGGAGCATGACTCTCCACTTCCTCCTCAGAGAGGAAGGATCCATATCCTATTCAAAATAAGAAAGATAATGTATCTGCATTAGTGTCACCTCGACTCTTACAAATGCAATGCATGGTATGGACTCAATCTAGGCGATACCACTAAATGTGACACCCTTACCGACAAGATTATACGAGTAAGTAATGCCACCACACTCTAATATTTCTCAATTAATTTAGAAAATGCTTTTGCACATAATTTATGAAATACAAATTATTTAAACCATTTATCAAAAGTATCATGCATTTAAGGTTCAAAAATTTTAAGAAAATCTAAAAATGGAGAAAACCTTCTGCTCTTCTAAAAACACTTCCAATACTTTTATTTCATCATCTCAAACTCCAATATCCCAAAATCTCAACAATATTTCTCAAACATTCATTATCAACACCAAATTCAATATCATGATTTCCACATTTCAATTTCCATTTTCATTCATCATTCACATGTGATGTTCGCATGTAAATCACAAGTAAACATCTACTTTTCCATTAACAAATACAATTTTCATAATTTACATATACATCAAAATATATTACATGAGATCAAATACATATGAGAAAATACAAATCTACTACAAAATATCAAAATGACAAAGTGAGGTGATGGACTCACGGTCTACGGATCTCACAATACGCTGGGCAAAAAAACGCGCTAAGCAATAATGCTTAGTGGTGCAATAATATAATAGAAGAAAATAGCAAAAATAAATGTGTATACAAAGTGTATGCTTTCTTTGTTTGATTTTGGTATATTCATTAATTCATTAACTTTGTTCACTTTTATTCATTTGCCCAAGTAACCTACACTAGAGGACGATCGATCGAATACGGTAAACCGCACCGGGTACCTAGTACCGGGCCGCCACACCATTGGTTGCATATGCATCTCGCACAAGGCCAAGTCTCAATGTAAAGTCGAATGGCTAAAAGCCATGAAATCAGAATGGCATTGTTGCCATGTGCGATCGCTAACGGAACCCTATTGGCATGCCAAACTATCCAAACCAATCTTGTTAGGTCTAATAGGGAATTTGAAACTCTTAAATTTGTCAATTTGTGAATTTCAACTTTTTTGGTGTCACTATTCATCATTGGTCAACAAAAATGTTGACTTTTAGAATAAAAATGTGTACATTGCCTTTGGCACTCCCAACATACCACATTTGGTGTTTAAAACTTGTTGGCATTAAGTGTTAATGCAAATTCAAAGTGTAACCCACACTAGCAGAAAATTTCAGTTTTGATGCCCTAACTTCACTGTTCCATTGGACACTGTTACTGTTGGAATTTGAAGAAATGTAAAACATGAAAGTTGTTCCTTATTTTGTCTAGTTGAATTTCTTTTTTTGAATCACTCCATTTGGAGTTTTGTAGCTCCAGATATGGCTCAAAATCCAAGCTGGCTGGATTTCAAATTCTGCAGATTTACCATATCTACAGTAACATGAACAGTGACTTGAGTCACTTGGTTGACTGGGTTCTGGCCATAATTTGGGGTAGGTTCCTTCATGAAAGTTGTTTGTCTATGTCTTAACTTGTTGCTGTAAAAATTTCAGACCAATTGACCAAATCTACAGTGAGTTATGGCCAAATGAACAGTTACTGTTCATTTGGTCAAATTCTGCAGAGGCAGTTTCAGGGTTCCGGATTGGGGCCAAGTTTTGGTCCTCTTGCTTTGGTCTTTTGGGCATGGTTTCTTCAGCAAAAATGTGCCATTATAAGCCTAGTTTCATGTCCAATTGGCCAAAATTCAATTGGACTTACACAGCCCAAGTTATGGCTGTGCAAAGGGACTGAAATTTCAGTCCCTATGCTGCTGTCCATAGGGTAGATTTCACCTCACTTTGCCATAGCATTTTTCAGTCCCATTTATGGTCAACATATCTAAAATGGTCACTAATTGACCATTACAATGTGCCCTAACAATTTCCTAAGCCAATTCACATTTTCACCCTTCCAAACCCTAATATCCAACTAAATTTACTCATGAACTTAATTAACATACTTAGTTTAATGTCCATGTGTTTTAATACTTTAACCATCATTTCTAGCCACTTTAAATTTATCAAAACAATCAACCTCATACTTCCATAGGGCTGCTGAAAATTTAAAGTACCATAACTCATGTAATTTACTTCAATTCTTTAAAATTTCTTAGCTCAAATGATATTCTAACTAAGATTAAAAGAAGGAGAATGAAGTTTGTAGCACTAACCTCACTTAGGGCAGATTTTTCCCACCTCTAAACTTCACTTTCCTTCACTTTCAAGGCTGCCAAAAGGTTGTTTAAGGTGTGGAGTAAAATTTTAATGAAGAGAGGTTAGGGTTTGTGGGTGAAACAAGGGAGAAATTAAGCTTGAGAAGTGAGGTTTAATGGAGTTTGAGAGAGGGAGAGAGGTTCACGTTTTGGCTGCACTAAGGAGAGAAGGATGGCTGCTGAAATTTTGTTGAATTTGGTCTTCTCTTATCTCTTTTAATGGTTAGTCAAACAATGGCTTAAGTGTGATTGGTCCAACTTTTTAAATGATGTCATTTTGCCTTATTTTGCATTTTCTTTTCTTTTCTTCCACTACTCATTTCAATTTTCATTTCTAGTAATATTCCTTCATATTTGATGTCATATTAATTATTTACTCAACTGGGCAAGTCGGCCAAAAATCACCTCGGAAGGCGAAATGACCAAAATGCCTCAAAATTGTCCACTGATTGAAAAATTTTTCTAAGTATTTTCTTGGCATTCTAATGCCATGGGAACCTCAATTACCCTTCTCTGGAGTCCCAAAAATTATTTTATAATTTTTCCCGGTCTAGGGCTCCTTGTATTTTATTTCTAAAATTTTTACTAAATTTTTCTTATTAATATTTGAGTTAATTAGGGTTCCTAACTTTAGTTTAAATATTTTAAAGGGTGTTACAAATTAGGTCAGGGAGCCGAAAGAAATATGGAATTAATTGTAAACCGGGATGAACCGGCGAGAGGCAATTTAGTCAATTGACCCCGAGAGCTTACTCCTAACCTAACTGTCAAATAAAATTGGAGAAAAGAAAATTTCGGAATCGAGAATTAAATTAAAGAACTAATAGAAAAATAGAAAAAAAAAGGAAAAAAATCAAAAAGTAAAAAGGGTGATGACATCATGCATGACCTCATGCATGATGCCATAACTAAACTAATTAATTTAATTAATTAATTGGAAATTTTGTGGTCTTCCATAACTAAAAACAAAAGAAAAGAAAAGAAAAAAAAAAGTAAAAAGCCTCATCTTCCTCCCATTTACGTTTCTCTCTCCCTCACCATTGTAAACCTCCATTAAAACTTGCTTCAAGCTTTGAAACCACCATTAAACCCCAAATCCTCCCATACTTGCTTCATAAAAACTTGATTTAATCACTTGAGAGGAAGATTGGTCATCAAAGAATTGAAGAAAATTGAGAGAAAGTGAAAGTTCAAAGACACCTAACAAGGTAAGTAATGCAAACTTCAAGTTTTTAGTTTAATTAGTGTATGTATAGCATCAAGAACATAGAAATAAACTTAAAATAAAAAAAATATGTGTGAGGGACTAAAGTGAAATTCGGCCAGCATGTGTATAGGGGTATATTTGCATGGTTTGATAGATTTAAATATACATGTGAGCTTGTTTGAGATGAAGAAACATGTATGTATGCATGGAATTATTCAAATGCAACAATTTAGTGTGGTTAGGGTTTGGAGGCCTAGGGTTTTGAGGCAAATTTTGGAGAAATGCATAAATGATATCTTTGACCAATTGTGAACTGAAAAATGGTCAATAATGACCAAATGAGATGTGTGGAAATTGTGAGAATGGAAGTTAAATTCGTAGGGCAAATGGTCATGCTGCTGGCAGCATGACCAAGCCAACTTTGAAGGACCAAAACGGAAATTTTACAAGTCCAATTGATATGCCACCAATTGGGGATGAAAATAGACATAAAATAGCACAATTTTCATTAAGGAACCATGGTCAAAAACTGACCAAAACTTAGTGAACCAATTGACCAAAGTGAAATAAGAGCAGGCTGCCACTGCATAAACTGACTAAATGAGTAGTAATTATTCATTTGGCATAACGCGAGCTAGGAAGGTCAAAATGACCTGAAATTTTACCAGTAATTAGTAAGATATAGATCTAAAACTTTCATGAAGAACACCAACCCAAATTATGCCATTAACCTAACCAAATGATTGAGAAAATTTGAGTTACCGAACCTGCAAAACTGCAGATTTCCATTTGAGCAGTAAAGTTCCAATGGCTATAACTCTCTCTAGAAAACTCCGATTTAGGCGATTCTTGAACCGATGGAAACCTAAGACATAGTAGAACATTTTGTATGAAGGAAATTAGACCAAAATATGGACTTAACTTGATCAAATTACTGCACAAAATTGGATCAAAAATCTACTAGAACCAAAATTGCATCATGAACAGTGCACGTGAACAGTAATTTTATTTTGGCTATAACTTGAGCTACAAAACTCCAATTGGGGTGATCCAAAAATGGGAATACACTTAATACAATAAGGAACATTTTTTATGAAGGAAGTTTTGCCAAATTCCAGCAGTAAAAGGACCAATGAAACAGTGCAACTTAGGACCCTAAAATCGAAAATTGGCAATTTTGCCTAAAAGACCTAAGCTTTGAGAAAATGACCAAAACCAACAAGTTTAGTGACCAAAATGTGGTATGTGGGTGAAGTTAGAATTCCAATACCTATTAAGCCTTAGAAAGTCAACAATTTGACTTGAATAGTGCAGTGAATAGAAACCCGAAATACAAAAATTTCGAGAACGTCGAATTTAACACGTTAGAACTAGGTGAATGTGAAGCTAAATTTATTTTAGATTTGTGTTAAGTTCTAGTACTGAAACATTGTAAAATTGTGTGTTTCAGTTGAAAAGAATATCAGGAAGGAACCCGAGGAACCTAGTCGAGGCTAAGGGACGACTCGCTTGAGGTGTGTGCACAACACTACTATGCCTTAAAAGTTATTGATAAAGTGAATGAAATATGCATTTTTACTCTTGCTTTGACTTGTTGAAAGTTCATTGTGATCTTATTCAGGATGTTTGATTTAAATTGTGAAAGTTATTGTGTATATTTGAAATGGCAATGTTTAGCAAATTGTTAAGATAAGTTTTGAAACCACAGTGTCATGACCATATATTTGAACACCTCACTAGCACGACTAGTGGGGGTAATTAGTTTCAAATTTTGATTCCTTCTCTGGAGAAGTGTTGAGGTGTGCCAGTAGAAGAGGATGTGAATGGATATCTATATATTTGAGCTAGCTAGCCTTGTGATGTGATTTCTTTTTAGCCTCTGGCTATTGAGATTCTATTTGTTTCTAATGGCATGATTTAACTATGGGTTTTATGAAATGTGTTTTGATACTTCGAAATGAACGTGGTTTGCATTAAAATCTCATAATTCATGTTTTGTGTTTAATACTCATGTTTTATCAAATTTTTGAATAAATGTGATTTTATTTTTGCATAAAGATTATTTTAGTATGGTGTGCACCACTGAGTCCAGTACTCAGCGATAGCTTTTATTGCTGTCGCAGATACAGAGACTAGAGGTGCAGCAGACTGAGCTGCTAAAGATTGAGGATCATTCAGCCTAAAGTCTTCGGGTATAATTTATACCCTAATTGTAAATATTTCTTTTGATGTATATATTGCACATAAATGTATGGACATGTGAAAATGGGTCTTGAGCAGTTGTATAAAATTTGTATAAAGTTGTAATATATATTGTAGTTTGAAATTCTCTTAATGTAAATTTTGTAATGATCTATTTAAATTGTTTTGTTTCTAATGAAATATGAATGGAACTATTTTATTTAATTTGAATGAAATGGATTGTTAGTATTTTGATGATCATTGGATACTGGATTTGAAATTGAAAGTTGATAAATGTGTTGAGAAATTGTTTGAGATTGAGTTTGAAATTGAAGCAGTTGTTGAGAAAATTTTTAGAAGTGCTTTTACAGGTGTATTTGAAGAACTGTTTTCAAAATACGAGGGAACTCACAAAATTTTTATAAAATTTGCGGAAAAATAAAATGGGCTAAAATTTCCAACTAGCTTTCAACTTAATTACATGTTTAAAATACTTATTAGAAATGCTCACCACTTATCAAAAATAAGAAAATTGTTTTAAAATCCCTTGTAGGGTACTTAATGAGTTATCGGTAGGTGAAGTTCGGTAGTTCATTAGGTATTCTACGGGATCATATTATGCCTTACAGAGGGACAAGGTGTGACATGTTTTAGTGGTATCAGAGCAAATTTTTGAAGTATGTTTTAACCTATGAATTTGTGTCTTTTCTTGTTAAGTACAACTGCTCAGTGTCCATAATTGTTACATACAGTGCATTACATCATGAATATGAACTAACGGAGGGAAATTTCCATGTGTTACTTGTTCAGGAGATACCCTAACTTCAGCCTAAAATGGAAGAAGGGGATCGCTCAGTTGAGCAGTCTGTTGAAGCTGAGGCACAAGAGGATGCCCCAGCTTTACTGAATGTCAGTGGGACAGTAGCACCAGCCCGCAAATGCCGCAGTTTCCTGCACAGTTCGCACAGCAGATGGCTGCAATGTTGCAACAAATGGCTGGGGGTATGCCTGTTCAAACTCCACCACAACCACCTGTGGCACAACCACTGCCTCCAGCCAGACAATATGATAAACTACTGAAGTATGGGGCTGCAGAATTTAAGGGTACAGTGGACCCTTTGGAGGCAGAGCAATGGCTTGAAAGAATGGACAGAGTGTTTAAGAAACTGCACTACCCAGATGAGCTGAAGTTTGAATATTCTGTGTCGCTACTGCAAGGGGATGCGTATGATTGGTGGAAGACCATCTCCCACAGCTTGGTTGAACCACCAGTGCTGACCTGGGATGACTTCATCAGAGAATTTAGATAGAAATACATCCCAGATGCATATGTTGATCAGAAACTACAAGAATTTTTTAGTCTGAAATAAGAGAACCGATCGGTGGCAGAGTATGAGAGAGAGTTCTCCTGCCTGAGTCACTATGCGGGGAGTCTCTTTACTACTAGCAAGGCAAGGTACAAGAGATTTGAGACGGGTTTGAAGCCCAGCATAAGGATCCAAGTTGTGGGATTCCAACACAACAACTTTTCAGAGCTCATGTCTCAAGCACTTGAGTTGGAAAGAATAGAATCAGAAGCAACCCCAGTCAAAGAAATATCAGAGAAAGCTGAGAAATCAGACAAAGACAAGGGGGAAAAGTCTATAGAGCCGAGTTCTGGTGGGACTTCTGGGAAAAAGAAGAAGTTTAGTAGACCCAGCAGGGGTCGAGGTGGAAGATTTGGTAGGGGCCGATTCTCCGGACAAAGACCCCTTAGGTCTGGTCAGCAGTTGAGCAGGGGTTCACATTCTGCCCGCCCCTATGAGACTTGTGGTAAGATTCATGGGGGGGAGTGCTACTGGGCCACTGGAGCCTGCTTTAACTGCGGTGGCAAGGGCCATATAGCTAAAGATTGTACTAGTGCTCCGAGATATAGTCCAGCTCCTACTACTGCCGAGGGATCTATTCAGAGTCCTGCTCTGAGAGGTTCACAGTCAGTTGGCAGAGGAAGAGGTAAAGGTAGAGGCACTACTTCAGGCAGTCAGGGCACAGTTGGTCAGTCAGGACAAGGAAGTGCTTCAACTAGAATTTATACAATGAGATAGCGAGAAGAGGCTTAGACTTCTGACGTGGTAGCTGGTATATTCTCTATATCTGATCAAGAAGTATTTGTATTGTTTGATCTGGGTTCAACCCATTCATATGTTAGTGCTAGCACAGTTAGTTCACTTGCTATTCCATGTGTGCAAATGGATTTTGAAGTGCTAGTAACTAGTCCGTTAGGACAAGAGGTTCAGGTCAACAGAATTTATAGAGACTGTCCTTTGGTGATCCAAGGACATGTTTTCCTGTCAGACTTGATTGAAATGCCCTTCAGAGATTATGATATTATCTTGGGCATGGATTGGTTAGCCAGGCATCACGCCATGATTGACTGTAGACTAAAGACAGTCACTTTTGGTCTCCCTCTATACGGTGATGTGGTAATACACAGGGAGAGGCATTTACTGCCATCAAACATCATTTCGGCTGCACTAGCTAGAAGAATGATCAGAAAGGGGTGTGAAGCATACTTAGCACATGTGATAGACGCCCAAGTGGGGAGTCCAGCACTAAGGGACATCCTTACTGTATGTGATTTTCCGGATGTATTTCCTGATGAATTGCCAGGATTACCTCCAGAAAGAGAGGTACAGTTTGAGATTGATGTTATGCCAGGTGTGGACCCAATCTCCATAACGCCATATAGAATGGCACCTGCAGAATTAAAAGAGTTGAAAGTACAATTGCAGGAGTTGCTTAACAAGGGCTTTATCCGCCCTAGTGTGTCACCTTGGGGAGCGCCAGTGTTGTTTGTAAAGAAGAAGGATGACACTCTCCGGTTATGCATTGATTATCAGCAGTTGAATAAGGTGACAATAAAGAATAGATATCCATTGCCCCGTATTGATGATTTGTTTGATCAGTTGAGGGGTGAAGCTGTGTTCTCCAAAATTGACCTAAGATCAGGTTATTATCAGCTGAAAGTACAATACCAGAGTATTGCTAAAACTGCCTTCAGAACCCGCTATGGCCATTATGAATTCCTAGTCATGCCATTCGGGTTAACTAATGCTCCGGCTGCTTTTATGGATCTGATGAACACTATCTTCAGACCATACCTCGACCAGTTTGTTTTGGTATTCATAGATGATATATTGGTCTATTCGAGGAATGCAGAAGAGCATGATAGACATCTGCGGATTGTACTGCAGACTTTGAGAGAGAAACAGCTATATGCCAAATTGTCGAAGTGTGAATTTTGGCTGAAAGAAATATCTTTCTTGGGGCATGTAGTATCAGAAGAGGGCATCAAGGTAGATCCAAGTAAGATCGAAGCTGTCCTTAATTGGAGGCCACCCAGAAATGTCACAGAAATTCGTAGTTTTCTGGGTTTAGCTGGACACTACCGTAGATTTGTGAAGGGATTCTCCATGTTGGCATCTCCATTGACCAAGCTGCTTAGAAAAGATGTGAAATTTCAGTGGACGGACAAATGCCAGTAGAGTTTTGATGAATTGAAGAGATGTTTGACTGAAGCTCCAGTCCTGACTTTACCTACTCCGAGTAAAGAATATACAGTATATAGTGATGCTTCTCATAATGGGTTAGGCTGTGTATTGATGCAAGATCGAAATGTCATTGCCTATGCATCACGCCAGCTAAAACCGCATGAGAGGAACTATCCAACACATGATTTGGAGCTTGCAGCTATTGTGTTTGCTCTTAAGATCTGGAGACACTATTTTTATGGGGAAAAGTGTTACATCTATACAGATCATAAGAGTTTGAAGTATTTGGGCACCCAGAAAGAGTTGAATTTGAGGCAGAGGAGATGGTTAGAGTTGATAAAAGACTATGATTGTCTGATAGACTATCAGCCAGGGAAAGCTAATGTTGTGGCTGATGCCTTAAGTTGCAAGATTATGGCAAGTCTATGGGTTACTCCTTTGTCTTTGGTACATGAGTTAAGATCATTGCATGCCAGCTTAGAGATTAATGATGATGGGCAGACAGCAATTGCATGGCATGTATAGCCAGTGTTGATTGATCAGATTAGAATGGTCGCCGTAATGATCAAGTATCGTGTTGTTGGAAGAAGTTCGGCAGGGCAAGAAACCAGAATTCTCAATCAGAGATGATGGTTTACTGCTACACCAGGGCAGAATATGTGTTCCTAATGATGTTGAATTGAGGAAGATTATTTTGAAGGAAGCACATGAATCTCCTTTTGCCATGCACCCTGGTGGCACAAAAATGTATAGAGGGCTAAAGGAGCATTACTGGTGGATGGGTATGAAACGAGATGTGGCAGAGTTTGTATCCAAATGCCTAACTTATCGAATTAAAGGCGAGCATCAAGTACCATCTTGGGTTGTTACATCCACTACCAGTACCAGAATGTAAATGGGAGAGAATAACGATGGATTTTATGATGGGACTTCCGAGGACACAGAAGAGTCATGATGCAGTTTGGGTCATTGTCGACAGACTAACTAAGTCTGCTCATTTTCTCACGACCGATGGATTACAGTTTAGAAAGATTGGCCAAGTTATACATCGATGAGATTGTGAGACTGCATGGAGTGCCAGTATCCATCGTGTCAGACAGAGATCCTAGGTTCACTTCTAAATTCTGGGGTAGTCTTCAGAGAACCCTAGGAACTAGATTGAACTTCAATACTGCATTCCACCCACAGACAGATGGCCAGTCTGAGAGGGTAATTCAGATCTTGGAGGACATGCTACAGGCTTGTGTGAATGAGTTTGAGGGTAGTTGGGATACATACTTGCCTTTGATTGAGTTTGCTTACAACAATAGCTACCAATCAAGCATTGGGATGCCTCCATATGAAGCTTTGTATGGCAGGAAATGTAGAACCCCGTTGTGTTGGGATGACATGGGTGAAAGAAAGATGATTGGACCCGAAATCGTTCAAAGAAACTAAAGAGAAAATCAGGTGATTAGAGGTCGACTTAAGACCGCATCGACCGTCGAAGTCCTACATTGATTTGAAAAGAAGGGATATTCGTGATGCATGGGTGAGAAAGTTTTCCTCAAGGTTTCTCCTTGGAAGAGAATTATGAGATTCAGTAGAAAGGGAAAACTGAGTCCTCGTTTCATTGGGCCATATGAGGTTCTGGAAAGAGTGGGCCCTTTGGCATATCAGTTGGCACTACCTCCAGAGTTGGAAAAGATACATAATGTCTTCCATGTATCTATGTTGAGGAGGTATCGATCAGACCCATCTCATGTACTACCAGTAGAGGAAATTGAAGTAAATCCATACCTCACATATGAAGAAGAACCCATAGAGATTCTGGCTTATGAGGTGAAGCAGCTACGGAACAAGCAGATACCGTTGGTGAAAGTGCTGTGGAACCATCATTCGGGCCAGGAGGCTACTTGGGAACGAGAAGAGGACATGAGGAGACAGCACCCATAGCTATTCAGAGATTGATACCAGGTAAAGTTTCGAGACGAAATTTATTTTAAGGGGGAGAGAATTGTAACACCCCGTTTGCATAGCCTGGTAGATTTCACTGTTCCGGTGACCGGTGTCGGTCCAGACAATTAAGGGGATTAGAACCACACTTAAGTCAATTAGAGAAGCCATAAACACAAATAATTAGTAATGTCCAATTAGTTAAGTATAAACAAGAAAAATAGAACATAAGAAGTTAAATGAGCCGAGGGTCACAGCGATGGGTGACGTTATCGGGAAGGACTGCGAAGTCATTTTAAACTCAAATTTCGAACCGTAAAAAGTGATGCTGCGGTCCTTAGGACCCTTATGGACACAGTGAAAAAGAGAAAATCACGAAAAAGAACTGTTAAGTCAGTCAAATAATTAGGTCAGAGAGCCGGAAGAAATATGGAATTAATTGTAAACCGGGATGAACCGGCGAGGGGCAATTTGGTCAATTGACCCCGAGAGTCGACTCGACCTAATCACAAATAAAATTGGAGAAAAGAAAATTTCGGAATCGAGAATTAAATTAAAAAACTAATAGAAAAATAGAAAAAAAAAAGGAAAAAAATCAAAAAGTAAAAAGGGTGATGACATCATGCATGACCTCATGCATGATGCCATAACTAAACTAATTAATTTAATTAATTAATTAGAAATTTTGTGGTCTTCCATAACTAAAAACAAAAGAAAAGAAAAGAAAAAAAAAAGAAGTAAAAAGCCTCATCTTCCTCCCATTTACGTTTCTCTCTCCCTCACCATTATAAACCTCCATTAAAGCTTGCTTCAAGCTTTGAAACCACCATTAAACCCCAAATCCTCCCATACTTGCTTCATAAAAACTTGATTTAATCACTTGAGAGGAAGATTGGTCATCAAAGAATTGAAGAAAATTGAGAGAAAGTGAAAGTTCAAAGACACCTAACAAGGTAAGTAATGCAAACTTCAAGTTTTTAGTTTAATTAGTGTATGTATAGCATCAAGAGCATAGAAATAAACTTAAAATAAAAAAAAAATATATGTGTGAGGGACTAAAGTGAAATTCGGCCAGCATGTGTATAGGGGTATATTTTCATGGTTTGATAGATTTAAATACACATGTGAGCTTGTTTGAGATGAAGAAACATGTATGTATGCATGGAATTAATCAAATGCAACAATTTAGTGTGGTTAGGGTTTGGAGGCCTAGGGTTTTGAGGCAAATTTTGGTGAAATGCATAAATGATATTTTTGACCAATTGTGAACTGAAAAATGGTCAATAATGACCAAAGGAGATGTGTGGACATTGTGAGAATGGAAGTTAAATTCGCAGGGCAAATGGTCATGCTGCTGGCAGCATGACCAAGCCAACTTTGAAGGACCAAAACAGAAATTTTACAAGTCCAATTGATATGCTACCAATTGGGGATGCAAATAGACATAAAATAGCACAATTTTCATTAAGGAACCATGGTCAAAAACTGACCAAAACTTAGTGAACCAATTGACCAAAGTGAAATGAAAGCAGGCTGCCACTGTATAAACTGACCAAATGAACAGTAATTATTCATTTGGTCATAACTCGAGCTAGGAAGGTCAAAATGACCTGAACTTTTACCAGTAATTAGATATGATATAGATCTAAAATTTTCATGAAGAACACCAACCCAAATTATGGCATTAACCTAACCAAATGATTGAGCAAAGTTGAGTTACCGAACCTGCAAAACTGCAGATTTCTATTTGAGCAGTAAAGTTCCAATGGCTATAACTCTCTCTAGAAAACTCCGATTTAGGCGATTCTTGAACCGATGGAAACCTAAGACATAGTAAAACATTTTGTATGAAGGAAATTAGACCAAATTATGGACTTAACTTGATCAAATTACTGCACGAAGTTGGATCAAAAATCTGCCAGAACCAAAATTGCAGCATGAGCGATTGCACGTGAATGAAAGAATTGTATTTTGGCTATAACTTGAGCTACAAAACTCCAATTGGGGTGATCCAAAAATGAGAATACACTTAAGACAATAAGGAACATTTTCTATGAAGGAAGTTTTGCCAAATTCCAACAGTAAAAGGACCAATGAAACAGTGCAACTTAGGACCCCAAAACCGAAAATTGGCAATTTTGCCTAAAAGACCTAAGCCTTGAGAAAATGACCAAAAGCAACAAGTTTAGTGACCAAAATGTGGTATGTGGGTGAAGTTGGAATTCCCATACCTATTAAGCCTTAGAAAGTCAACAATTTGACTTGAATAGTGTAGTGAATAGTAACCCAAAACACAAAAATTTCGAGAACGTCGAATTTAACACGTTAGAACTAGGTGAATGTGAAGCTAAATTTATTTTAGATTTGTGTTAAGTTCTAGTACTGAAACATTGTAAAATTGTGTGTTTCAGTTGAAAAGAATATCGGGAAGGAACCCGAGGAACCGAGTCGAGGCTAAGGGACGACTCGCTTGAGGTTTGTGCACAACACTACTATGCTTTAAAAGTTATTGATAAAGTGAATGAAATATGCATTTTTACTCTTGCTTTGAATTGTTGAAAGTTTATTGTGATCTTATTCAGGATGTTTGATTTAAATTGTGAAAGTTATTGTGTATATTTGAAATGGCAATATTTAGCAAATTGTTAAGATAAGTTTTGAAACCACAGTGTCATGACCATATATTTGAACACCTCACTAGCACGACTAGTGGGGGTAATTAGTTTCGAATTTTGATTTCTTCTCTGGAGAAGTGTTGAGGTGTGCCAGTAGAAGAGGATGTGAATGGATATCCATATATTTGAGCTAGCTAGCCTTGTGATGTGATTTCTCTTTAGCCTCTGGCTATTGAGATTCTATTTGTTTCGAATGGCATGATTTAACTGTAGGTTTTATGAAATGTGTTTTGATACTTCGAAATGAACGTGGTTTGCATTAAAATCTCATAATTCATGTTTTGTGTTTAATGCTCATGTTTAGTCAATTTTTTGAATAAATGTGATTTTATTTTTGCATAAAGATTATTGTAGTATGTTGTGCACCACTGAGTCCTAGTACTCAGTGATAGCTTTTATTACTGTCACAGATACAAAGACTAGAGGAGCAGCAGACTGAGCTGCTAAAGATTGAGGATCATTCAGCCTAAAGTCTTCGGGTATAATTTATACCCTAATTGTAAATATTTCTTTTGATGTATATATTGCACATAAATGTATGGACATGTAAAAATGGGTCTTGAGCAGTTGTATAAAATTTGTATAAAGTTGTAATATATATTATAGTTTGAAATTCTCTTAATGTAAATTTTATAATGATCTATTTAAATTGTTTTGTTTCTAATGAAATATGAATGGAACTATTTTATTTAATTTGAATGAAATGGATTGTTAGTATTTTGATGATCATTGGATACTGGATTTGAAATTGAAAGTTGATAAATGTGTTGAGAAATTGTTTGAGATTGAGTTTGAAATTGAAGCAGTTGTTGAGAAAATTTTTAGAAGTGCTTTTTACAGGTATTTGAAGAACTGTTTTCTCAAAATACAGAGGGAACTCTGTCAAAATTTTTATAAAATTTGCGGAAAAATAAAATGGGCTAAAATTTCCAACTAGCTTTCAACTTAATTACATGTTTAAAATACTTATTAGAAATGCTCACCACTTATTAAAAATAAGAAAATTGTTTTAAAATCCCTTGTAGGGTACTTAATGAGTTATCGGTAGGTGAAGTTCGGTAGTTCATTAGGTATTATACGGGATCATGTTATGCCTTACAGAGGGGTAAGGTGTGACAGGACCGACACTGGTCACCGGAACAGTAGAATGTACGGAGTTGCTATAGGGAGGGTGTTACATTGCATTTCAATATGCTACCAATATAGTGCAATTTACCATATTTGCAAGTTGGCATTCATTGTCAAATTATTTCAAGCATCTTTGTATGTAAATGTCAAGTTCTCAATTTTTGTGTGCTAGATTGGTCTAGCTTAAAGTCCTTTTTCTCTTGGTTTTTAGCTTCTGGTCGAAGAAGAAAATTTGTAGCTCTATGTCTTATTGCACTCAGGGCAAAATTTCAGATCATTATGAGTTGTATAGACCAAGATATAGTCAATTTACTAAAGCTGGACATATTGCACATTTAGTGCAAAATTTGGTCAATTTTAGGTCACATTTAGTTCTGGCAGTTTTGGTACCCGAACTTGTATAAGCTATTTGACTTAGTGCTGACCATTTCTGGGCATTAGTGTCTTCATAAGAATTGTAGATCTATGTCTAATCTTTTCATGGTAAAAATTTCAGGTTATTTGAACCTGTTTTGAGTGAGTTATGGTAAAAATACTAACTGCTGCCCAAATGGTCAATTTTCAGGCTTTCAAGTCACTAATCCAGATTTGGTCATTTTTAAGGTCAGTTTCTAGGCAGAATTTTTGCAATATTTCTCCATGAAAGTTGGCCTATTTGGTGTCTAGTTTCACCCCCCCATTAGCCTCATACCAATTGGGTTCACAATTTTGTACTTATGACCAAATTTAGGTGCTACCAACATACACAACCTGCATTTGAACATCACACTTTCAATTTTAACAATCCTCCTCCTTCCAATACTTCAATATTCAATCAATGGCACTTTTATATATATTGTACACAATTCCAGCAAACATTTTGGGCAGAACACTCTAGTGCTCAATGTATACAATACACCATTCAAGTTCAACATTCACTTCTACCAAAATTTAACATATCTCAATATCAATATTACACATACACTTTCATATACTCATACCTCAATATCAATTACACATGCTGCCCACAATTTAACACTATCACATTTCATTAATAAACTTCATATTCACACACAGAAATTCATGATATTATGGGCTGCCAAACATGGCAATTTGCCAAAGCATCAAGGTCCCATTTCAAACCCTTAATTCAAGCACTAACATGCACATACTTGAACATTAACCTATTACAACTTCCATTTGAGTTAATCAACCTTAATTCCCATCCATTAAATATATAATAAATCACTAACCATGCATTTTCATGGCTGCCAAAACTAAGGTTCACCAATACTCAATCATTTCCTCAATTTTTCTTAGCAATTCAACTTACCCAAAGCCCAACACAAGGATTAGTGAAGGAAATTGAAAAGATTAAGCACTAACCTCAACTTGAACTTCACAAAACTTCACCAAATCCTCTCCTTCTTGCTGCCTATCTCTTTCCCATCTTGTGTAGACAAACTTTAGTGAAGAAATCAAGTGGAAAAAGGGGCTCACTTCATGTTTGCATGGAGATCCATTCATTCGGCCATGGAGTTTCTTCAATGGAGGCTCACGGCTGGTTTTTTCCTAAGGTAGAAGATGAATGTTTCTGCTGTCCCAAGTTGTTTTATAGGTGTCCAAGGATTGAGTTAGTGGAGCACTAACTTATAATTAAATGTTTAATTATTTCAAGTTCCATTATTTACACATTTATCTCCCCTTTTTTACTATTTACATAATGTATCACAATTTAATTTTTCATGACATTGCTAAAGTGTAATATCATTTATTTTTAATGGAAATTGAGGTCAAAAGGCAACTCTAGGTGTCAAATGACCAAAATGCCCCACTTCGGGTTATATTCCCGATTTTTCGATAACACCGATTTTTGTCAGTTTCTCGATTTCTCTTTTTTCTTTGTACTAATTACTTAATTTTTCTTTGACATTTCTAATGTCATTTATACTTCAATAGATGTTTATTTAAGTCTTAAAAATTTTTTCTAGGGTTCCCTGTGGTCCATGGCTAGTCAACGATCCACGCCACAACTTCCCAGTGTAGTCACCCATCGCTACGGTTTTTGGCTCGTTTAACTTGGTTACATTTCCTTGCTATTATTTTTTCCTTTGTTTTTCTTGTATTTTCCTTTCTTGTATTTCATTATTTTATGTCTCCTCACTAACATTTAAATGTAGTTCTAGACATCCTAGCTATCCGGACAGACATTGGTCACCGTAATAGTAGAACGCACTACCGAACATAGGGGTGTTATAAAGGAATCTACTATGAGGAGATTTTCTCGCCTGTTGCCATGCTTAAATTAATTGGGATTATATTAGCAATAGCTACATACTATAATTATGAGATTTGACAGATGGATATCAAAACAACTTTTCTCAATGGATACATTGTAGAAAACATTTTCATGGAAAAACCTAGGGGTTTTGAATCCCGTGATGGTTCCAAAGTGCGCAAGCTAAAGCGATCCATTAATGGGTTAAAACAAGCTTCAAGGAGATGGAGCATCAGTTTTTATGAAACCATTAAGCCATTTGGTTTTATCAAAAATGACGATGAGCTATGTATATATAAGAAGGTTCGTGATAGTGTTATCACTTTCCTTGTCTTATATGTGGATTGTAACACCCTCCCGGTAATCATTCCGTACATTCTACTGTTTCGGTGACCGGTGTCGGTCCGGATAGCTAGAACATCCGGAAAAATAATTAAATTTAAGTGAGGGACCATAATTAACTCAAATATTAATAAGAAAAATTTAGTAGAATTTTAGAAATAAAATACAACCAAGTTAAACGAGCCGGTGCCCTAGTGATGGGTAACCAGAGGGAAGTTGCGGTTTTCGCAACGAGGAGCCCTAGACCCGGGGGAAAAATTATAAAATAATTTTTGGGACTTCAGAGAAGGGTTATTAAGGTTCCCATGGCATTAGAATGCCAAGAAAATACCTAGAAAAATTTTTCTATCGGTACAGACAATTTTGACCCGTTGAGCCAAACGGAGGGCATTTTGGTCATTTCGCCTTCAGAGGTGATTTTTGGCCGACTTGTCCAGTTGAGTAAATAATTAATATGACATAAAATATGAAGAAACATTACTAGAAATCAAATTGAAAATGAGTAGTGGAGGAAAGGAAAAAAAATGAGGAAAAAAGATTAATTATGGCATCATGGTGATGTCATTAAGGAAATTTGGACCAATCACAATTTAGCCATCCTTTGACTAAGTAAATAAAAGACTAAATGAAGACTAAATCCACCAAAATTTGCAGCAGCCACCCCTTTCCTCAAGCAGCTGAAATCCCTTCCCTCCTTCCTCCATTGATGTGCCATCAAAAGCTTAATTTCTCCTTTGTTTCCACCATAAAATCATAACCTAGCTTCACTAAAATTTGCCCTAGCACCTTGCTAAAGCCTTTGGCAGCCAACAAGAGGGAAGAAAGTGAAGTTTAGGGCTTTGGAAATTCTGCCCAATCAAGGTTAGTGCATATATACACTTAAAACTTTTAATTTCTATGTTAAGGACTTGAAACCAACAAGTATTTGTGAATGAAATGAACCAAACTCATGTGTATGTCCAATATAGAATTCGGCAGCCCTATTGAAGGTATAGGAATAAGTGTTTTGTTGGTCTTAAAGTGGACTAAAAATGATGTTGAGGATATATATATATATATATATATATATATATATATATATATATATAGGTGATGAATTGGTATGCTAACTAAGGCACCTTGTAGAAATTATATTGTGAAGCTAGGGTTTTGGGAAGTAAAAATTAGCTTGGCTTATGAATTGTTAAAGTACATCCTAATGGTCAATTAGTGACCATTTGAAGGAATTTGACCTTAATTGGGACTGGAATGAAGCATGGCAAAGGGAAGGTGTGTGCTGCCTAGAGGGTGCAGAATAGTGACTGAAAATTCAGTCCAATTACACAGCCATAACTTTGGCTGTGTTACTCCAATTGGTGTTTGGCCAA
The DNA here is from genome assembly GCF_030052815.1 of Hevea brasiliensis. Lineage (NCBI taxonomy): Eukaryota > Viridiplantae > Streptophyta > Magnoliopsida > Malpighiales > Euphorbiaceae > Hevea > Hevea brasiliensis. The sequence goes on from NC_079504.1 coordinate 93,246,139, forward strand.
TTGGACATGAAACTAGGTTTATAATGGCACATTTTTAGGAGCAAAGCAAGAGGACCAAAACTTGGCCCCAATCCGGAACCCTGAAACTGATTCTGCAGAATTGGCCAAATGAACAGTGTTCATTTGGCCATAACTCACTGTAGATTTGGTCAATTGACCTGAAATTATTACAGCAAAAGTTAAGAAATAGACAAACAACTTTCATGAAGGAACCTACCCCAAATTATGGCCAGAACCCATCCAACCAAGTGACTCTAGTTACTGTTCATGCACTGTAGATATGGTAATTTTCTGCAGAATGCACATTCGGCCAGCTTGGGTCTTTGGACCATATCTAGAGCTACAAAACTCCAAATGGAGTGATTCAAAAAAGAAAATTCAACTAGACAAAATAAGGAACAACTTTCATGTTTTACATTTCTTCAAATTCCTACAGTAACAGTGTCCAATGGAACAGTGAAGTTGACTCACCAAAACTGAAAATTCTGCTTGTGTTGAGTTACACTTTGGAATGGTATTAACACTTAATGCCAACAAGTTTTAAACACCAAATGTGGTATGTTGGGAGTGCCAAAGTCAATGTACACATTTTTATTCTAAAAGTCAACATTTTTGTTGACCAATGATGAATAGTGACACCAAAAATTTGAAATTCACAAATTGAAGAATTTAAAAGTTTCAAATGCCCTAGTATACCTAACAAGATTGGTTTGGATAGTTTGGCATGCCAATAGGATTCAGTTAGCAGTACTGCACGTGGCAAAAATGCCATTCTGTGATTTCATGGCTTTTAGCCATTCTGACTTTGCATTGAGACTTGGCCTTGTGCTCGAGATTATTCTGACTTGGTAGTCGTTGCACTGCCGGATGATGCACATGCGACCGATGGTGTGACGGCCCGAGGTACTAGATACCCAGTGCCAGTTTACCCATTATCCAGTCCAGTCATCTAGTGTAGGTTACTTGGGCAACCAAATGAATGAAAATGAGCAATGTAGAAGAAATAAATGAATGGATATACAAATACATGACAAACAAAACATGTACATGCAATACATATTTATATCTGTTATTTCTTGTTATTTTATTATTGCACCACTAAGCATTATTGCTTAGCGCGTTGCTTTTGCCACGCGTAGGTACTGGAGATCCCGATCGTGAGCCCAGTAGACCGCAGACTGGGTGAGTTCATCCTGTAGATCTGCACAGTGTCCGTGTCACCTCACTACCTGCAGTGCATTGGTAGGGCACTAGGTGTCATTTTGTCATTTTGATATTTTGTAGCAGATTTTTACTTTTTCATATGTATTTGAACTCATGTAATATATTTTGATGTCCATGTAGATAATGAAAGTTATGACTATGAATGCAAAAATTTGAGCATGTATTTATCGCTTGTATATGAGAAATGGATGTTTGTGAAATGAAAAGATTATTGAGAATTTGCTATTGAGAAATATTGTTGAGATTTTGGATATTGGAGTTTGAGATGATGGAATAAAAATATTGGAAGTGTTTTTAACAGGTTCCGAAGAACGGTTTTCTCCATTTTTAGCTGGTACTCATGGATTTTCTTTAAAATTTTCGGAACCTTAAATGAATGATACTTTTGATATATGGTTTAATTATATTGTATTTGATTATTTTTATGCTAAAGCATGATATAAATTAATTGAGGAATATTAGAGTGTTCCCAGAAGACACCGTGTGGCATTACTTACTCGGGTATACTGTATACGGGTAATGGGCGTCACATTTAGTGGTATCAGAGCACGGTTTAGGCGTTTCTGGGCCTAGATTGAGTCCATACCATGCATTGCATTTGTAAGAGTCGAGGTGACACTAACGGAGATCTGTTTATCTTTCTTATTTTGAATAGGATATGGACCTTTCATCTCAGAGGCGGTTGAGGAGGAAGTGGAGAGTCATGCTCCACTGCAGCGGTGAGGCGGGGCATGAGAGAATTTGCTCGCACTCAAGCGAGCACCTTTCGGCCTCCACGAGCCATGTTCCAACAAATGACCGACTTCTTTAGACAAATGGCCGGGGTAATGCCAGCACCACCACCACCACCAGCTCCACAGCAGAAATCACACCTGGAAAGGCTAAGGAAGTTTGGAGCTGTGGACTTCTATGGTAAGAGAGAAGATATTGGTTGAACAGAACAGGCAGAGTACTAAAACAACTCCACTGCACTCCAGAGCAAAACCTGGAAGCTGCCATCTCTTTACTGCAAGATGATGCATATGAGTGGTGGGACACCGTGTCCAGTGAAGTGCAGCCAGAAGCTGTAACTTGGGACTTCTTTCTCTCTGAGTTCAAGAAGAAATATGTGGGTACTGTATACCTGGAAGAGAGAAGAAGAGAATTTATTAACCTGAGGCAGAGACAATTGTCAGTGGCTGAGTATGAGAAAGAATTCGTCCGATTAAGCCGCTATGGAAGGGAGATAGTCCCAAATGAAGCAGAAAGATGCAAAAGATTTGAAGAGGGACTAAATGACAACATCAAGATCCAGCTCACTGCCTTGGGAATCACAGAATTTACAAAGTTAGTGGAAGCTGCAATAAAGGTGGAAAAAGTAAGAATCAGTGAGCAGACCAGAAGGGATAGACAGCAGAAGAGGGGACCAGGTCAGTCTAGTTCCGCTCCTGGATTTGGGAAGAAGTTTAAGGGTCCTCCTGCACAGAGTTCGGGTCAGCCATAGGGTCAGGGTCAGTCTCAGGGGCCCAGGCCACAGTTCACCCCTAGGAGAGGTCAGTCCACACCATCAGTGGGCAGCTCTCCAGGGATGGGGTTCAGGGGACCAGCCCCAGCATCTTCTGCGTGTCCACACTGTCAGAAATGGCATAAGGGGGAGTGTTGGAGAGTAACTGGTGCCTGCTTGAGGTGTGGGTCAACAGAGCATCAGTTGAGAAACTGTCCACGCAGAACTACTACAGCTGCTCCAACACAAGCGCATGGACACGCTCCTGCACCACCAAGGGGTAGAAGGTCTGGTAAATCCGAAGCTGTGGGACCATCTCAGAGGCCTGCATCTGAGCCAGCAGAGAGGCCAGATAACAGACCACCTGCCAGAAATTATGCCTTGAGAGCTCAGGAGGAGCAAGATGCCCCAGACGTCATCAGGGGTACGTTCTCCCACCTGTGCATGCATTGGTGGATCCAGGATCCACTCATTCCTACATTTGCATCAACCTACCCGTAGAAAGGGGGATACTGGTAGGGGAGAGTGACCTAGACATTTTGGTCACTAATCCATAGGGCCACAGTGGGTCAGTGACCAATGTAGACAAGGGTTGCCCGTTGTTGAGTCAGGGGTATGAATTCTTGGCCGACATAATTGAGTTGCCCTTCCATGAGTTTGACGTGATATTGGGAATGGTGGTTGTCACGTCATCGAGCAATAGTTGATTGCAAATTGAAGAGAATTTCTCTAAAAACTTGAGGGTAATGAGATCACGATTGTGGGGAAAGGATGATTTCTTGTCCAATGTCATCTCAGCCACAGTTGCAAGAAGAATGATGAGAAGAGGCTGTGAAGCCTACCTAGCACATGTGGTGGATACTAGGCAGGCTAAGCCAAACTTGAGTGACATACCCACAGCGAGAGACTTCCCAGAAGTATTTCCTGAAGAGTTGCCTGGTTTGCCACCAGAAAGGGAAGTCGAATTTGCTATTGAGACAACTGCAGAAAGCACCCATTTCCATTGCTCCTTATAGGATGGCACCCACTGAATTGAGAGAGTTGAAAACTCAGTTGCAAGAGTTGTTAGATAAGGGGTTCATACACCCCAGTGTGTCACCATGGGGAGCACCAGTGCTGTTTGTGAAAAAGAAGGATGGGACCTTGAGGCTATGCATCGATTACAGGCAATTGAATAAAGTGACTGTGAAGAACAAATATCCGTTGCCTAGAATTGATGATCTGTTTGATCAGTTAAAGGGAGCAGGAGTATTTTCTAAGATTGATCTCAGATCAGGGTATCATCAGTTGAGAGTGAAGGATGTAGATGTGCCCAAGACAGCATTCAGGACCCGGTATGGGCATTATGAGTTCCTGGTGATGCTCTTTGGCCTAACAAATGCACCAGCGGCATTCATGGACCTTATGAACCGTATCTTCCATCCATACCTGGATCGGTTCGTAGTGGTTTTTATTGATGATATTCTGGTGTACTCCAAGACCAGAGAAGAACATGATGAACATTTGAGGATTGTTCTGCAAACTCTGCGGGAAAAGAAGTTGTATGCTAAGTTGTCCAAGCGTGACTTTTGGCTGAATGAGATTGCATTCCTTGGACACATAGTGTCAGCTGATGGGATTAGGGTGGATCCCAAGAAAATAGAAGCAGTGATGGAATGGAAGCCTCCCAGAAACACAACTGAGGTCAGAAGCTTCTTGGGGCTAGCTGGGTATTACAGGAGATTTGTGAAGGGATTTTCCTTAATAGCTGCTCCAATGACCAAGTTGTTACACAAGAATGTCAAATTTGACTGGAATGACAAGTGTCAGACCAGTTTTGAGAAGTTGAAGGCTATGTTAACAGAGGCACCAGTGTTAACACAACCAGTGTCAGGAAAGGACTTTGTGGTCTACAGTGATGCTTCACATAATGGGCTAGGGTGTGTATTGATGCAAGAAGGGAAAGTGATCGCCTATGCTTCCAGGCAGCTAAGGCCACATGAACAGAATTACCCTACCCATGATCTAGAGCTTGCAGCAATTATCTTCGCACTGAAGATATGGAGGCACTACTTGTATGGTGAAAAGTGCTATATTTACACTGACCACAAAAGCCTGAAATATTTGCCAACCTAGAAGGAGCTCAACCTTGAGCAGAGGTGATGGATTGAGTTCCTAAAGGATTATGACTGTGTAATTGACTACCATCCTGGGAAGGCAAATGTAGTTGCTGATGCTTTGAGCAGAAAGTCCATCACAGCTTTGAGATCATTGAATGCCCGTCTAACCTTGATTCGAGATGGAGCTATTTTGGCTGAGTTGCAAGTGAGGCCAAACCTGCTACAGCAGATACTAGATGGGCAGAAGGTAGATGAGAAGCTAATGGCTATTATGAGCAAAATCCCAGAGGGAAAAGCAGCTGACTATGAGGTGAAAGCGACGTGTATGCACTACAAAGAAGACTGTGTACGGATAATGGGAATTGAAAGCCGTATTCTAAAGAGGCACACACTAGTGTATATGCTATGCACCTGTGAAGTACAAAGATGTATCATGATCTGAAGTTCCAATATTGGTGGCACAGTATGAAGAAGGACATAGGCGACTACGTGACTAAATGCTTGACATGTCGACAAGTCAAGCGAGAACATCAAGTTCCATCGGGTTTGCTACAGCCTATACGCATACCTGAATGGAAATGGGATCGGGTCACCATGGATTTTGTAAGTGGGCTACCTCTCACCCAGAGGAAACATGATGCAGCATGGGTGATAGTTGATAGATTGACGAAGTCAGCACACTTTCTGCCAGTTAGGACTGACTACTCACTAGAGAGGTTAGCGTAATTGTATATCGGTGAGATAGTTAGACTGCATGGAATTCCACTGTCCATCATATCTGATCGAGACCCAATGTTTACATCGAGATTTTGGAAGAAGTTACATGAATCCTTGGGTACACAACTCCATTTCAGCACAGCTTTCCATCCTCAGACGGATGGGCAATCTGAAAGAGTAATCCAGGTAAATAATTGAAACCAATGAAATTGATACAAATATTGAATTGAAATGATAACAATAACGTGAAATACTTGTCGAGTCCTTGAGGATATCTTTGAGAGTTGTGTCATTGAGTTTGAGGAAGTTGGGATAGATACCTCCCATTTGGTAGAATTTGCATACAAAATTAGCTACCAAGCTAGTATCCAAATGGCCACGTATGAAGCACTGTATGTGAGAAAATTTAGAACTCCAATGTCTTTGGGTGAATTGGGCGAAGACAAATCGGTAGGGCGGACACAGTGAAACAGTGAGGAGAAGGTAAAATCAATCAAAGCCAATCTCAAAGTTGCCTCGCATGCATGTAAATCTTATGCCGACCTGAAGAGAAAAGAAATAGAATATGGGGTTGGCGACAAAGTGTTCCTCAAGGTGTCACCATGGAGGAAAGTATTGAGGTTTGGAGGGAAAGGTAAGTTAAGCACTAGGTTCATTGGCCCATATGAAGTTATTGAACGTGTGGGTCTAGTGGCCTATAGGCTAGCTTTACCACCAGAGCTGGACAAGATCCACAATGTGTTCCATGTATCCATGCTCAGAAGATACCGCTCAGATCCTTCACATGTCATCTCCAGAGAAGAAATTGAAATACAGCCGGATTTGACATACGAAGAAGAACCTCTACGGATCTTGGCTCGGGAAGTGAAAGAGTTGAGAAACAAGCAAATTCCATTGGTGAAAGTGCTTTGGAGGCACCACAACACCGAGGAGGCAACTTGGGAAAGTGAAGAAACGATGAGGCAACAGTTCCCTCAACTATTTGCATCAGGTAAATTTCGAGGACAAAATTTAAATTAGAGGGGAAGAGTTGTAACACCCTCCCGGTAATCATTCTGTACATTCTACTGTTCCGGTGACCGGTGTCGGTCCGGACAGCTAGAACGTCCGGAAAAATAATTAAATTTAAGTGAGGGACCATAATTAACTCAAATATTAATAAGAAAAATTTAGTAGAATTTTAGAAATAAAATACAACCAAGTTAAACGAGCCGGTGCCCTAGTGATGGGTAACCAGAGGGAAGTTGCGGTTTTCGCAACGAGGAGCCCTAGACCCGGGGGAAAAATTATAAAATAATTTTTGGGACTCCAGAGAAGGGTTATTAAGGTTCCCATGGCATTAGAATGCCAAGAAAATATCTAGAAAAAATTTTCTATCGGTACAGACAATTTTGACCCATTGAGCCAAACGGAGGGCATTTTGGTCATTTCGCCTTCAGAGGTGATTTTTGGCCGACTTGTCCAGTTGAGTAAATAATTAATATGACATAAAATATGAAGAAATATTACTAGAAATCAAATTGAAAATGAGTAGTGGAGGAAAGGAAAAAAAATGAGGAAAAAAGATTAATTATGGCATCATGGTGATGTCATTAAGGAAATTTGGACCAATCACAATTTAGCCATCCTTTGACTAAGTAAATAAAAGACTAAATGAAGACTAAATCCACCAAAATTTGCAGCAGCCACCCCTTTCCTCAAGCAGCCGAAATCCCTTCCCTCCTTCCTCCATTGATGTGCCATCAAAAGCTTAATTTCTCCTTTGTTTCCACCATAAAATCATAACCTAGCTTCACTAAAATTTGCCCTAGCACCTTGCTAAAGCCTTTGGCAGCCAACAAGAGGGAAGAAAGTGAAGTTTAGGGCTTTGGAAATTCTGCCCAATCAAGGTTAGTGCATATATACACTTAAAACTTTTAATTTCTATGTTAAGGACTTGAAACCAACAAGTATTTGTGAATGAAATGAACCAAACTCATGTGTATGTCCAATATAGAATTCGGCAGCCCTATTGAAGGTATAGGAATAAGTGTTTTGTTGGTCTTAAAGTGGACTAAAAATGATGTTGAGGATATATATATATATATATATATATATATATATATATATATATATATATATATATATATATATATATATATATAGGTGATGAATTGGTATGCTAACTAAGGCACCTTGTAGAAATTATATTGTGAAGCTAGGGTTTTGGGAAGTAAAAATTAGCTTGGCTTATGAAATTATTAAAGTACATCCTAATGGTCAATTAGTGACCATTTGAATGAATTTGACCTTAATTGGGACTGGAATGAAGCATGGCAAAGGGAAGGTGTGTGCTGCCTAGAGGGTGCAGAATGGTGACTGAAAATTCAGTCCAATTACATAGCCATAACTTTGGCTGTGTTAGTCCAATTGGTGTTTGGCCAATTGGACATGAAACTAGGTTTATAATGGCACATTTTTGCTGAAGAAACCATGCCCAAAGGACCAAAGCAAGAGGACCAAAACTTGGCCCCAATCCGGAACCCTGAAACTGATTCTGCAGAATTGGCCAAATGAACAGTAACTGTTCATTTGGCCATAACTCACTGTAGATTTGGTCAATTGACCTGAAATTTTTACAGCAACAAGTTAAGACATAGACAAACAACTTTTATGAAGGAACCTACCCCAAATTATGGCCAGAACCCATCCAAACAAGTGACTCTAGTTACTGTTCATGCACTGTAGATATGGTAATTTTCTGCAGAATGCACATTCGGCCAGCTTGGGTCTTTGGACCATATCTAGAGCTACAAAACTCCAAATGGAGTGATTCAAAAAAGGAAATTCAACTAGACAAAATAAGGAACAACTTTCATGTTTTACATTTCTTCAAATTCCTACAGTAACAGTGTCCAATGGAACAGTGAAGTTGACTCACCAAAACTGAAAATTCTGCTTGTGTTGAGTTACACTTTGGAATGTTATTAACACTTAATGCCAACAAGTTTTAAACACCAAATGTGGTATGTTGGGAGTGCCAAAGTCAATGTACACATTTTTATTCTAAAAGTCAACATTTTTGTTGACCAATGATGAATAGTGACACCAAAAATTTGAAATTCACAAATTGAAGAATTTAAAAGTTTCAAATGCCCTAGTATACCTAACAAGATTGGTTTGGATAGTTTGGCATGCCAATAGGGTTCAGTTAGCAGTACTGCACATGGCAAAAATGCCATTCTGTGATTTCATGGCTTTTAGCCATTCTGACTTTACATTGAGACTTGGCCTTGTGCACGAGATTATTCTGACTTGGTAGGCGTTACATTTGCCTGCCGGATGATGCACATGCGACCGATGGTGTGACGGCCCGAGGTACTAGATACCCAGTGCCAGTTTACCCGTTATCCAGTCCAGTCATCTAGTGTAGGTTACTTGGGCAACCAAATGAATGAAAATGAGCAATGTAGAAGAAATAAATGAATGGATATACAAATACATGACAAACAAAACATGTACATGCAATACATATTTATATCTGTTATTTCTTGTTATTTTATTATTGCACCACTAAGCATTATTGCTTAGCGCGTTGCTTTTGCCACGCGTAGGTACTGGAGATCCCGATCGTGAGCCCAGTATACCGCAGACTGGGTGAGTTCATCCTGTAGATCTGCACAGTGTCCGTGTCACCTCACTACCTGCAGTGCATTGGTAGGGCACTAGGTGTCATTTTGTCATTTTGATATTTTGTAGCAGATTTTTACTTTTTCATATGTATTTGAACTCATGTAATATATTTTGATGTCCATGTAGATAATGAAAGTTATGACTATGAATGCAAAAATTTGAGCATGTATTTATCGCTTGTATATGAGAAATGGATGTTTGTGAAATGAAAAGATTATTGAGAATTTGCTATTGAGAAATATTGTTGAGATTTTGGATATTGGAGTTTGAGATGATGGAATAAAAATATTGGAAGTGTTTTTAACAGGTTCCGAAGAACGGTTTTCTCCATTTTTAGCCGGTACTCCGCTGGATTTTCTTTAAAATTTTCGGAACCTTAAATGAATGATACTTTTGATAAATGGTTTAAATAAATTGTATTTCATAAATTATATGCTAAAGCATGATATAAATTAATTGAGGAATATTAGAGTGTGCCGGTATACCGTGTGGCATTACTTACTCGGGTATACTGTACACGGGTAAGGGGTGTCACATGGATAATATTCTGTTGATAGGTAACGACATAGGTATGTTGACAACTATAAAGGTATGGTTGTCAAATACATTCTCCATGAAAGACTTAGGGGAGGCAACCTATATTCTTGGGATTCGCATCTATAGAGATTGAGCAAAAAGAATAATTGGTTTATCCTAAAGTCTATACTTGGAAAAGGTGTTAAAGAGGTTTAACACGCATGATTCCAAGAGAGGATTGTTAGTAGTGAGACATGGTATCCACCTTTCTAAGGAGATATCTTCAAAGACACCTGAAGAAAGAGATAAATGGCTAGGATTCCATATGCTTTGGCTATTGGAAGTTTGATGTATGAAATGTTGTGTACTAGGCTGGATATCGCATATGCTATTAGTTTGACTAGCAGGTATCAATCCAATCCAGGTTTGGAACACTAGATAGCTGTCAAGAATATTCTTAAGTACTTGAGAAGAACTAAGGATTTATTCTTGATATATAAAGGTGGTGACTTGCAATTGGATGGTTATACTGATTCTGATTTCCAATCAGATATCGATGATAGAAAGTCTACCTCTGGGTATGTGTTCATTTGTAATGGAGGTGCAGTCAGTTGGAAGAGTTCCAAACAGAGTACGACTATAGATTCCACTACCAAGGCTGAGTATATTACTGCATCAGATGCTGCAAAAGAATATGTTTGGTTATAAGGAACCCCATTCTCACCAGAAATCCAAACACATAGAAAGGCACTACCACATTATCAGAGAAATAGTTGGGCAAGGCGATATAGCCATGTAAAAAATAGCATCATTTGAAAATCCAGCTAATTCATTCACTAAGCCTTTGTTACAAGCACAGTTAGACCGACATCTTGAGAAGATGGATCTAAGGTATTGTAATGAATGGCTCTAGTGCTAGTGGGAGATTGTTAGTAGTATGCCCTAGAGCATATCATTTAGTATGTATCTTGTACATATTTTATTAATAAAAGGCATTTTCACTTTTCCATTTACATAATATATTTATGTGTAATGGAAAAGATCCATTGATATTTTATTAGAAATTTTATTATTAAGTTGTTAAGAATATGAGTGACAGCATTTCTAGCACAAAGTATCATAAATAGGTTCACAATTGAGGATACTTCACAATAAGGACATGACTTATCCAGAAAGATTGTAATCATGTTTGTTCCCAAGTTATTTATATGAAATGTAAATAAGATGGAATGGTGAGCCTCATGCTATATAACAAACTTGATAGGCACTTATACATGATAAGTAGGCCGAACCAGTGATACTTATGACAAGCACATGGAGTTTACTCTTGTTAATGCATTGTCATAAATCATATTAGTGCATATGATCTTTAGACCTGATATAGCACAGTTATCTTGTATATAGGTGGTTTCAGTTTGATACTGCTTTTATACTTGTACTGTGTATGGGTATATGGGCATGTGTTGGCTCCTACTAGTTATATATGGAGGTAGGTGTTGATCAAGATGGAATCTGTTACCCTAAGTAAATAGGGATAAAATCCTATGATCATTTAATTATTCTTGATGTTTCAAGTTCCTGACCAGGATAGATAGATTTATTCAGAATAGAGTTTCTGATGAGAAAATCTTTTTAATCAATAACTGGAATTAAAAGAGAACATAATATTCATAACAAATGGGGTTTGACATAAACCATGACTTCAGCTCGAATTGGGATTTTGCAACAGAGAGATTCTAGTGCATAGTAACATATGATTATAGGTTCATTTAAGGTAAACCTTATTATTGATTGGGTGGCCATGGCATGCTATGCTAGGTGTTAACCATGGTCTATGAGGTGCATAAAATGGTTTAGAGAAATCATTTATAGTAAGAAAGAGTTCTGATGATATTAAGAGTTGATATCATGTCTCATTGATAATTAGTGATGAGCCTAGTAAATCACACACATACACAAATAATCACCAAATTAAATATGATTTAATTAATTAATTAAAAAGTTTAATTCATTAATTAAATAGGTTGGGTTTGCAATTAGATTGCAAAGTCCCTAGCATGGCTTAAAACCAAATCTAGGTTATTGGATGTATAGTATAAGTTAAATTTATATTTAAAGTATTTAAATATAAACTTAATTAATGAGAAATTAATTAATAGAGATTAATTATGTGACACCCCTTACCCGTCTACTGTATAGCCGAGTAAGATATGTTACACGGTGTACTGGAACACCTTATTTTAATTCAACTATTTTTATTCTTCCTAATGTACTTCTTTCATAGTTATGAAGTATCATTTGTGAAATATCATTCATTTAAGTCATTTATTGAAATTATTATTTTTTTGAGGTTCCGCAAATTTTATAGAAAATCTAGCAGAGTGCTGGCTAAAAATGGATAAAACAGTTCTTCAGAACCTGTGAAAAACACTTCCAAAATTTTCAATCAATTCTAAAATCCATTTCATCAACAAAATCTCAATATTTTTCAACAACATTTCCATTTCTCAATCATTCATTTCATATGATATTCATGTAAAAGCCATCAATAAATATTCACTTTTTCATTTATAAACATAATTTTTACTATTTACATTGATAATAAAATACATTACATGAGTCTCAATTTCATATGAGAAAGTAAAAGTTAATTACAAAATATCAAAACACAACCTAGTGTCCTACCAATGCACTAATGACGGTGAGGTGACACAGATACTATGCAAGCTGCAGAAGGTCTCTCCCAGTCTATGGTCTACTGGGCTCTCGGTCGGTCTCTCCAGAACCTACGCGTGGCAAAAGCAACGCTCTAAGCAATAATGCATAGTGGTGTCAATAATAGAATTAAAAAAAAAAATAGAAAATAAATATGCAGTGCATGTTCTGGTGTCTTACGCCGACAATTTTTTGATCATTATTGGTAATCTTATTTATTTTGTACTTGTTATATTCATAATTTCATTAAATTTATTCACTTTTATTTTTGGTTACCCAAGTAACCTATACTAGATGACTGAACTGGATAAACAGGTAAACTGGCACTGGGTATCAAGTACCTCGGGCCGTCACACCATCAGTCACATATGTATCTCCCAGTGTGCAACAGAACAGCTAATAAGCTGTAATAACATTAGGCACAAGGCCAAGTATCAATATAATGTTAGAATGCCTAAAAGCCATGAAATCACAGAATGGCATAATGCCATGTGCAATACTGCTAACCTATCTAAACCCATCTTGCTAGGTGTACTAGGGCATGTTATACTTTTAAATTTTACAATTCTTGAAATTTAAGTCTAGGTGTTACTATTCATTTTATTAGTCAACTAAAATATTGACTTTTGCATAGACAATAGGTACATTGGTTCTAATACTCCCAACATACCACATTTTGTATTCTAAAATTATTGGTATTGGTTGCCAATACCATTTCTAAGCTTAGTGTTAGTTATTCAAAATTTTCAGATTTCAAGCCTCATATTTTCTGTTCCACTGGTAATTTGTACAGTAGGAATTTAGCAAAATTGTCTTCATAAAAGTTGTTCCTTGTTTTGTCTAGTTACATTTCCTTATTTGAATCACTCCATTCAGAGTTTTGCATTAAGTTATGGCTAAACACCATAACTAGCCGGATTAGACAGAATCTAAAATTTTGGGCAAAACTGGTTCTACTAGATTTGGTAACCTAAGTTTGGTTGGCAATTTGACTAGGTTATGGTCAGACTTTGGATTTGTGTTCTTCATAAAAGTTGTAGGTCTATGTCTCAACTTTTTGCTGGTAAAATTTCAGGTCAATTGGACCTTTTTACACTAAGTTATGACCAATTCATTTGGTCATTTTGCCTAGGCAAAATGCAAGTCACTCGGATTAGGGTAATTTTTAGGTCAACTTTTTTTTGGTTTTCTAAGAAGGTTTCTCTACCAAAGTTATGCCAATATGTGTCTAGTTTCATTCCAATTAGCCTTGCACCAATTAAACCTCTACAATTCCATTTATAACTGCCCAAACCTACTGGACTCATGCTCAATCCTGCAGGTCAGCCAAGGCAGCTCACCCATACACAAATGCCAAGTCTCAACTCACTTCATTTCCTCATCATACATATTCAAATGGTCACTAATTGACTATTACAAGGTTAATGAACCATCACATGAGCAAACCCTAGAATTGTTCAAGTGTCCAATTTTTTTCATTTCCCACATGCACAATTCTTACATTTCATTTACTCAATTATGTTCAATCCCTCATCCACTACCAAAGGTTGCTCATAACTATTTTTCTACTGAGAAAAATCATCAAACCCTAGCTAACCCTAGCTGCCAAAATTGTAGGGTGCACACACACACTTGTTTATTTTATTTTCTTACCTTTCTTACACAATTCATGCCCTTAAACATGAATTAAAGCAAAAGGAACTAAGATTGGACACTAACCTTGAATGGAGCAGAATTTCAAGCTACCCAAACTTTTTTTTTCTTCCTCTTTTGGCTGCCTAGACGATGTTCAAGTTGCTAGATTAATTTTTTGTGAAGCTAGGTAAGGAATTCAAGTGAAATTTGGTGAGCTAATGAAGCTTTGGTGTGTTTTAATGGAGGTTTGGGTGGGAGGAGAGGGAAACGGGTGGTTTGTTGAAGGTGATGGCTACTGTTTTTTTTTTTTTTTTTTTTTTTGCTGTATCCTTATCCCTTTTTATTAGTTAATTTAAGTGTTAGTTAAATGTGATTGGTGGGATTTGCTTAATGACATCATAATGATGTCATAAATGAGCCTTTTATCTCATTTCCTATTTTTTTCTTCTCTACTCATTTTTAATTTAATTTTTAGCAATATTTATTCACATTTTATGTCATAATAATTATTTACTTGACTGGACAAGTCGGCCAAAAATCACTTCTGAAGGCGAAATGATCAAAATGCCCTCCGTTTGGCTTAACAGACTAAAATTGTCTGTACCAATTGAAAATTTTTTCTAAGCATTTTCTTGGCATTCTAATACCATAGAAACCTTAATGACCCTTCTCTGGAGTCCTAAAATTTATTTTATGAATTTTCCCCGGGTCTAGGGGTCCTAGTTGTGAGAACCGCAACTTCCCACTGGGTTACCCATCTCTAGGGCACCGGCTCGTTTAACTTGGTTGTATTTTATTTCTAAAATTTTTCCTAAATTTTTCTTATAGTATTTGAGTTAATTATGATTCTTCACTTTAGTTTAAATATTTTTTCGGACGTTCTAGCTATCCGGACCGACACCGGTCACCGGAACAGTAGAATGTACGAAGTTGCTACAGGAAGGGTGTTACAACTCTTCCCCTCTAATTTAAATTTCGTCCTCAAAATTTACCTAATGCAAACAGTTGAGGGAACTGTTGCCTCATCGTCTCTTCATTTTTCCAAGTTGCCTCTTTAGTGTTGCGGTGCCTCCAAAGCACTTTCACCAGTGGAATCTGCTTATTCCTCAACTCTTTCACTTCTCGAGCTAGGATCCGTATGGGTTCTTCTTCATATGTCAAATCTAATAGTACTTCAATTTCTTCCATGGAAATGACATGTAAAGGATCTGAGCGGTATCTTCTTAGCATAGACATGTAGAACACATTATGAATCTTGTCCAGCTCTAGTGGTAAAGCTAGCCTGTAGGCCACTGGACCCACACGTTCAATGACTTCATATGGGTCAATGAACCTAGAGATTAACTTACCTTTCCTTCCAAACCTCAGTACCTTCTTCCACGGTGACGCGTTGAGGAACACTTTGTCGCCAACTACATATTCTATTTTTTTTCTCTTCAGGTCGGCATAAGATTTTTGTCTGTCTGAGGTAACCTTTAGATTGACTTTGATTAGTTTTACCTTCTCCTTAGTCTGTTTCATCAGGTCTGGCCCTACTAGTTTATCTTCGCCTAATTTAGTCCAGCACACTTGAGTTCTACATTTCCTCCCATAGTGCTTCATACGGGGCCATTTGGATGCTAGCTTGGTAGCTATTGTTGTATGCAAATTCTGCCAGTGAGAGGTATCTATCCCAACTTCCCTCAAACTCAATGACATAATTCCTCAGCGTATCTTCAAGGACCTGACATATATTTCATGTTATTATTATCATTTCAATTCAATATTTGCATTAGTTCAATTGGTTTCAATTGTTTACCTGGATTACTCTTTCTGATTGCCCATCCGTCTGAGGATCGAAAGCTGTGCTAAAGTGGAGTTGTGTACCCAAGGATTCATGCAATTTCTTCCAAAATCTCGACATAAACCTTGGGTTTTGATCAAATATGATAGAAAGTGGAATTCCATGTAGTCTAACTATCTCACTGATATACAATTCTGCTAACTTCTCTAGTGAATAGTCAGTCCTAACTGGCAGAAATTGTACTGACTTCATCAATCTATCTACTATCACCCAAACTGCATCATACTTCTTCTGGGTGAGAGGCACACCACTTATAAAATCCATGGTGACTCTATCCCATTTCCATTCAGGTATGCGTATAGGCTGTAGCAAACCTGATGGAACTTGATGTTTTGCCTTGACTTGCTGGCATGCCAAGCATTTAGTCACATAATCAACTATGTCCTTCTTCATACCAGGCCACCAATACTGAAGCTTCAGATCATGATACATTTTTGTACTCCCTAGGTGCATAGCATAAATACTAGTGTGTGCCTCTTTCAGGATATTGGCTTTCAATTCCCCATCATCTGGTACACATACTCTTCCTTTATAGTACAGATACCCATCTGCTTTCACCTCATAGTTAGTTACCTTCCCTTCTGAGATTTTACTCATAATAGTCATTAACTTCTCATCTACCTTCTGCCCATCTAAAATCTGCTATAGCAGGTTTGGCCTCACTTACAACTCAACCAAAATAGCTCCATCTCAAGCCAAGGATAGACGTGCATTCAATGATCTCAAAGCTGTGATGAATTTTCTGTTCAAAGCATCGGCAACTACATTTGCCTTCCCAAGATGGTAGTCAATCACACAATCATAGTCCTTCAGGAACTCAATCCATCGCTTCTGTCTAAGGTTGAGCTCCTTCTAGGTTGGCAAGTATTTTAGGCTTTTGTGGTCTGTGTAAATATAACACTTTTCACCATACAAGTAATGCCTCCATATCTTCAATGCGAAGATAATTGTTGCAAGTTCTAGATTATGGGTAGGGTAATTTTGTTCATGTGGCCTTAGCTGCCTGGAAGCATAAGTGTAACACCCCTATTTGTATAGCCTGGTATATTTCACTGTTCCGGTGACCGGTATCGGTCCGGAAAATTAATGGGATTAGGGCCACACTTAAGACAACTTGAGAAGCCATAAACACAAATAATTAGTAATGTTTAATTAGTTAACTATAAATAAGAAAAACAGAACATAAGAGGTTAAACGAGCCGAGAGTCACAGTGATGAGTGACCTTATCGGGAACGACTGCGAAGTCATTTTAAACTCAAATTTCGAACCATAAAAAGTGACGCCGCAGTCCTTAGGACCCTTATGAACACAGTGGAAAAGAGAAAATCACAAAAAAGAACTGTTAAGCCAGTCAAATAATTAGGTCAGGGAGCCGGAAGAAATATGGAATTATTTACAAACAGGGTTGAACCGGCGAGGGGCAATTTGGTCAATTGACCCCGAGAGCTGACTCCTGACCTAACTATCAAATAAAATCGGAGAAAAGAAAATTTCAGAATCGAGAATTAAATTAAAGAACTAATAGAAAAAAATAAATAGAAAAAAAAAGATGGAAAAGTCAAAGGTGATGACATCATGCATGATGTCATAAAGGATTAATTAATTTATTTTATTAAATTGGGATTTTTGGTCTTCTAAAAGGGGATAATTACTAACAATTAAAAAGAAAAAAAAATCACTTTCTTCCTCCCCATGTCCAACCGTCCCTCTCTCTCACCATTTCTCTCAAAAATCCTCCATTGATGAATATTTGAAGCTCATAAAACCCTAAATTTTCTTCATAATTCCCATAATTCCCAACACCAAATCTTGATATTAGACCTTGGTTAAGAACTTAGAAGCAAAGAAAGGAAGAAAAAGTGAAGAGATTGAAGTTGGGAAAAGCTTCATCAAAGGTAAGTCTCCCTCTCCTAACTTAAATTAATTTATACTTATGAAAATGATGTTGAGCAAGTGAAAATTTAATGAAAAAAGGAAAGAAATATTGTGTTGAGGGAAAAAGGGAAATTCAGCCAACTTGATGGGGGTTAGGGTTTGATGGAATTGATAGAATTGAACATGTAATTGAGGTTTGATGTATTAGAATGAGTTTAAAAGCTTTAATTAGTTGAATGGTTAAGTTGAAATTCTTAAATGCGATTAATTGCAACAAAGTAGTGAGATTAGGGTTTTGAGACAAATTTTGGAGAAATGCATAAATGATGACTTTGGTCTATTGTGAGATGAAAAATGGTCAATAATGACCAAAAAAGATGTGTGGATATTGTGAGAATGGAAGTTAAATTCGTAGGTCAAATGCAGCATGACCAAACCAACTTTGAAGGACCAAAACGGAACATTTACAAGTCCAATTGATATGCCACCAATTGGAGATGAAAATAGACATAAAATAGCACAATTTTAATTAAGGAACCATGGCCAAAAACTGACTAAAACTTGGTGAACCAATTGACCAAAGTGAAATGAGAGCAGGCTGCCACTGCACCAAACTGACCAAATGAATAGTAACTGTTCATTTGGTCATAATTCGAGCTAGACAGGTCAAATTGACCTGAAATTTTACCAGAAATTAGATAAGATATAGATATAAAACTTTCATGAGGAACACCAACCCAAATTATGCCATTAACCCATTCAAATTATTGAGCAAAGTTGAGTTACTGTACCTGCAAAACTGCAGGATTGCCATTTGAGCAGTAATGTTTGAATGGCTATAACTCTCTCCAGAAAACTCTGATTTAGGTGATTCTTAAACCGACGGAAACCTAAGACATAGTAGAACATTTCATATGAAGAAAGTTAGACCAAATTATGGACTTAACTTGATCAAATTATTGAATGAAATTGGACCAAAAATCTGCTAGAACCAAAATTGCTGCATGAACAGTGCACGTGAACAGTAATGTATTTTGGCTATAACTTGAGCTACAAAACTCCGATTGGGGTGATTCAAAAATGAGAATACACTTAAGACAATAAGGAACATTTTCTATGAAGGAAGTTTTGCCAAATTCCAACAGTAGATGGACCAATGAACAATGCAATTTAGAACTCCAAAACCGAAAATTGGCAATTTTGCCTAAAAGACCTAAGCTTTGAGAAAATGGCCAAAACCAACAAGTTTAGTGACCAAAATGTGGTATGTGGGTGAAGTTGGAATTCCCATACCTATTAAGTCTTAGAAAGTCAACTATTTGACTTGAATAGTGTAGTGAATAGTAACCCGAAATACAAAATTTAAAGAACGTCGAATTTAGCACGTTAGAGCTAGGTAATTGTAAAGCTAAATTTATTTTGGATTTATGTTAAGTTCTAGTACTGAAACATTGTAAAATTGTGTGTTTCAGTTGAAAAGAATATCGGAAAGGAACTCGAGGAACCGAGTCAAGGCTAAGGGACGACTCGCTTGAGGTTTGTGCACAATAAACCCTATTTAAGCATTTTATCCTTGAAAAATTGATTTAGTACGCATTATGAATTTATGAACTTTTGTGTTGCCACCTTGTGATCAAATTGTAACTTTGGAAATTGATTTGATTTTTGTATGCAATACTTGAATGAAATGTTTGAAATGGATTTTTGATTCACACTTAGCATGATAATTACTTATTATTCCTCCTCCATTTATGGGGTTGAGATCGTTTATTTTCCTCCCTCTCTGGCTTGCCAGTTGAGGTTGTAGATCGAATGAGTACTCATTAGCTAGCTAGCCACCTCCCTCATTGATTTTCATTAATGGGGTTGAGATTGCTTTTTCGTGGTGTACAACACGGCATTGATCGGAAATTTTGTGTCATGTCTTAAGTTGTGTATGACTTTGGCAACACTCTGTTTATGAAATTGTTTGACTAAACTGTGTTTAATAGATTATTTGACAAAATGGTGTTATTAGGAACTTTGATAATTGTTGAAATGTGTTTGAGAAACATTTGAATTGTGTTTGGCAATGAATGATTTAATTATTGCATTTTAAATTTTTATTGTGCACCACTGAGTATTTTTATACTCAGCGATAGCTTATTTTGCTGTCGCAGATAAGAGCAAGGGGAAAGCAGCAGAGTGAGCTGCTGTTGAATCGAGGACTACTCTGACCATTTTGTACGGGTATTATTTTATACCCTTGTAGATAATCTTGATGTAAATATAGAAATGTTATTTGTATCAATGTAAGTTGAGCAGTTGTAAATAAATTGTAATAATATTATTTTGGATTCTCTTCTGTAAATTTAATATTTGTTCATATGAATTTTCTGCTTTATGCTTTGTGAATGGAAATATTAAATATTTTGAGATGATTAAGTCATTGAAGGTTGGGAGTTGTGAAATATTTTTGGAAGTGCTTTTTACAGGTCTTTGAAGAACTGGTTTCTCAAAATATAGAGGAACTCACAAAATTTTTATAAAATTTGCTGCAAAATTAAAATGGACAAAAATTTTTATTAGTATTTAAACTTGAATAAACGATTTTAAATTCTTATCAAAATGCTCACCACTTCCAAAATGTAAGAAAATTGTTTTAAAATCCCTTGTAAGGTACTTAATGAGTTATCGGTAGGTGAAGTTCGGTAGTTCATTAAGTATTATACGGGATCATGTTATGCCTTACAGAGGGGTAAGGTGTGACAATAAGCAACCACCTTCCCCTCTAGCATTAATACACACCCGAACCCATTATGAGAGGCATCACTGTAGACCACAAAGTCCTTTCCCAACACTGGCTGTGTTAACACTTGTGCCTCTGTCAACATAGCCTTCAACTTCTCAAAACTGGCCTGACACTTATTGTCACACCCTATCCCTCCGTAAGGCATAACATGATCCTATAGTATACCTAATGAATTACAAACTTCGTCTACTGATAACCCATTAAATACACTACAAGGGATTTTAAACCTTTTCTTACTTCTTTTTATAGTGGTGAGCACTACTTACAGGTGTTAAAAAAAAATTTTTAACTGAAGTGAAACCAGATAACACATTTGAAGAATTAATAATTTCTATAAAAATTTTGGCAGAGTGCCATTTGTATTTTGAATAAAAAAGTTATTCAAAAACCTGTAAAAAACACTTCCAATATTTTGTTCAATCCCTAAACTCCAATATCCAATCAACACAATAAGTTTCTCAACATTTGCCAACTCAAATCCACAATAATTTTCCAGTATTTTCAAAAGCTGAGATAAAAGAAATATATCATAATATTTACACACCAAAATAATTTACAAATTTAGTTTACAACTCTAATGTACAATTTTAATGTACAATTTTAATTTTACAATTTTAATTTTACAATTTTAATTTATAACTACTCAAAATCAAGAATAATTTATACATACAGTGAACATACATTATAATATAAAATGCAAAATATGGTATACTCAATATACCCGATGAACTCTCAATGTAGCAATAGCAGCCTAGTCTGCTGCCCTGTCAGTCTGTCTACCTGCGACAGTAATGAAAAGCTATCGCTGAGCCAATGTCTCAGTGGTGCACAACATTAATAAAATGCAGCTTTAAATCATAAATCATAAGTCGTATGAATAGTGGATACTTAAAACCATAATTAAATTTAAAGACAGTGAATGTCATAAAGAATTTAAACTCCATTTTACAATATCATAATAAATATCAATAAATCATACACACAGCTTAATCATGGTTTCATAGTCCAATTCATCCCAAAAGCCGATGGCTAGTGAGGAATAACATAGCCAGCTAGCAATAATATGAGTACTCATTCTATTCATCCTCAACAGGCACACACCTCAACACTTCAGCCAGAGAGGGAATTCAAAGTCAATTCATCCCACTAGATAAGCTAGAGAGAAATTCAATCAATATACATGATAGCTATGGTTTCAAACCATTTGCAATGTTTTTCAAGCAATAAGTATCCATCAAATATCCATTCAAATAATTTTCCACAATTTAAAACAATAACATACAAATAATCATAATTTATTTCAATTGAAAAATTCAAAAGAAATAACTGTTGTGCACAAACCTCTAATAAATGTCTCTTAGCCCTGACTCAGTATTTCCTTCCCCTTCCCTAAGTCTTTGCTAACTGAAACACACAATTTGAAGTGTTTCAGTACTCATTTAAACTGTTTCTAACAATAAGGCTTAATAATTAACTTATTGAATTCTATCATTTTTCTTAGTCAACCTAAAATGTTGACCCTCGATGCACTCTAGGTGAATTAGGTTTAATGTTACCAATATGTCACATTTTATAGCCTTTTAGTGTTGGTACATGTTACCAAATTCACTTTCAAGTATATTGCATTTTATTGCAATTTGTCAGATTTCGGTGTACTATTTTGACCTATCCGGACGACCTAGTTTCCTTGATTTTCGGGTTTTGGTCCAAACTACAAACTTGTAGCTCTAGGTCTTATTGCACACAGGGAAAAATTTCAGGTCATTGTGAGTTGTGTAGACCAAGTTATGGTTAATTTACCAATGCTGGACAGAATGCACCAAAATGGTAACTTTAGGTCATTTTTAGGTCACTTTTGGTTCGGCCAATTTTTATACCCGAAATTGTGCAAGCTATTTGGCTTCATTATAGCTATTTCTGGGCTTTGGTGTCTTCATAAGAATTGTAGATCTATGTCTAAACTATTCATGATAAAAATTTCAGGTCATTTGGCCCTGTTTTGAGTAAGTTATGGTCAAAATACTAACTACTGCCCAAATGGTCAATTTTCAGGTTTTCAAGTCACTAATCCGGATTTGGTCATTTTTCAAGTCACCTTCTAGGCAGAATTTTGGTAAGCTTCCTTCATGAAAGTTGGCACATTTTGTGCCTAGTTTCACCTTCAATTGGTCTCATACCAATTGGAGTCATACACTTAAGGTTTTAAGCCAAAACACATACTACCCTACTACACACTCCTCATCACTTACCAATTACATATTCAACACTTATCAAATTACTTCCTTCATGCCAATTCTGGTTTTTACCTTACCATTAACACACTTTACATTACATTTTGGTCATTTTGAACAGCTTGTAACCATTCTCAATATGCACACTAAAACACAGAATTTTCCAAAGTCCATTTACACCATTTAACCACATGAACAAACCCCATTTACATACCCAATTCGAAACTATTATACACATATACATGCTGCCATCAATAAAAACATAATTCAACAATAATTTCATGAACTTAAACACTTTAATCTTCTTCATGAGGCTGCCACTAGTTTACACATACCCATCAACATCCACTTTCACTTTTCCAAGCTTACAATCAAACTTTACACATGGGATTTAACTTCAATACAATTAAACATTTAAATCAACATTCAAACAGCCATTTACATGTAAGGACAAGCTGTTCATAGTGAGATTTCATCGCTGCCAAAATAGCTCAACTCCAATAAGTCATCAAATATAAAAAATTCTTCCATAAATCAACTACCCACAACATCCACTCAAAGTTTAAGGAAGCAAGGTTGAAAAATACACACTTACCACTTTTGAACTTCTTCAAAACCTCACCAAAACTTAACTTTCTTGCTCCAAGTATGCTGCCCAAGGTATGGTGGTCAAGTTTAGTAAAGGAACCTAATGGAAAAAGTGGCTAAAACATGCTTACATGGAGCTCTCACCATGGATGACTATGGAGGTTTCCTCCCAAAGTGTTTAGGCTGAATTTTCCCAAGGTTGAAGAATATAGAATCTTCTACCCATATGCTAATTCAAGGTCCACTTTGAAGATGTTAGTGGAGCACTAAATCAATTAAAAGTTTGTTTATTCCAACATTACAATTTCCCACATTTTCCTCCTATCTTTTGCTATTTAGATTATGTACCACTATTTTAATTTTTCATGACATTTTCCAAGTATAATATCATTTATTTTTAATGGACATTTAGGTCAAAAGACATCTCAGGGTATCAAATGACCACAATGCCCCTATTCGGGTTGCATTCCTGATTTTTCGGTAACACCGAGTTTTATCGTTTTCTCGATTTCTCATTTTTCTTTATACTAATTAATTAATTTTTCTTTGATATTTCTAATGATATTTATACTTCAATAGATGTTTATTTAAGTCTTAAAAATATTTTCTAGGGTTTCCCACAGTCCAGGGCTAGTCAACGGTCCACGCCGCAACTTTCCGATGCGGTCACCCATCGCTATGGTTCTCGGCTCGTTTAACTAGGTTACATTTCATTGGTATTATTTTTTCTTGTATTTTCTCTCTTGTATTTCATTATTTTATGTCTCCTTACTAATATTTAAAAGTAGTTCTAGGCATTCTAGTTATCCTGGACAATCGTCACCAAACAAAGAGAACGCTCACCGAACATAGGGTGTTACAATTCTCCCCTAAAATAAATTTCATCTCGAAATTTTACCTAGCATCAGTTTCTGAATAGCTGTGGGTGTTGTCTCCTCATGTCCTCTTCACGTTCCCAAGTAGCTTCCTGGCCTGAATGATGGTTCCATAGCACTTTAACTAGAGGTATCTGTTTGTTCCTCAGCTGCTTCACCTCATATGCCAGAATTTCTATGGGTTCTTCCTCATATGAAAGGTCTGGATTTACCTCAATCTCTTCAACTGATAGTATATGAGATGGGTCAGATCTGTACCTCCTTAACATGGACACATGGAGGACACTGTGTATCCTTTCTAGCTCTAGAGGTAATGCCAACCGATATGCCAAAGGACCCACTCTTTCCAGAACTTCATATGGTCCGATAAAGCGAGGACTCAGTTTCCCCTTTCTGCCATATCTCATATTCCTCTTTCAAGGAGAAACTTTAAGGAATACCTTATCACCCACTGCATATTCAATATCTCTTCTCTTCATATCAACATAGGACTTCTGACTATCTGATGCAGCCTTGAGTCGATCTCTAATCAATCTGATCTTTTTCTCTGTATGCTGAACAATTTCTTGCCCAATCATCTTCCTTTCACCTACTTCATCCCAACATAGGGGAGTTTTGCACTTCCTGCCATACAAAGCTTCATATGGAGGCATCCCAATGCTTGATTGGTAGCTGTTGTTATAAGCAAACTCAATCAAAGGCAAGTGTATATCCCAACTACCTTCAAACTCAATCACACAAGCCCATAGCATATCCTCCAATATCTGAATTACCCTCTCAGACTGGCCATCTTTCTGTGGGTGGAATGCTGTACTAAAGTTCAATCTAGTTCCTAGGGCTCTCTGAAGACTACCCCAGAATCTAGAAGTGAACCTAGGATCTCTATCAGATACAATCGATACTAGCACTCCATGCAGTCTTACAATCTCATATATGTACAATCTGGCCAATCTCTCCAAGCTATAGTCCATCTAAAATGGAAAACAGTGAGCAGACTTGATTAGTCTATCAACTATAACCCATACTACATCATGACTATTATATGTCCTCGGAAGTCCCATCACAAAATCTATAGTTATCTGTTCCCACTTCCACTCTGGTACTAGCAATGGATGTAACAAACCAGGTGGAACTTGATGTTCTGCCTTTACTTGCTGACAAGTTAGGC
This sequence comes from Hevea brasiliensis, assembly GCF_030052815.1. Lineage (NCBI taxonomy): Eukaryota > Viridiplantae > Streptophyta > Magnoliopsida > Malpighiales > Euphorbiaceae > Hevea > Hevea brasiliensis. The sequence goes on from NC_079504.1 coordinate 93,271,572, forward strand.
ATTTGGAAACAAATTCAGCTATATCCCTCTTCATACCCATCCACCAGTAATGCTCTTTTAGGCCTCTGTACATTTTAGTTCCACCAGGGTGCATAGCAAAAGGAGACTCATATGCTTCCTTCATAATGATCCGTCTCAATTCCACATCATTAGGAACACACATTCTGCCCTGATGTAGTAGTAAACCATCATCTCTCACAGAAAATTCAAGTTTCTTGCCCTGCTAGACTTCTTTCAGTAGCTTTTGATATTTTTCATCATTCTCGAGACCATTACGACCGATCAATCAACACTGGCTGTACATTCCATGCAACTACTGTCTGTCCCTCATCATCTGATGAGAATCAAGCTACATCTACACCAAAGGATATCATCCAAGGTCCAATTACTAGAGCTAGAGCTAAATCACTTCAGAATTTAATTTATGAAATCTTAAGGAGCAAGGATTATAAGCTGGAATGGCAAGAAGAAAATTATAAAGGATTAAATTTGATGAAAATTAAGCTTCGAAGTGACCAGGTGTTAGGTAGAGCATTAGGTTACATAGAATAAACTGTGGACATGCATGTACCAGATCCAACCCATGTACATGCACTGCTGGCACCTTTTTGAGAGAATATTCCTTGCTGTTATAACCACCTCTCTTTTGGACTTAAATGCCCTTATTTGCTACTGTATTAAATTTACTTTTTGTAAGGAGTTTTTAGTCTTTTGATAGATTAATTTTTGTTTAGACTTAAAGCTCCTTGCAGCTGTTATTAAAGTAGGGATATTTTTGTCTTTAGCTTTGGAGCCAAGAGACTAAAAATACAAGTGTAATGAGAGAGTGGAGGACACACTTTGAATATTAATGAAAGACTGTTTCTGCTCCACTAGTGAGTAAATTGGTTGTTGCCTTTGTTCTTGTGAAGCTCATTAACTTGCTGAGATTTCTATCTTGCAAGATTTAATGTGCATAATATTCTTGTTTTATTCATTCTCCATATGAATTAGGTCAAGAATCCCATTTCTGATATTTTCTTTGAATTACACAGCAATCTGATTGTGCTGGTTCAAAGAATCAAATTCATACATCTTGATTTGGTGCTCTCCATATTGTTCCTTTAATTCTTGAATGTGGGTTTTCAAGTTACCAATTACTTGAAGGTTCACATTAGTTTTGGTATCAGAGCAAAGGGACGTCCAAACAAGGTAGATTCTCTATTTGCTTCTTATTCTTTGTGTTTGTTACCTTTTTCATATTTACTGTTTGGCTCTAGTTCCATATTTGTTTCTCCTTCTTCATCTTGCATCTGGTTCTTTCTTCCTAAGCCTTGATTTCCTTCTTATTGTGTTTCTGTTAATCAGATTTTTGTTCATTGTATGCTTGATCGAAATTGGCTCTTGGGGTTTAGTATGACCTGTTTATTTAAAAATTTGTTTTGTTGAGTTTGTCTTAGGGTTTTGGGTTAATCAAGCCAAAGCCATTATTCTAGCTATCCATCTTGCTTCCTTCATTGTGATATCAAGCATGAGAGATTATTCGGGTCATTGAGTTCAACTTACCTATTAGGCCTGAAACTGTACTAGCATTATTTGGGTGTGTTTAAGACGTTGGGTGTAAATTTTGGGGGTTGTTTGATTTTGTTTTCCTGCTGAACCAAAATTTTGTGGCAAACCCGATCAAATTATGTTCACATAGCAAATTGACCTAGAAATTCCTGAAAATTTGTAGGGTGTTTATACCCCACTTGAGTAGTTCCCAAATTAAATTTCAGCTTAAAATTCAACCGTTTGTGTGGGGAACCAAAATTTTGCGATAGAATCGGTCAAATTAACTTCACATAGCAAATATACTCAGAAATTTCTGAAAAATTACTGGTTGTTTATACCCCATTTCAGTAGTCCTCGAATTAAATTTCAGCTTAAAATTCTACCGTTTGTGTGGGAAACCAAAATGTTGCGGCAAACTCGATCAAATTAAGTTCACATTGCAAATCAGCCCAGAAATTCCCAAAAATTTACAGGCTGTTTGTGCCACATTTGAGCTGTTCTCAAATTAAATCTCAGCTCAAAATTTAATCGTTTGTGTGGGGAACCAAAATTTTGCGGCAAACACAATTAAATTTGGTTTACATAGTAAACTCACAAGAAAAGCCTTAAATTCTAGCAGCAATTAGTCAGTATTGGGTTGCATTTGCCTACTCAATTTCAGATCAAAATACACTCGTTTGCTTGGTGATCCTAAATTTATGCAATTCTTAGTGTATTGTGTGAACTGCTGGTAATTGTGATAAGTTGGTGGCAAACTTGGAGATTTAAGCTTGATATCTCTTCTTTAGGTTGTCTCTTTTCCAGCTTACTACTCTTTTATTTTGGTGTCTTCTTTCTTGATTCCTTATTGCATTACATTTCCATACTTGAGCTTTTCTTTTCTTGACTTCTTGAGTCACATTATTGCTTTTTTTTTATTACTTGTTTTGATCCGTCACATTCAAGAATTTTATTGTGTGTTAAATTTTTGTGAGTATAGTCTTGGTTTGAGTTACTTGAGTTTGATGAGAACTTGTGGACATAGCTAAGAGAAGTAAAAGGCACAGAGTGGTGAGTTCATAAGAGGGGAAAGCCTTGTTGAGTTAAACACAAGTGGAGTGCCTTATTGAGTGTAAACACGTAAGGGAGTGAGTGAGGTGTTTTCTTTACACTAACCATTTTCTTGCAAGTCTGAAAACATGTCTAGAAGGTGTGATGGTAGTGAGGGGGAAGGTGAAAATCCATTCTACATGCAGGCTGTCAGACAACAATTTGAAAGAATGAATGTTGTGTGCAATGGAATCATAGATAGGTTGGAAGGATTGGAGCAAAGAGATAGGCAAAATGAGAGAAGGCCAAATAGGAGGGATCTTGTACCTCTAATAGTTGAATCTGATGAAAATGAGGTTGATAACTATGATTTTGAGGTTGAAAGACCTAGGAGGGGTAGATATGAGAGAAGAGCTGAAGATAGGAGGAATGGGGATAGGAGGATAAGAAGAGAGGAAAGAGAGAGGAATAGGGTAGATGACAATATCAAAAGTATTAAAATGAGCATCCCTTCTTTCTAAGGGAAAAATGATCCGGATGTGTATCTAGAATGGGAAAGGAAGGTAGAAGCTGTCTTTGATTGTCATCACTATTCAAAGGAGAAGAAAGTAAAGTTAGCAGCAGTAGAATTTACTGATTATGCTTTGGTATGGTGGGATCAAGTGTTGATTAGTAAAAGGAGAAATTATGAGCAATCAATTACAACCTGGGGTGAGATGAAAACTATAATGAGAAGAAGATTTATTCCTAGTCATTACTATAGAGAGCTACATTAGAGATTACAAAGATTGACTCAAGGTTCTAAAAGTGTTGAAGATTATCATAAAGAAATGGAAATTGCTATGATTAGAGCAAATGTAGAGGAGGATAGAGAAGCCACCATGGCCAGATTCTTGAATGGGCTAAACAAGGAGATTACTCATATTGTTGAGTTACATCACTATGTTGAGTTGGAGGATATGGTCCACATGGCTATGAAGGTAGAAAGGCAACTTAAAAGCAAGTCAAAATTTGGAGGAAATGCAGGTACTTCTTCATCTTGGAAGTCTAACTGGAAGAAGGAGGATAGGGAAAAGGCTGTTAGCAAATATAAGAAAAATGAGGAAAAGGAAAAGAAGGTGAAGAAGAAATTTGTAGAAAGTAAAGGAGAGGAGGTTGCAATTACTACCCGAAATAGAGATGTGAAGTGTTTTAGGTGTTTGGGTAGTGGACACATAGCTTCTCAATGCCCTAACAAGAGAGTCATGGTCATGAGAGAAAATGGTGAGATAGAAACGGAGGAGGAAATTGTGAGTGATTCCACATCTTCAGGGGAGGAGGATGCAGAGGTAGAATATGCTGTTGAAGGAAGTGCTCTAGTGATTATAAGAGCATTAAAAGTAAAGGAGGATGTTGGTGATGAATTGCAAAGAGAAACAATTTTCCATACAAGGTGTCTTATCCAAGACAAAGCTTGTAGTGTCATCATTGATGGGGGAAGTTGTGCCAATGTTGCTAGTACTATTTTGGTGCAGAGTTTAGGGTTGAGGACTTTGAAACACCCTAGACCCTATAAATTGCAGTGGTTGAATGAATGCAGTGAGGTGAAGTAACAAAACGAGTGCTGATTTCCTTTGCAATAGGAAAGTATCAAGATGAGGTTATGTGTGACGTGGTTCCAATGCAAGCTGGCCATTTATTACTTGGCCAACCATGGCAATTTGATAGAAAGGTGATCCACGATGGGTATAAAAATAGGTATTCTTTTGAAATAAATGGAAGGAAAATCATTGTGGCACCTATGACACCAAAACAGATTTATGAAGACCAAACAAGGCTTAAGCAAGCAATGGGTAAGGTAAAATCAAGAGTGGCCAGAAAGAGAGCAGAGAAGAAAAGAAGGAGTGAAAAGAAATTGACTAAAAATGTTGTGAGTGAGCAAGATAAGGGTGGTTGTGAGGAAAGAAAAGAGAGTAAAGAAAACATTCCAAGAGTGCTTGAAAAAGGTGAAACTTCGGCGCAAAAGGAGAGCTGTGCGGAAAGAGGGGAGAGAAAATTAAGCTTGTATGCTAAAGGAAGAGATGTGAGGAATGCCATGTTTGCCAACAAGCAAATGTTATTAATTGTGTTTAAGGACTCTTGTTTATCCACATCTGACATTGACCCCAATTTGCCTAGTGTTGTTGTCTCCCTTTTGCAGGAATATGAGGATGAGGATGTGCTACCTGAGGAGATGCCAGTTGGACTACCACCTATTCGAGGGATTGAGCACCAGATTGATTTTGTACCTGGAGCAGTTATTCCTAACCGTCCAGCCTATAGAACTAATCCTGAAGAAACCAAAGAATTACAAAGGCAAGTTGAGGAATTGCTAGCTAAGGGTTATGTGAGAGAAAGTATGAGCCCTTGTGCTGTACCCATCCTGTTGGTACCAAAGAAAGATGGCACATGGCGCATGTGTGTGGATTGTAGGGCGGTCAACAAAATCACTGTAAAATATCGCCACCCTATACCTAGATTGGATGATATGTTGGATGAACTTTGTGGTGCTTGTGTTTTTACCAAAATTGACTTGAAAAGCGAATATCATCAAATTCGCATGAATGTAGGAGATGAATGGAATACTGCATTTAAAACAAGCATGGACTATATGAGTGGTTAGTGTTGCCTTTTGGGCTAACTAATGCTCCTAGCACTTTTATGAGATTGATGAATCATGTGTTGCGTGCTTTTATTAGAAAATTTTTTATTGTTTATTTTGATCATATATTGGTTTATAGTAGAGACATGAATGAACATATGCATCATTTAAGAGCTGTATTCGATGTGTTAAGAAAGGAAAAATTATATGCTAACTTGAAGAAATGTTCATTTTGCATGGAAAAGGTTGTCTTTTTAGGATTTGTCATTAGTGCTAATGGTGTTGAAGTTGATGATGAAAAAATTAGAGCTATTAAAGATCGCCCATTTTAAAGTCTCAGATCCAAGTATGTAGTTTCCATGGACTAGCTAGTTTCTATAAAAGATTTATTAAGAATTTCAGTACCATTGCAGCACCATTAAATGATCTTGTCAAAAAGAATGTTAATTTTGTTTGGGAACAGAAACAAGATGATGCTTTTCACAAAATTAAAGACATGTTATGTTCCGCTCCTGTATTGGCTTTACCTGATTTTTCTAAGACTTTTGAGATTGAGTGTGACGCATCAGGAATAGGTATTGGAGCCATTTTAATGCAGGATAAGAGACCAATAGCATACTTTAGTGAGAAGCTTAATGGAGCAGCTTTGAATTATTCTACATATGACAAAGAGTTGTATGCATTGGTACGTGCCTTGGAAACGTGGCAACACTACCTTTGGCCAAAGCAATTTGTCATCCACACAGATCATGAGTCATTAAAGCATATCAAGGGGCAAAATAAGTTGAGTAGGCGTCATGCAAAATGGGTTGAGTTCCTTGAGACCTTCCCATATGTGATTCAATACAAACATGGGAAAGAAAATGTGGTTGCTAATGCCTTATCTCGAAGGTATAACCTTATTGCCCTTCTTGATGCAAAATTATTGGGATTCGAATATGTGAAAGAATTATATGTTGAAGGTAATGACTTTGCTAGAGTGTATGTAGCTTGTGAAAAGAATGCTTTTGAGAAGTTTTATGAGCATGATGGATATTTGTTTAGAGAAAATAGATTGTGTGTGCCTAAGAGTTCCATGCGTGAATTACTTGTGAATGAGTCTCATGCTGGTGGATTAATGGGTCATTTTGGTGTTCTAAAACTTTAGATGTGTTGAAGGAACATTTTATTGGCCGAATATGAAAAGAGATGTTGAAAGAGTATGTGTTAGCTGCATTGTGTGTGCTAAGGCTAAATCTAGAGTTTTGCCACAAGGTTTGTATACACCTTTTCCTACCCCTGGTGATCCTTGGGTTCATTTGTCTATGGATTTTGTGTTGGGATTACCTAGGTCTAAACAAGGCCATGATTCAATTTTTGTTATTGTTGATAGGTTTTCAAAAATGGCACATTTTATTCCATGCCATAAAACTGATGATGCTACAAATGTTGCAAATTTATTCTTTAGAGATATTGTTAGGTTGCATGACATATCTAAGAATTTAGTTAGTCATAGGGATGTTAAATTCCTCAATCACTTTTGGAAGGTTTTGTGGGGAAAATTGGGCACCAAGTTGTTATTTTCCACCACTTGTCACCCATAAACTGATGGTCAAACTGAAGTAGTAAATAGGACACTAACTACTCTTTCGTGTGCTTTGGTTAAGCAAAATTTGAAATCATGGGAAGATTGCATTCCACTTGTTGAATTTGCATACAATAGAAATGTGCATTCTTCTACTGGCTATTCTCCATTTGAAATTGTGTATGGTTTCAATCCTTCAACTCCTTTGGATCTTTTACCTTTGCCTGTGAATGAGCTTGCTAGTTTAGATGGAAAAAGAAAAGCAGAATTGGTGAAGAAAATCCATGAACAAGCCAAGCTTCAAATTGAAAAGAAAAATGAAAAATATGCTAGTCAAGCCAACAAAGGAAGGAAGAAAGTCACATTTCAACCTGGAGATTGGGTATGAGTTCACTTGCGCAAAGAAAGGTTTCCCTCTCAAAGGAAATCAAAATTATAACCAAGATGTGATGGATAAAGTGCTGACCAAAATTAATGATAATGCCTATAAAATAAACCTGCCCGGTGAGTATAATGTCAGTGCCACCTTCAATGTTGCTGATTTATCTCCTTGTGTTGATGCAGGAACAGATTCGAGGATGAATCCTTTTGGAGTGGAGGGGAATGATGAGAATCAAGCTACATCCACGCCAAAGGATTTCATCCAAGGTCCAATTACTAGAGCTAGAGCTAAATCACTTCAGAATTTAATTTGTGAAATCTTAAGGAGCAAGGATTATAAGCTGAAATGGCATGAAGAAAATTATAAGGGATTAAATTTGATGAAAATTAAGCTTGGAAGTGATCAAGTGTCAGGTGGAGCATTAGGTTACATGGAATAAACTGTGGACATGCATGTACCAGATCCAACCCATGTACATGCATCTACTGGCACCTTTTTGAGAGAATATTCCTTGCTATTATAACCACCTCTCTTTTGGGCTTAAATGGCCTTATTTGCTATTGTATTAAATTTACTTTTTCTAAGGAGTTTTTAGTCTTTTGATAGATTAATTTTTGTTTGGACTTAAAGCTCCTTGCAGCTGTTATTAAAGTAGGGATATTTTTGTCTTTAGCTTTGGAGCCAAGAGACTATAAATACAAGTGTAATGAGAGAGTGGAGGACATACTTTGAATATTAATGAAAGATTGTTTCTGCTCCATTAGTGAGTAAATTGGCTATTGCCTTTGTTCTTGTGAAGCTCATTAACTTGCTGAGATTTCTATCTTGCAAGGTTTAATGTGCATAATATTCTTGGTTTATTCATTCTCCATATGAATTAGGTCAAGAATCCCATTTCTGATATTTTCTTTGAATTACACAGCAATCTGATTGTGCTGGTTCAAAGAATCAAATTCATACATCTTGATTTGGTGCTTTCCATATTGTTCCTTTAATTCTTGAATGTGGGTTTTCAAGTTACCAATTACTTGAAGGTTCACATCATCATCAATCTCTAAACTGGCATGCTGTGCTTTCAACTCATATACCATGGACAAAGGAGAAACTCTGAGACTTGCCATAGTCTTGCGACTTAAGGCCTCAACTACCACATTTGCTTTCCATGGCTGATAGTCTATTAAGCAATCATAGTCTTTAATCAATTCTAACCATCTCCTCTGCCTCGAATTCAATTCCTTCTGGGTGCCTAAGTACTTTAAGCTCTTGTGATCTATGTAAATGTAGCATTTCCCCCCATACAAATAGTGTCTCCAGATCTTCAGAGCAAAAACAATAGCTACAAGCTCCAAATCATATGTGGGGTAGTTCCTCTCATGCGATTTCAGCTAGCGTGATGCATAAGCAATGACATTTCAATCTTGCATTAGTACACAGCGTAACCCATTGGGTGTAATGATTGGGCTCCAACCACTAGAGGAATTGTCCGCTTTGGCCATAAGCCTCACGGTTTTGTCCCATAGGTGGAATGGAGAACTTCCCAGGAGGTCACCCATCCTAGGATTTCTCTCAAGCGAGCACGCTTAACCTTAGAGTTTTTTCAACTCTCCAGGCCATTCCACCAAAAGGCACCTCTAGTGATTAGTTCTCCTATTTTATATATCATTACTTTTTGAGCCCAAGACCATCTCCGTGCTTTGTCGATGTGGGATTTGCCTAAGGGACCTTTCTCCCCCCCTTTCGGAACTCAGCGTCCTCGCTGAGGTTTGCCCCACCAACGCCCAAGAGGACACGCAAGCTGCTCTGATACCAATTGTAATGGTCGGGCTCCAACCACTAGAGGAATTGTCCGCTTTGGCCAACCATAGGTGGAATGAAGAACTTCCCAGAAGGTCACCCATCCTAGGATTTCTCTCAAGTGAGCACGCTTAGCCTTGGAGTTCTTCCAACTCTCTAGGCCATTCGACTAAAAGGCGCCTCTAGTGATTAGTTTCTCTATTTTATATATTATTACTTTTTGAGCCCAAGATCATCACCGTGCTTTGCCGATGTGGGATTTGCCTAAGGGACCTTTTTTTAGAGCCCTTTAGTGTTGGTATATGTTACCAATTTCATTTTCAAGTGTATTGCATTTTATTGCAATTTACCAGATTTCGGTGTACTATTTTGACCTAGCCGGACGACCTAGTTCCCTTAGTTTTTGGGTTTCGGTCCAAACTACAAACTTGTAGGTCTATGTCTTATTGCACATGGGGCAAAATTTCAGGTAATTCTGAGTTGTGTAGACCAAGATATGGTCAATTTACCAATGCTGGACAGATTGCACTAAAATCGTAAGCTTAGGTCACTTTTGGTTCGGCCAGTTTTGGTATATGAAATTGTGCAAGCTATTTGGCTTGGTTCTGGCCATATCTGGGCTTTGATGTCTTCATAAGAATTGTAGATCTATGTCTAAAATATTCATGGTAAAAATTTCAGGTCATTTGGACCTTTTTTGAGTGAGTTATGGCCAAATACTAACTACTGCCCAAATGGTCAATTTTCAGGCTTTCAAGTCACTAATCCGGATTTGGTCATTTTTCAAGTCACCTTCTAGGCAGAATTTCAATAAGCTTCATTCATAAAAGTTGGCACATTTTGTGCCTAGTTTCACCTCCAATTGGTCTTATACCAATTGGAGTCACACACTTAAGGTTCTAAGCCAAAACACACACTGCCCTACTACACACTCCTCATCACTTACCAATTACATATTCAACACTTACCAAATTACTTCCTTCATGCCAATTCTGGTTTGTACCTTACCATTAACACACTTTACATTACATTTTGGTCATTTTGAACAGCTTGTAACCATTCTCAATATGCACACTAAAACACAGAATTTTCCAAAGTCCATTTACACCATTTAACCACATGAACATATCCCATTTACATACCCAATTCCAAACTATTATACACATATACATGCTGCCATCAATAACAACATAATTCAACAATAATTTCATGAACTTAAACACTTCAATCTTCTTCATGAGGCTGCCACAAGTTTACACATACCCATCAACATCCACTTTCACTTTTCCAAGCTTACAATCAAACTTTACACATGGGATTTAACTTCAATACAATTAAACATTTAAATCAACATTCAAACAGCCATTTACATGCAAGGACAAGCTGTTCATAGTGAGATTTCATCGCTGTCAAAATAGCTCAACTCCAATAAGTCATTAAATATCAAAAATTCTTCCATAAATCAACTACCCACAACATCTACTCAAAGTTTAAGGAAGCAAGGTTGAAAAATACACACTTACCACTTTTGAACTTCTTAAAAACCTCACCAAAACTTAACGTTCTTGCTCCAAGTATGCTGCCCAAGGTATGGTGGTCAAGTTTAGTGAAGGAACCTAATGGAAAAAGTGGCTAAAACATGCTTGCATGGAGCTCTCACCATGGACGGCTATGGAGGTTTCCTCCCAAAGTGTTTCTACTGAATTTTGCCAAGGTTGAAGAAGATAGAATCTTCTGCCCATATGTTGATTCAAGGTCCACTTTGAAGATGTTCGTGGAGCACTAAATCAATTAAAAGGTTTGTTTATTCCAACATTTCCAATTTCCTACATTTTCCTCCTATCTTTTGCTATTTAGATTATGTACCACTATTTTAATTTTTCATGATATTTTTCAAGTGTAATATCATTTATTTTTAATGTACATTTAGGTCAAAAGGCATCTCAGGGTGTCAAATGACTACAATGCCCCTATTCGGGTTCAATTTCCAATTTTTCGGTAACACCGAGTTTTGTCGTTTTCTCGATTTCTCATTTTTCTTTATACTAATTAATTAATTTTTCTTTGATGTTTCTAATGATATTTACACTTCAATAGATGTTTATTTAAGTCCTAAAAATATTTTCCAGGGTTCCTCGCGGTCTAGGGCTAGTCAACGGTCCACACTGCAACTTCCCGGTGCGGTCACCCATCACTATAGTTCTCGACTCGTTTAACTTGGTTACATTTCATTGCTATTATTTTTCTTTTGTTTTTCTTGTATTTTCTTTTCTTGTATTTCATTATTTTATGTCTCCTCACTAATATTTAAATGTAGTTCTAGGCATTCTAGCTGTCCGGACAGACACTAGTCACCAAACAATAGAACGCACTACCGAACATAGGGGTGTTACACTTGTCATTCCAGTCAAATCTGACATTCTTGTATAACAACTTGGTCATTGGAGCAGCTATTAAAGAAAATCCCTTCATAAATCTTCTGTAATACCCAGCTAGCCCTAAGAAACTTCTGACCTCAGTTGAATTTTTGGGAGGCTTCCATTCCATCACTACTTCTATTTTCTTGGAATCCACTCTAATCCCATTAGCTGACACTATGTGTCTAAGGAATACAATCTCATTCAACCAAAAGTCACACTTAGACAACTTAGCATACAGCTTCTTTTCTCATAGGGTTTGCAAAATAATCCTTAAATGCTCATCATGTTCTTCATTGGTCTTGGAATACACCAAAATATCATCAATAAAGACCACTATGAACTGATTAAGGTATGGATGGAAGATACGGTTCATAAGGTCCATGAATGCCGCTGGTGCATTTGTTAGTCCAAAGGGCATCACCAGGAACTCATAATGCCCATACCGAGTCCTGAATGCAGTCTTTAGCACATCTACATCCTTCACCCTCAACTGATGATACCCTGATTTGAGATCAATTTTGGAAAATACTCCTGCTCCCTTCAACTGATCAAACAGATCATCAATTCTAGGCAACGGATACTTGTTCTTCACAGTCACTTTATTCAACTGCCGATAATCGATGCACAACCTTAAAGTCCCATCCTTCTTCTTTACAAATAGCACTGGAGCTTCCCATGGTGACACACTAGGGCGTATGAACCCCTTATCCAGTAACTCTTGTAACTGAATTTTCAGTTCTTTCAATTCTCTGGGTGCCATCCTATAAGGAGCAATAGAGATTGGTGTTGTACCTGACAGTATCTCAATAGCAAATTCGACTTCCTTTACTGGTGGCAAGCCAGGCAATTCTTCAGGGAACACATCTGGGAAGTCTCTTACTATAGGTATGCCACATAGATCTGGCTTAGCCTGCCTAGTATCTACCACATGTGCTAAGTAAGCTTCACAGCCTTTTTTCATCAGTTTTCTTGCAACTATGGATGAGATGACATTGTAGAAGAAATCTGTCCTTTCCCCCACAACTTTAATCTCATTACCCTAAGGAGTTTTCAATAAGATCCTCTTCAACTTACAATCAACCATTGCCTGATGACGTGACACCCAGTCCATTCCCAAAATCACGTCAAACTCATGGAAAGGCAACTCAATCAGGTCTGCCAAGAATTCATACCCCTGAATCCTTAACGGGCAACCCTTGTATACTTTGTTCACCACTACACTATGGCCTAATGGATTAGTGACTAGGATGTCTTGGTCACTCTCCCCTACTAGTATCCCCCTTTTTGTGGGTAGGTTGATGCAGATGTATGAATGAGTGGATCCTGGATCCACTAATGCATGAACAGATGTATTGTAGAGGGAGAACGTACCCCTGATGATGTCCGGGGCATCTTGCTCCTCCTGAGCTCTTATGGCAAAGGCTCTAGCAGGTGTTCTGCCCTCAAGCCTCTCTGCTAGCTTAGATGTAGGCCTCTGTGATGGTCCCACTGCCTTAGATTTTCCAGATTTCCTACCTCTTTGTGGTGCAGGAGCAAGTCTGTCTGCTTGTGTTGGAGCAACTGTAGCAGTTCTGTGTGGACAGTTCCTCAATTGATGCTCTGTCGACCCACACCTAAAGCAGACACCAATCACTCTCCAACACTCCCCTTTATGCCATTTCAGGCAATGCGGACATACAGAAGATGCTGGGGCTGATCCCCTTAGTAGTATGCCCTAGAGCATATCATTTAGTATGTATCTTGTACATGGTTTTATTAATAAAAGGCATTCTCACTTTTTTGTTTACATAATATATTTATCTGTAATAGAAAAGGTCCATTGATATTTTGTTAGAAATATTATTCTTAAGTTGTTAAGAATATGAGTGACAGTATTTCTAGCACAAGGTATCATAAATAGGTTCACAATCGAGGATACTTCATAATAAGGACATGACTTATTCAGAAAGATTGTATTCATGTTTGTTCCCAAGTTATTTATATGAGATATAAATAAGATGGAATGGTGAGTCTCATGTCATATGACAAACATGATAGGCACTTATAAATGATAAGTAGGCCTAACCAGTGACACTTATGACAAGCACATAGAGTTTACTCTTGTCAATGCGTTGTCATAAATCATATCAGTGCATATAATCTTTAGACCTGAGATAGCACAGTAATATCGTATATAGGTGGTTTAAGTTTGATACTGCTTTCATACTTGTATTGTGTATGGTTATATGGGCATGTGTTGGCTCCTACTAGTTATATATGGAGGTAGGTGTTGATCAAAATGTAATCTGTTCCTCTAAGTAAATAGAGATAAAATCCTATGTCCATTTAATTGTTCTTGATGTTTCAAGTTCCTGGCCAGATGCAGATTTAATCGTAAAAGAGTTTCTGATGAAAAAATCTTTTAATCAAAAACTGGAATTAAAAGAGAACATAATATTCATAGCAAATGGAGTTTGACATAAACCATGACTCTAGCTTGAGTTGGGATTTTGTAACAGAGAGATTCTAGTGCATGGTAACATATAATTATAGGTTAGTTTAAGGTAAACCTTATTACTAATTGGGTGACCATGGCATGCTATGCTAGGTGTTAACCATGGTTTATGAGATGCATAAAATGATTTAGAGAAATCATTTATGGTATGAAAGAGTTCTGATGATATTAAGAGTTAATATCATATCTCATTGCCAATTAGTGATGAGCCTAGTAAGTCACACACATACACAAGTAATCACCTGATTAAATATGATTTAATTAATTAATCAAAGAGTTTAATTGATTAATTAAATAGGTTTGGTTTGCAATTAGATTGCAAAGTCTCTAGCATGACTTGAAACCAAATCTAGGTTATTGGATGTACAATATAAGTTAAATTTATATTTAAAGTGTTTAAATATGAATTTAATTAATGAGAAATTAATTAATAAACATTAATTAATTAATTTATATTTGATATAAATTGATTAGAAGAAGAGAAATAATTATTTTAGGTTGAGAACTCAAAATTAAGACACAGGGGCATTTTGGTCATTTCATAGGGTGACATGTGGCACCATGAGATGGTGACACATGGCATTACATATAAGCTTGCCAAATGTCTTTTAATCATGTAAGATGATTAAAATTAAGATTAAATATAGGTTTGACACTTAGCACAATGTGATTGGGTCAATTAAACCTAGAACCAATCAGAGGGTAACATGTGGCAAGGGTTTAATGTGTTGACCTAGCTATATAAGTGTTGTTATGAAAAGAAAATAACATAATCGACAGCTGCTCCTCCTTTGTGCCCCCACTTTGAAACTCTCCCTCTCTTCTTCTTCATCTCTCATCTATTCCAAGAGATTAGCAAACAATCTCTGGAATTAAAAATACTAGAAATCGTTTCTAGTGTCCTGTTTACATCTTTAATCTCTTAAAAGGTAGAACTTGATTTTCTAAATAATAGAAAATCTTTAGAAGCTGTTCAAGGGCTGCCATAGGTGTTTTTTGTGTGGACAAGCTAAAGAGACAACATCTGGTATCCTGAAGATGCATCTGAAAGACACAAATACACTACAGTGCATCAAGAGGTTAGTGTATTTGTTCTTGATTTAATCTAGGGTTCTAAAATTAATTTGATTAATTTTAAAGTCTTAAATGGCAAATACAGATCCAAAAACATATTAAAAGAGTTTTAATATTTGTTTATCATTGAAATCAAATAGATAAAAATAAATCTTGCATGATACATGTGACCCTAGGTGAAAATTTTTGAATTCAATGGTATAAACTTATATTTTTCACGCTTCCGCTCCTTCAATTGGTATTTGAGCCACTATATTTGCCATTTAGATTGTTAATTATATGATTTAATTATGTGTTTTGATCATGAGATGAACTAAATAATTTTTGGGTTGTAATTTCATTTATTTAGTTCTTGTAAATTCACCTTGGTATGCCAAGGATTACTATGTAATTGGATTACAAGAAGTTCAAGGAGGTCAAGAGCATTGGTGGGACCAGTGGGAGGAATTCAAGATCAAGTGTTGATTATGTACTCCTTCAGCAACTCTTGTAAAATGAATGAATGAAATGCACCTAGGAATACCCTGATTCAATTCTTGGTGGCTCAGAATTGAATCCCTTGGAAAGTCCATGATCATACCATATTTATTTATTGTCCATGAATGCATGAGATGTATGTGAATGTATGCAGTTTATGATATATGCATGCTAAATGGATAATGTGCAAAGTGAGACCTTAATAGTAATTAGGATGACCATAAAATCTTCCAAACAAATGATTAAGTTGGAAATGCTATAATTAATGTAATTATAAAATTGGCCTTCCATTGAGGCAATTATTTTATGAAATTTTAAATACTTGCATAAGATGCAATTAATTTAAGAGATTTTTTAAGAATAATTGTTAAGCATGAGATGTTGTAAATATGTAAATGGTTTGGTGGCCAATATTAGATGCACCTGAGGACATTAAAATTATTTGCATAATTACTGGCTCAATGGGATTAACTTAACTAATGCAAGATAAGTCAATAATGGATGTACCTGAGATTTTGAGCATTAGGGGCTAGGTAAAGGATTGAACCTCACATGAGATGTGATGGGCAATGAGTTCCTCACTTATAGTTTATTATAATTCCAATAATGGATGTACCAGAGGATGATCAATAGAATTATAAGAATTCAATCACCCACTAGAAATCCATCCAACTAGGATTTCCGTTTTCTACTTTGGAAGTGTAGGATTCGCTAAGTTAGTGGAAGGACTAATTTGATTAAAAGACCATAATTATTTTGGTTAATTACTTGATACATTTACTAATTAATCTGGTTATTTTCTACAGTTAATTTTCTAATAATAATGAGCACAGAACAACCACCACCATCCAATATCCTTGCAAGCATACTTGATCGCAATAGGTTGATAGGACCTAATTTATCTGATTGGCTAAGAAATTTGAAACTTTTCCTGAACTTGAATGTATAGGGTATGTTCCAGATTCAAATGTTCCTGGTCCCTTACCTCCAGAGGCCACTCAAGAGGAACATAAAGCTTTGGACCAGTGAAAGGAGCATGATATCAGAGCTAAGTGTTACATGCTTGCTTCTATGAGTAATGAGTTACAGAAGCAGCATGAGAACATGTAGAGTGCGAGTAAGATCCTCCTTCACTTACAAGAGTTGTATGGTGAACACAGCAAGAATGCTAGGTATGAGATATCTAGACAGCTTTTCCGCATGAGGATGTCTCAGGGACAAAATATTGGGGATCATGTCCACAAGATGATTTGGCTGATTGAGCAATTGGAACATCTTAACTTCAACATGGATTTCCAACTATAGACAGATTTGATCCTTTAGTCCCTTTCTGAGTCTCTTGGGAATTTTGTGATAAATTTTCATATGACTAAACAGGAATGCACCTTAGCTGGTTTACTTAACATGCTGGTTATTGCCCAAAAGAATATGCCGGGCAATAAAGGAAAAGAGGTAGCTTTGATTGCATCTTCTTCTACTGGAAAGTCCAATAAGAAGAAGGGCAATAAGAAAAAGAAACCTCAGATTCCTGGTCCTTCTAAGAAAATAGCTAAACAGAAAGGGAAGACTAAAGTTGATGGAGGCAAAGGAAAGTGTTTCCACTACTAGAAGGATGGGCACTGGAAAAGGAACTGCCCAGAGTATCTTGCTTCTCTTAAGGACAAGAAGGATAAACCTTCGGAAGGTATGTCCATATCTTATTATTTAGATTCTGATGATACTCATAGTTCATCTACAGCTTGGGTTTTAGATACTGGTGCCAGTTCTCACATTTCTAATGATATGCAGTAACTAGCAAATAGTAGTAGCTTGCATTCTCAAGATGTTAAAGTCCTGATTGGTAATGGCTCAACTGTTGAAGCTTTAGCCATAGGATCTAAATCTTTTTACATGTTTGGACATGTTTTGTATTTGGATAATATTTTATATGCACCCGATGCTTTTAAGAATATCATTTCTATATCTAGTTTGACTAGAAATGGCTATGAATTTCAATTCATAGATGATGTTTGCAATATTTATTTTGGAAATAAATATGTTGGTGCGAGTTATATGAATGATGGTCTTTATTATTTAGATAATAATGACAAACACAAAATGAATGCAAGTGATCTAAATGAATGCACTGCCATGGTGAAAATCAACTCAAGTTCAAAATATATTTGGCACTTAAGGTTATGTCATGTTGCAGAAGATAAGATTGCAAAATTGGAGAAAATGGGGATTCTATCCTCATTGGGCTCTGAGCCTACTCCAACTTGTGAATCTTGCCTTCAGGGCAAAATGACTAGATCACCCTTTGTTGGACAAGGGCTAAGGGCTGAAAATATTTTAGAGCTAATACATAATGGTGTATGTGGTCCATTTAAGGAAATGGCTAGAGGCAGTTTTCATTATTTTATTACCATTACTGATGATAAATCAAGGTTTGGGTATTTGTATTTGATGAAATACAAACATGAATCCTTTGAAAAGTTCAAAGAATTTAAATCTGAAGTAGAAAATCAAACAGGAAAGAGTATTAAAGCTCTTCGATCAGATCGTGGAGGTGAATATTTGAGTACTGAATTTGATGAATACTTGAGAGAGCACGGCATTGTTTCCCAGCTGACTCCTCCAGGAACGCAACAGTTGAATGGTGTATCTGAAAGGAGAAATTGTACCCTATTGGATATGGTACGTAGTATGATGAGCTATACTGATATGTCAATCTCCTTTTGGGGATTTGCATTAGAATCAGCTTTGTATATTCTGAATAGGATTCCATCAAAATCAGTTTCTTCCACACCTTATGAGATATGGCATGGAAGAAAACCAAGTCTTAAGCATGTTAAGATTTGGGGTTGTCCAGCTTATGTAAAAAAGCTGAACACTGATAAATGGGAAACCAGATCAGAAAAAGGTCGATTTGTTGGATATCCAAAAGATAGTTTTGGATATTATTTTTATTTGCCTACTTCACAAAAGGTTATGATAAGTACAGATGCCACATTTCTTGAACAACAGTTTGTTCAAGAAGGAGGCAAAGGAAGGCAAATAGAGTTGGAATTGGAGAATTTTGACCAATCAACAGATCATATGGATATAGATTCATCTAGTCAACCTACAACCATTGATGAAACATCTACAGCTGTTCCTCGTATAACAACCAGGGTATCTCACCCACCAGTGAGATATGGTTTCCTTCATGAAGGAGAACAAGAGTTGTCTACTCATGAAGAAGTAGATCATGGAGATGATCCATTTACCTATGAAGAAGCTATATCAGATATAGACTCTTCAAAATGGATTGATGCTATGAAATTCGAAATTGATTCCATGTATAAGAATTAAGTTTGGGATCTTGTTGACCCACCTGAAAGTATTGTACCTATTGGGAACAAATGGATTTTTAAGAAGAAAATTGGTTCTGATGGAAAGGTAGAGACCTATAAGGCAAGGCTAGTAGCGAAAGGGTTTCGCCAAAGGCAAAAAATCGACTATGAGGAGACTTTCTCTCCTATTGCCATGCTTAAATCAATCAGGATTCTATTAACAATAGCTGCATACTATGATTATGAGATTTGGCAGATGGATGTTAAAACAGCTTTTCTCAATGGATACATTGAAAAAAATATTTTCATGGAACAACCTAGGGGTTTTGAATCCCAATATGGTTCCAAGGTATGCAAGCTAAAGCGATCCATTTATGGGTTAAAGCAAGCTTCGAGGAGTTGGAACATCCGTTTTGATGAAGCCATTAAATCATTTGGTTTTATCAAAAATGAGGATGAGCAATGTATATATAAGAAGGTTAGTAACAGTGCTATCACTTTCTTTGTTTTATATGTGGATGATATACTGTTGATGGGTAATGACACAGGTATGTTCACAACTGTAAAGGTAAGGTTGTCAAATACATTCTCCATGAAAGACTTAGGGGAGGCAACCTATATTCTTGGGATTCGCATCTATAGAGATAGAGCAAACAGAATAATTGGTTTATCCCAAAGTCTATACTTGGAAAAGGTGTTAAAGAGGTTTAACATGCTTGATTCCAAGAGAGGATTGTTACCAATAAGACATGGTATCCACCTTTCTAAGGAGATGTCTCCAAAGACACCTGAAGAAAGAAATAAGATGGCCAGGATTCCATATGCTTCAGCTATTGGAAGTTTAATGTATGCAATATTATGTACTAGGCCAGATATCACATATGATGTTAGTTTGACAAGCAGGTAACAATCCAATCCAGGTTTGGAACACTGGATAGTTGTCAAGAATATTCTTAAGTACTTGAGAAGAACTAAGGATTTATTCTTGATATATGGAGGTGGAGACTTGTAATTGGATGGTTATACTGGTTCTAATTTTCAATCAGATATCGATGATAGAAAGTCTACCTTTGGATATGTGTTCATTTGTAATGGAGGCACAGTCAGTTGGAAGAGTTCCAAACAGAGCATGATTGCAGATTCCACTACCGAGGCTGAGTATATTGCTGCATCAGATGCTGCAAAGGAAGCTGTTTGGATAAAGAAGTTCATGACATAACTTACAGTAGTTCCTTCCACCGAGTCAGCAGTTCCACTGCACTGTGACAACAATGGAGCAGTCATACAGGCTAAGGAACCAAGGTCTCACAAAAAATCTAAACACATAGAAAGGCGCTACCACATTATCAGAGAAATAATTGGACAAGGCGATGTAGCCATGCAGAAAATAGCATCAGCTGAAAATCCAGCTGATCCATTCACTAAGCCTATGTCACAGACTCAGCTAGACCCACATCTTGAGAAGATGGGTCTAAGATATTATATTGAATGGCTCTAGTGCTAGTGGGAGATTGTTAGTAGTATGCCCTAGAGCATATCATTTAGTATGTATCTTGTACATGTTTTTATTAATAAAAGGCATTTCCACTTTTTCGTTTACATAATATATTTATGTGCAATAGAAAAGGTCCATTGATATTTTTTTAGAAATATTATTCTCAAGTTGTTAAGAATATGAGTGACAGTATTTCTAGCACAAGGTATCATAAATAGGTTCACTATAACACCCTTATGTTCGGTAGTGTGTTCTACTGCTCCGGTGACTAGTGTTGTCCAGACAGCTAGGATGCCTAGAACTACACTTAGATATGAGTGAGGAGACATAAAATAATGAAATACAAGAAAAGAAAATACAAGAAAAACAAAGAAAAAAATACTAGCAATGAAATGTAAACAAGTTAAACGAGCCGAGAACCCTAGCGATGGGTGACCACACCGGGAAGTTGCGACGTGGACCGTTGACTAGCCCTGGACCGCGGGGAACCCTAGAAAATATTTTTAGGACTTAAATAAAGAACTATTGAAGTATAAATATCATTAGAAATATCAAAGAAAAATTAATTAATTAGTACAAAGAAAAGTGAGAAATCAAAACTCGGTGTTACTGAAAAATCGGGAATGCAACTCGAACAGGGGCATTGTGGTCATTTGACACCCCGAGTTGTCTTTTGACTTAAATGTCCATTAAAATACATGATATTACAATTGGAAAATATCATGAAAAATTAAATTAGTGGTACCTAATATAAATAGCAAAAATGGGAAGCTTAATGTGGGAAAATAAAACTTATGAATAAACTAATATTAAACAACCCTTAGTGCTCCACTCACCCACCAAAGTGGACCACGTATTCATCAATTTAAACAGCAGATTTAACTTCATCTTCAAGCTCTCAAATTTAGCTAAAATTGCTCCCATTAAACCTCCATTGCCGCATGACTTGAAAGCTCCATGCAAGTGAGATTCAAGCTCCTTTCTTGGCACTTTCTTTCATTAAAAGTTGTCCATACACCATGGGCAGTAGATAGGCAGCAAGAAGACCAAGTTTTGGTGAAGTTTTGAAGAGTTTCCAAAGTGGTAAGTAGGTGTTTTTGATGCTTGCTTCATTAAAGATTGTGTGGATGTTATGGGTACCTTAATTGTGGAGAGATTTTTAGAGTTTGATGTTTAAAGGGAGATGTGTATTTTTGGCAGCCATGGAAACTCCTTAAGAGCAGTTTATTCTTGTTTGTAAATGGTAGATTAAAGGGTTGATTATGTGTTTATATGTGTAGGAATAAATTGGGTGATGTATACTAAGTGTATTGTGAATGTATCTTGAAATTGGAAGCTTGGACATTAATGGAGAGAGGTGTATGAATCGGCAGCTTGAATGGTGAACCATAAAAATGTTATTTCATATTTCGTTTATGGAATATTAATGTTGAATTGTGGTACTTGTTATGGCAGCTTGTGTATATGTATGATGGTGTGAGGTTGGACATATAAATGAACTAGGTTAGGTGATTGAATTATTTTAATTTGAGCTTAAAAAATTCTGTACTATATGGTGCATATTGAGTGTGATTATAAGCTGCCAAAATGACCAACAATATGTTGTGAAATGTGTTTGTGTTATGGTACAAAACAGAAATGGCATGAATGTGCAACATTGCAAGTGTTAAAAGTGTATTGGTATGTAATGAAGAGTGTTGCTATAGGGCGGTGTGCATTTTGGCCTAGAACCTTAAGTGTGTGGCTCCAATTGGTATGAAACCAATTGGAGGTGAAACTAGGCACAAAATGTGCCAACTTTCATGAAGGAAGCTTACCAAAATTCTGCTTGGAAGATAACTTGAAAAGTGACCAAATCCGGATTAGTGCAATTAAGGCCTGAAAATTGACCATTTGGGCAGCAATTAGTGTCTTGGCCATAACTCACTCAAAACAGGTCCAATTGACTTGAAATTTTTACCATGAATAGTTGAGACATATATCTACAAGTCTTATGCAGACACCAAAGCCCAAAAATGACCATAAGTAAGTCAAATAGCTTGCACAAGTTCGGGTCCAAAAACTGGCCAAACCTAAAATGACCTAAAGTGACTAATTTTGATGCACTTTGACCAGCAATAGTAAAATGACCATAACTTGGTCTAGTAAACTCAGAATGATCTAAAATTTTGCCCTGCCTGCAATAAGATATAGATCTACAAGTTTGTAGTTTTGACCAAAATCCAAAAACCGAGGGAATTAGGTCGTCCAGCTAGGTCAAATTGGTATACTGGAATCCGACAAATTGCAATAAAATGCAACAAACATGGAAATGAATTGGGTAACATGTACCAACCCTAAAAGGCTACAAATGTGACATATTGGTAACATTAAAACCTAATTCACCTAGAATGCATCGAGGGTCGACATCTTAGGTTGACTAAGGAATTAATGGAATTCAATGAATTAATTATTAAGCATTATGGTTAGAGACAGTTTAAATGAGTACTGAAACACTTCAAATCGTGTTTCTCAGTTAGCAAAGACTCAGGGAAGGGGAAGGAAACACTGAGTCAGAGGCAAGAGACAGTTATCAGAGGTTTGTGCATAATATTTATTTCTTTTGAATTTTTCAATTGAAATAAATTATGATTAATGATATGTTATTGTTTTAAATTGTGTTTGTGCACAATAATTTTGATTTCTTATTTTCTACTTAAAAATTTATTTGAACATTATAGTTTTAAATTGTGTCTGTGCATAATACTTTTTATATTCACTGCTTTTACAAGAAAATTTATTTGGAGAAATGAGTTATGAATAATTTTTTATTGTTTTGGCTTTGAGAATCTTATTTGGAAATTATTGTGTTGCCTACTTTGCAAATGGAAATTTTGAGATAAATATGATTTGTGGTTTGTATGAAATATTTAAATATTGTGATTTGGAATTGTTTTGATTCACACTTGGCATGACATCTACATTATGTTCCTCCTCCGCTTATGGGGTGAGTGTGATTATATTCCTCCTCTTTGACTTATCGATGCAGGGTGAGTGTGATTATTTTCCTCCCTCTCTGGTTTACCAGTTGAAGTTGTAGATCGGATGAGTACTCATTAGCTAGCTAGCCACCTCCCTCATTGATTTTGATTAGTGGGGTTGTAGATTGCTTTGTCGTGGTGTACAACACGGCATTGATCAGAAATTTGTGTCACGGCTTAAGTTGTGTATGAATTGGCAACACTGTGTTTATTAAATTATTTGACTCAAAATTTTTCTATAATGAGCTTTGATAATTTGTGAAATGTAATTGTGCAGCATTTAAATTGAGTTATTGATTTGCAAACGATATTATTCAGTTATTTGATCAAATTTGTATTATATGAACTTTGTAAATTGTGAAATGGAATTGTGAACTATTTGATTTGTGAATTGTCAATAAAAGATTTATGTATCGCATTTCAAATTGTTATTGTGCACCATTGAGTAAATTTTACTCAGCGATAGCTTTTCATTACTTTCGCTGGTAGACAGACTGACAGGGCAGCAGACTAGGCTGTTAGTACTACACTAAGAGTTCATCGGGTATAATGAGTATACCATATTTTGCATTTTGTATTGTAATGTATATTCACTGTATGTATATAGTGTTCTTAGTTTTGAGCAGTTGTAAATTTAAAATTGTACATTGAAGTTGTAATATAAGTTATAAATTATTTTGGCTTAAAAAATTTGTACTATATTTTTTTTATCTCAGCCTTTGAAAATACTGAAAAATTACTATGGATTTGAGTTGAGAAACATATTGAGTTGATCAAATATTGGAGTTGAGATTGAGAAATATATTTGAAGTGTTTTTTACAGATTTTTGAAGAACTGTTTTATTCAAAATACAAATGGCACTCCGCTAAAATTTTTACAGAAATTACTAATAATTCAAATATTTTAGCTGTTTCACTACAGTTTACAAAAAATTTTAACACCTGTAAATAGTGCTCACCACTATAAAAAGAAGTAAGAAAAGTTTTAAAATTCCTTGTAGTGTATTTAATGGGTTACCAGTAGACGAAGTTGGTAATTCATTAGGTATACTATGGGATCATGTTATGCCTTACAGAGGGGTAGGATGTGACATGTTTTAGTGGTATCAGAGCTAGTTTTTAAATTCTATTTTCACCTATAATTTGAATATTCTTTCTTCATAGTACAACTGCTCAATGTCATTGTTTGATACATAGAGTACATTACATTATAAATATGCACTAACGAGAGGAAATCTCCTTGTGTTAATTGTTCAGGAGGTCTAAGATCCTCGAATTGACTATGGAAGAGGGTGATCGTTCAATCGATCAATCGATAGAGGCTGAGGTATAAGTTAAGGCCCCAGCTCCACAAAGTGTCGAAGGCCCAACTGTACCAGTTTTACCGGTACAAATTACTGCACAAATGGCCCAGCAAATGGCCATTTTCTTTCAATAAATGGCTGATAATCTGTCAGCCCAAGCCCAAGTACAGACCCAACCCCCACAAGGGCAACATGAAATAGAGAAGAGGGAGAAACCTATGGGTCAGAGCTCAAGCAGTAATTTAGGGAAGAGAAAAGAATTTGAGGAGCCCCGAGCTCAGGGATATAATAGAGGTGGATCATCAAGGCAAAGATCACCAAGGTCCAGACATCGAACAACTAGAAGTTCCCACCCTTCCTGCCAATGTGAAACTTGTGGTAGAAATCATGGTGGGGTATGCTACAAGGCCATAGGAGCCTGTTATAACTGTGGAGGCATAGGACACTTTGCCAAGGACTGCACCAGTGCCCGTAGAGTTGGACCACCTTCTACTACTGCTGAAGGGTTAGTTCAGAGCCTTGTCACTAGAGTTTCACAACCACCAGCAGAGGTAGAGGCAGGGGTAGAGGTAACCCAACAGGCAGCCAAGGCACAGTGAAACAATTAGAGCAAGACAGTGCTCTAATCAGAGTCTACGCAAAAAGACAGAGAGAAGAAGTCGAGACATCTGATGTTGTGGCTAGTATCTTCTCAACTTTTAATCAAGAGATGTTTGTGTTATTTGATCCGGGTTCTACCCATTCTTATGTGAGTGCTAGCATCATTGATTGCATTACTGTTCCATGTACAAAAATGAACTTTGAGGTGCTAATAACCAGTCCGTTAGGACAAGAGGTCAGGGTTAATAGAATGTATAGGGATTGTCCTTTGGTGATCCAAGGACACACTTTTCTATCTGATCTCATTGAAATGCCCTTCAGAGATTATGATATCATCTTGGGCATGGATTGGTTAGCCAGGCATCACGCCATGATTGACTATAGACTGAAGACAGTCACTTTTGGTCTCGCTCAGTATAGTGATGTGGTAATACGTGGGGAGAGGCAGCTATTATCATCAAACGTCAATTCGGCTGCACTAGCCAGAAAAATGATCAGAAAGGGGTGTGAAGCATACTTGGCACATGTGGTAGACACCCAAGTGGGGAGTCTAGCATTGAGGGACATCCCTACAGTATATGATTTTCCAGATGTGTTTCCTGATGAATTGCCAGGATTACCACCAGAAAGAGAGGTGCAGTTTGAAATTAATGTTATGCCTGGTATGGATCCAATCCCCATAACACCATACAGAATGGCACCAGCAGAGTTGAAGGAGTTGAAGGTACAGTTGCAAGAACTACTTGAAAAGGGCTTTATCCACCCTAGTGTGTCACCATGGAGAGCGCTAGTATTGTTTGTTAAGAAGAAGGATGGCACTCTTCATTTATGTATTGTTTGACCTGGAGTCTGAATACTTTTATGTTAGTGTTAGAATTATATGTTCTATTGTTATTCCTTTACAGGGGAATAAATTTTGATGCATTAGTGATTAATCCTTTAAGATAAGGATTGTGATAATAAGTGAAATTAGTTTTGAAAGAGTTTATCGGCGAAAAGTATTTTCTAACACACAATAAATTATAAAGCTAATTGGCGAGCCTACTTAATATAAGGCAAGAGGATGTAAAAGTAAGATGCGGTAATAGAATTGTTCTAGATGAAGGCAGAGATGTTTCTATTAGTAATTGTTAATGGATATCGTAATCAGAATAAGATTCGAATATCAGTAAATTCGAAAAGGATAAAATATCAAAAAATTTGATCTATTGGGATGTATCGTACTAACTATGCAATGTTCTTGATGTTTATACTGTAAGTTACATATTACAGTACTAACTTGAGATTATTGTGTAGAGCTACGTACTACTCGATAGTACACCAAGATGAGAATAGTTGCCAACGGCATCTGTTTTGGTATAGTTATGCTAGGACAGAATTTAATTGTTAGAAATAAGTTTGAAAATCCTACTTAGGGATTTAAAACTCAAAAGTTAGAATATCGAAAGGTTATAGTTTAGTACAAAAGGAAGTAAGTTATAGAATATTGATAGATAAAAAGAGTTGTGGAAGTAGAAATTTGAACAGTTGGTTCAGATATAACAAAGAAACGTTACCAATGTGAGGAAGACTATTGACTAGAATGGTCAGAGGACCAATGACTAGATAAATCATTCTAACATGATCTCAAGGGTCATTCAAGAAGGAACATGAACCAAAATATTAAACAGCACAATAGTAAGAGAAGATTGGTGTTATACAAACAAATTAAATATTATATTAGATTGTTAAAAGTCTTATACAAATGCGAGGGAAAGAAGATTATACGATCATATAGAAAGGAGAAAATAAACGTATGACTATTGTAAGATGGCTATTGGATAAAATTTTACGGATAAAATTTATTTTAAGGGGAGAAGAATTGTAACACCCCTATGTTCGGTAGTGCGTTCTACTGCTCCGGTGACCAGTGTTGTCCGGACAGCTAGGATGCCTAGAACTACACTTAGATATGAGTGAGGAGACATAAAATAATGAAATACAAGAAAAGAAAATACAAGAAAAACAAAGGAAAAATAATAGCAATGAAATGTAACCAAGTTAAACGAGCCGAGAACCCTAGCGATGGGTGACCGCACTGGGAAGTTGCGGCGTGGACTGTTGACTAGCCCTGGATCGCGGGGAACCCCTGGAAAATATTTTTAGGACTTAAATAAAGACCTATTGAAGTATAAATATCATTAGAAATATCAAAGAAAAATTAATTAATTAGTACAAAGAAAAGTGAGAAATCAAAAAATGGACAAAACTCGGTGTTACCGAAAAATCAGGAATACAACTCGAACAGGGGCATTGTGGTCATTTAACACCCCGAGTTGTCTTTTGACTTAAATATCCATTAAAAATGCATGATATTACACTTGGAAAATGGGAAGCTTAATGTGGGAAAATGAAACTTATGAATAAACCAATATTAAATACTAATTTAATATTAAACTTATTAAACTAATATTATGGGTACTTTAATTGTGGAGAGATTTTTGGAGTTTGATGTTTAAAGGGAGATGTGCATTTTTGGCAGCCATAGAAACTCCTTAAGGGCAGTTTATTCTTGCTTATAAATGGTAGATTAAAGGGTTGATTATGTGTTTATATGTGTAGGAATAAATTGGGTGATGTATACTAAGTGTATTGTGAATGTATACTTGAAATTGGAAGCTTGGACATTAATGGAGAGAGGTGTATGAATCGACAGCTTGAATGGTGAACAATAAAAATGTTATTTCATGTTTGGTTTATGGAATATTAATGTTGAATTGTGGTACTTGTTATGGAAGCTTGTGTATATGTATGATGGTGTGAGGTTGGACATGTAAATGAGCTAGGTTAGGTGATTGAATTGTTGTAATTTGAGCTTGAAAAATTCTATACTATATGGTGCATATTGAATGTGATTATAAGCTGCCAAAATGACCAACAATATTTTGTGAAATGTGTTTGTGTTACGGTACAAAACAGAAATGGCATGAATGTGCAACATGGCAAGTGTTAAAAGTGTATTCGTATGTAATGAAGAGTGTTGCTATAGGGCAGTGTGCATTTTGGCCTAAAACCTTAAGTGTGTGGCTCCAATTGGTATGAAACCAATTGGAGGTGAAACTAGGAACAAAATGTGCCAACTTTCATGAAGGAAGCTTACCAAAATTCTGCTTGGAAGATAACTTGAAAAGTGACCAAATCCGGATTAGTGCAATTAAGACCTGAAAATTGACTATTTGGGCAGCAGTTAGTGTCTTGGCCATAACTCACTCAAAACAGGTCCAATTGACTTGAAATTTTTACCATGAATAGTTGAGACATATATCTATAAGTCTTATGAAGACACAAAACCCTATAAATGACCATAAGCAAGTCAAATAGCTTGCACAAGTTCGGGTCCAAAAACTGGCCGAACCTAAAATGACCTAAAGTGACCAATTTTAATATACTTTGACTAGCAATAGTAAAATGACCATAACTTGGTCTAGTAAACTCAAAATGACTTGAAATTTTGCTCCGCGTGCAATAAGATATAGATCTGCAAGTTTGTAGTTTTGACCAAAACCCGAAAATCGAGGGAATTAGGTCATCTGGCTAGGTCAAATTGGTATACCGGAATCTGACAAATTACAATAAAATGCAACAAACATGGAAATGAATTGGGTAACATGTAGCAACCCTAAAAGGCTACAAATGTGACATATTAGTAACATTAAAACCTAATTCACTTAGAATACATCGAGGGTCGACATCTTAGGTTGACTAAGGAATTAATGGAATTCAATGAATTAATTATTAAGCATTATCATTAGAGACAGTTTAAATGAGTACTGAAAGACTTCAAATCGTGTTTCTCAGTTAGCAAAGACTTAGGGAAGGGGAAGGAAACACTGAGTCAGAGGCAAGAGACAGTTATAAGAGGTTTGTGCACAATATTTATTTCTTTTGAATTTTTCAATTGAAATAAATTATGATTAATGGTATGTTATTGTTTTAAATTGTGTTTGTGCATAATAATTTTGATTTCTTATTTTCTACTTAAAAATTTATTTGAACATAATATGTTTAAAATTTGTGTGTGCACAATAATTTTTATATTCATCGCTTTTACTAGAAAATTTATTTGGAGAAATGAGTTATGAATAATTTTTTATTGTTTTGGCTTTGAGAATCTTATTTGGAAATTATTGTGTTGCCTACTTTGCAAATGGAAATTTTGAGATAAATATGATTTGTGGTTTGTATGAAATATTTAAATATTGTGATTTGGAATTGTTTTGATTCACACTTGGCATGACACTGTTACTATGTTCCTCCTCCATTTATGAGGTGAGTGTGATTATATTCCTCCCTCTTTGACTTATCAGTCTGGGGTGAGTGTGATTATTTTCCTCCCTCTCTGGTTTATCAGTTGAGGTTGTAGATCGGATGAGTACTCATTAGCTAGCTAGCCACCTCCCTCATTGATTTCGATTAGTAGGGTTGTAGATTGCTTTGTCGTGGTGTACAACATGGAATTGATCGGAAATTTGTGTCATGGCTTAAGTTGTGTATGAATTGGCAACACTGTGTTTATTAAATTATTTGACTCAAAATTTTTCTATAATGAGCTTTGATAATTTGTGAAATGTAATTGTGCAGCATTTAAATTGTGTTATTGATTTGCAAATGGTATTATTCAGTTATTTGATCAAATTTGTGTTATATGAACTTTGTAAATTGTGAAATGGAATTGTGAACTATTTGATTTGTGAATTGTCAATAAATGATTTATGTATCGCATTTCAAATTGTTATTGTGCACCACTGAGTAAATTTTACTCAGCGATAGCTTTTCATTGCTGTCGCAGGTAGACAGACTGACAGGGCAGCATACTAGGCTGCTAGTACTGCACTAAGAGTTCATCGAGTATAATGAGTATACCATATTTTGCATTTTGTATTATAATATATATTCACTGTATGTATATAGTGTTCTTAGTTTTGAGCAGTTGTAAATTTAAAATTGTACATTGAAGTTGTAAAATAAGTTGTAAATTATTTTGGCTTGAAAAATTTGTACTATATTTCTTTTATCTCAGCCTTTGAAAATACTGAAAAATTACTGTGGATTTGAGTTGAGAAACATATTGAGTTGATCAAATATTAGAGTTAAGATTGAGAAATATATTTGAAGTGCTTTTTACAAGTTTTTGAATAACTGTTTTATTCAAAATACAGATGGCACGCCGTCAAAATTTTTACAGAAATTACTAATAATTCAAATGTGTTAGCTGTTTCACTTCAGTTTACAAAAAATTGTAACACCTGTAAATAGTGCTCACCACTATAAAAAGAAATAAGAAAAGTTTTAAAATCCCTTGTAGTGTATTTAATGGGTTACCAGTAGACGAAGTTGGTAATTCATTAGGTATACTACGGGATCATGTTATGCCTTACAAAGGGGTAGGGTGTGATGTTCACAATCGGGGATACTTCATAATAAGGACATGACTTATCCAAAAAAATTGTATTCATGTTTGTTCCTAAGTTATTTATATGAGATATAAATAAGATAGAATGGTGAGTCTCATGCCATATGACAAATATGATAGGCACTTATAAATGATAAGTAGGCCGAACTAGTGACACTTATGACAAGCGCATGGAGTTTACTCTTGTCAATGCATTATCATAAATCATATCAGTGCATATAATCTTTAGACTTAAGATAGCACAGTTATCTTATATATAGGTGGTTTGAGTTTGATACTGCTTTCATACTTGTACTGTGTATGGGTATATGGGCATGTGTTGGCTCCTACTAGTTATATTTGGAGGTAGGTGTTAATCAAGATGGAATCTGTTCCTCTTAGTAAATAGAGATAAAGTCCTATGTTCATTTAATTGTTCTTGATGTTTTAAGTTCCTGGCCAGGACAGACAGATTTAATCAGAAAAGAGTTTCTGATGAGAAAATTTTTCAATCAAGAACTGGAATTAAAAGAGAACATAATATTCATAGCAAATGAAGTTTGACATAAACTATGACTCCGGCTTGAGTTGGGATTTTGTAAAAGAGAGATTTTAGTGCATGGTAATATATGATTATAGGTTCATTTAAGGTGAACCTTATTACTAATTGGGTGACCATGGCATGCTATGCTAGATGTTAACCATGGTTTATGAGTTGCATAAAATGATTTAGAGAAATCATTTATGGTATGAAAGAGTTCTGATGATATTAAGAGTTGATATCATATCTCATTGCCAATTAGTGATGAGCCTAGTAAGTCACACACATACACAAGTAATCACCTAATTAAATATGATTTAATTAATTAATTAAAGAGTTTAATTGATTAATTAAATAGGTTTGGTTTGCAATTAGATTACAATGTCCCTAGCATGACTTGAAAACAAATCTAGGTTATTGGATGTACAGTATAAGTTAAATTTATATTTAAAGCGTTTAAATATGAATTTAATTAATGAAAAATTAATTAATAAAGATTAATTAATTTATTTATATTTAATATAAATTGATTAGAAGAAGAGAAATAATTATTTTGGGTTAATAACTCAAAATTAAGATACAGGGGTATTTTGGTCATTTCACAAGGTGACATGTGGCACCATGAGATGGTGACACATGGAATTACACATAAGCTTGCCAAATGTCTTTTAATCATGTAAGATAATTAAAATTAAGATTAAATATAGGTTTGACACTTAGCACAATGTGATTGGGTCAATTAAACCTAGAACCAATCAGAGGGTGACATGTGGCAAGGGTTTAATGTGTTGACCTAGCTATATATGTGTTGTTATGAAAAGAAAATAACATAACCAGTAGTTGCTCCTCCTTTGTGCTGCCACTTTGAAGCTCTCCCTCTCTTCTTCTTCATCTCTCATCTATTCCAAGAGATTAACAAACAATCTCTTGAATTAAAAATACTAGAAATTGTTTCTAGTGTCCTGTTTACATCTTTAATCTCTTAAATGGTAGAACTTGATTTTCTAAATAATACAAAAAGCTTTAGAAGCTGTTCAAGGGCTGCCATAGGTGTTCTTGGTGTGGACAAGCTAGAGGGACAACATCTGGTGTCCTAAAGACGCATCTGAAAGGCATAAATATACTACAGTGCATCAAGAGGTTAGTGTATTTGTTCTTGATTTAATCTAGGGTTCTAAAATTTATCTGATTAATTTTAAAATCTTAAATGGCAAATACAGATCCAAAAATATATTAAAAGAGTTTTAATATGTTGTTTATCATTGAAATCAAATAGATAAAAATAAATCTTGCATGATGCATGTGACCTTAGGTGAAAATTTTTGAATTCAGTGGTATAAACTTATATTTTTCACGCTTCCGCTCCTTCACCCTGAACCCCGTCCCTGGAGAGCTGCCCACTGATGGTGTGGACTGACCTCTCCTAGGGGTGAACTGTGGCCTGGGCCCCTGAGACTGACCCTGACCTTGAGGTTGACCTGAACTCTATGCAGGTGGACCTTTGAACTTCTTCCCAGGTGCAGGAGATGAACTAGACTGACCCAGGCCCCTCTTCTGCTGTCTCTCTCTTCTGGTCTGCTCACTTATTCTAACCTTTTTAATTTTTATAGCAGCTTCCACTAACTTGGTGAAGTCTGTGATTCCCAAGGCAGTAATCATGATCTTTATATTGTCATTTAATCCCTCTTCAAATCTCTTACACCTTTTGGCTTTATTAGGGACTATCTCCGTTCCATAGCGGCTCAGTCTGACAAATTCCTTTTCATACTCGGCCACTATCAACTGTCTCTACCTCAAGTTAATGAATTCTCTTCTTCTGTCTTCCAGGTATACACTACCCACATACTTTTTCTTGAATTCTGAGAGGAAGAAGTCCCAAGTTATTACTTCTAGCTGCACTTCATTAGACACTGTATCCCACCATTGGTAGGCATCATCTTGCATGAGAGATACAAGCCTTCTAGATTTTGTTCGAGTGCAGTGGAGTTGTTTTAAAACCCTTCCTTTTTTGTTCAACCAATTTTCGACTGCAACAGAATCATCTTCTCTCTTGCCAAAGAAATCCACTGCTCCAAATTTTTTCAGTCTTTCCAGGTGTGATTTCTGCTGTGGAGGTGGTGGTGGTGGTGGCATTACCCCAGCCATTTGTCTGAAGAATTCAGCCATTTACTGAACATGGCCTGTGGAGGCTGAGCAGGCTCTACTGAGCCGGTAGAGCGAGTTCTCCCCTACCCCGTCTCACTCTGCAGTGGAGTCATTAGTAGTATGCCCTATAGCATATCATTTAGTATGTATCTTGTACATATTTTTAATAATAAAAGGCATTTCCACTTTTCCGTTTACATAATATATTTATGTGTAATAGAAAAGGTCCATTGATATTTTGTTAGAAATATTATTCTTAAGTTGTTAAGAATATGAGTGACAATATTTCTAGCACAAAGTATCATAAATAGGTTCACAATCGAGGATACTTCATAATAAGGACATGACTTATCCAGAAAGATTGTATTCATGTTTGTTCCCAAGTTATTTATATGAGATATAAATAAGATGGAATGGTGAGTCTCATGCCATATGACAAACATGATAGGCACTTATAAATGATAAGTAGGTTCAACCAGTGACACTTATGACAAGCACATGGAGTTTACTCTTGTCAATGTTTTGTCATAAATCATATCAGTGCATATAATCTTTAGACATGAGATAGCACAGTTATCTTGTATATAGGTAGTTTGAGTTTGATACTGCTTTCATACTTGTACTATGTATGGGTATATGGGCATGTGTTGGCTCCTGCTAGTTATATATGGAGGTAGGTGTTGATCAAGAAGGAATCTGTTCCTCTAAGTAAATAGAGATAAAATCCTATGTTCATTTAATTGTTCTTGATGTTTCAAGTTCCTGGCCAGGACAGATAGATTTATTGTAAAAGAGTTTCGATGAGAAAATCTTTTAATCAAGAACTGGAATTAAAAGAGAACATAATATTCATAGCAAATGGAGTTTGACATAAACCATGACTCCGGCTTGAGTTGGGATTTTGTAACAGAGATTCTAGTGCATGGTAACATATGATTATAGGTTCATTTAAGGTAAATCTTATTACTAATTGGGTGGCCATGGCATGCTATGCTAGGTGTTAACCATGGTCTATGAGGTTCATAAAATGATTTAGAGAAATCATTTATGGTAAGAAAGAGTTCGATGATATTAAGAGTTGATATCATGTCTCATTGCCAATTAGTGATGAGCCTAGTAAGTCACACACATACACAAGTTATCACCTATTTAAATATGATTTAATTAATTAATTAAAGAATTTAATTGATTAATTAAATAGATTTGGTTTGCAATAAAATTGCAAAGTCCCTAGCATGACTTGAAACCAAATCTAGATTATTGGATGTGTAGTATAAATTAAATTTATATTTAAAGTGTTTAAATATGAATTTAATTGATGAGAAATTAATTAATAGAGATTAATTAATTAATTTATATTTGATATAAATTAATTAGAAGAAGAAAATAATTATTTTGGGTTAAGAACTCAAAATTAAGACACAGGGCATTTTGGTCATTTTATGTGACACGTGGCACCATGAGATGGTGACACATGGCATAACACATAAGCTTGCCAAATGTTTTTTTATTCATGTAAGATGATTAAAATCAAGATTAAATATAGGTTTGACACTTGGCACAATGTGATTGGGTCACTTAAACCTAGAGCTAATCAAAAGGTGACATGTGGCTAGGGTTTAATGTGTTAACCTAGCTATTTAAGTGTGGTTATGAAAAGAAAACATAACCAGCAGCCTCTCCTCTCATATGTCACTCCACTTTGAGCCTCTCCAGCTATTTCTCTTCATCTCTCATCAATTCAAAGAGATTAGCCATCAATCTCTTGAATTAAGAATGCTAGAAATTGTTTCTAGTGTCCTGTTTGCATCTCTAATCTCTTAAAAGGCAGAACTTGAATTTCTAATTAATAGAAAAGGCTTTAGAAGCTGTTCAAGGGCTGCCATAGGTGTTCTTGGTGTGGACAAGCTAGAGGGACAACATCCGTGTCCTCAAGACGAATCTCAAAGGCGCAGACATGCTGCAAAGACATCAAGAGGTTAGTGTAATCGTTCTTGATTTAATCTAGGGTTCTAAAATTAATCTGATTAATTTTAAAATCTTAAATGGCAAATACAGATCCAAAAACATATTAAAAGAGTTTTAATATGTTGTTTATCATTGAAATCAAATAGATAAAAATAAATCTTGATTTGTGCATGTGACCCTAGGTGAAAATTTTTGAATTCAATGGTATAATCTTGTGTTTTTCACGCTTCCGTTCCTTCAATTGGTATCAGAGCCACTATATTTGCCATTTAGATTGTTGATTATATAATTTAATTGTGTGTTTGATCATGAGATCAAGAGATTCATTGCTGGTTGGATCATGAGATGTGGCGTCACACATGGTGAAGCCACCATTGGTATGCAACAATGGTTCCTTGGGTGGTTCAAGGTTTGGCTTTTAATTCTGCAATTGTTGTATGATCTAAGGCCTATTCTTTGACTAATTAAAGTGTTTAATTAGTTGTTTTAATCACACAATTAAATTATGATTCAAATCAGAATTTTAAAAATTGTTTGAATGTAATTCAAATCTGAATTTTAAAAGTTGTTTGAATGTGATTCAAATCTGAATTTTTAAAGTTGTTTGAATCATATTTAAATCTGATTTTTTAAAATTGATTCAATAAAATTCAGATCTGATTTTTTAAAAAATATTTGAATGTGATTCAAATCTGATTTTTAAAAAAATGTTTGAATGTGATTCAAATCTGAATTTTTGAAGTTGTTTGAATGTGATTCAAATATGAATTTTTAAATTTGTTTGAATGAGATTCAAATCTGAATTTTTAAATTTATTTGAATCATATTCAAATCTGGATTTTTAAGTTGAATATGAGATATTCAATTTAATTTAAGTATAAATGTTTTATTTAATTGTTAAATAGTGATATGCATGATGGATGATCATGGACTATAAAAGACCAATGTGATTGGATTTATTTCTTTTATGTTTCTTTGGGATTGTAAATTAATTAATTTATTTTAATTTATTTTGGGCATGTATTATTAAGTTTGTAATATTTTTGGGTTGTAATTTCATTTATTTAAGTTCTTGTAAATTCGCCTTGGTATGCCAAGGATTACTATGTAATATTGGATTGCAAGAAGTTCAAGGAGGTCAAGAGCATTGGTGGGACCAGTGGGAGGAATTCAATATCAAGTGTTGATTATGTACTCCTTCAACAACTCTTGTAATATGAATGAATGAAATGCACCTAGGAATGCTCTGATTCAATTCTTGGTGGCTCATAATTGAATCCCTTAGAAAGTCCATGATCATACCATATTTATTGTTTATCCATGAATGCATGAGATGTATGGGAATGTATGCAATTATATGATATATGCATGCTAAATGGATAATGTGCAAAGTGAGACCTTAATAGTAATTAGGATGGCTATAAAATCTTCCAAACAAATGATTAAGTTGGAAATGCTATAATTAAAGTAATTATAATATAAGCCCTCCATTGGGGCAATTATTTTAAGAAATTTTAAATAGTTGCATGAGATGCAATTAATTTAAGAGATTTTCTTAAGAATAATTGTTAAGCATGAGATGTTGTAAATATGTAAATGGTTTGGTGGCCAATATTAGATGTACCTGAGGATATTAAAATTATTTGCATAATTACTGGCTCAATGGGATCAACTTAACTAATGCAAGATAAGTCAATAATGGATGTACCTGAGATTTTGAGCATTAAGGGCTAGGTAAAGGATTGAACCTCACATGAGATGTGATGGGCAAGGAGTTGCTCACTTATAGTTTATTGTAATTCCAATAATGGATGTACCTGAGGATGATCAATAGAATTATAAGAATTCAATCACCCACTAGAAATCCATCCAACTAGGATTTCCGTTTTCTACTTTGGAAGTGTAGGATTCGCTAAGTTAGTGGGAGGACCAATTTGATTAAAAGACCATAATCATTTTGGTTAATTACATGATACATTTACTAATTAATCTGGTTATTTTCTGCAGTTAATTTTCTGATAAAAATGAGCACAAAACAACCACCACCATCCAATATCCTTGCAAGCATACTTGATCACAACAGGTTGACAGGACCTAATCTGTCTGATTGGCTAAGAAATTTGAAACTTGTCCTGAACCTTGAACATATAGGATATGTTCTAGATTCAAATGTTCCTGGTCCCTTACCTCCAGAGGCCACACAAGAGGAACATGAAACTTTGGACAAGTGGAAGGAGCATGATATGAGAGCTAAGTGTTACATGCTTGCTTCTATGAGTAATGAGTTACAGAAGCAACATGAGAACATGCAGAGTGCTAGTGAGATCCTCCTTCACCTACAAGAGTTGTATGGTGAGCACAAAGAGAACGCTAGGTATGAGATATCTAAACAGCTTATTCCGTATGAGGATGTCCGAGGGATGAATGTTGGGGATCATGTACACAATATGATTCGGCTGATTGAGCACTTGGAACATCTTGACTTCAACATGGATTTCCAACTACAAACGCATTTTATCCTTCAGTCCCTTCCTTAGTCATTTGGGAATTTTGTGACAAATTTCCTTATGACTAAACAGAATGCACCTTAGTCGAATTACTCAACATCTGGTTATT
This sequence comes from Hevea brasiliensis, assembly GCF_030052815.1. Classification (NCBI taxonomy): domain Eukaryota; kingdom Viridiplantae; phylum Streptophyta; class Magnoliopsida; order Malpighiales; family Euphorbiaceae; genus Hevea; species Hevea brasiliensis. The sequence goes on from NC_079504.1 coordinate 93,309,393, forward strand.
GCCCAAAAGAATATGCTGTGCAATAAAGGAAATGAGGTAGCTTTGGTTGCATCTTCTTCTGATGTAAAGTCCAACAAGAAGAAAGGCAATAAGAAAAAGAAACCTCAGATTCTGGTCCTTCCAAGAAAATAGCTAAGCAGAAAGGAAGACTAAAGTCGATGAAGGCAAAGGAAAGTGTTTCCACGCCAAAAGGATGGGCACTGGAAAAGGAACGCCTGCAGTATCTTGCTTCTCAAGGACAAGAAGGATACACCTTCGGAAGGTATGTCCATATCTTATTATTTAGATTCTGATGATACTTATAGTTCATCTACAGCTTGGGTTTTAGATATCGTGCCGTTCTCACATTTCTAATGATATGCAGAACTAGCAAACAAGAGACTTGCATTCTCAAGATATTAGAGTCCTGATTGGCAATGGCTTAACCTGAAGCTTTAGCCATAGGATCTAAATCTTTTACATGTTTGGACATGTTTTGTGTTTGGATAATATTTTATATGTACTGATGCTTTTAAGAACATCATTTCTATATCTAGTTTGACTAGAAATGGCTATGAATTTGATTCAGATGATGTTTGCAATATTTATTTTGGAAATAAATATGTTGGTTCGGGTTATATGAATGATGGTCTTTATTATTTGGATAATAATGACAAACACAAAATGAATGCAAGTGATCTAAAAGAATACAATGCCATGGTGAAAACCAACTCAAGTTCAAAATATATTTGGCACTTAAGGTTATGTCATGTTGCAGAAGATAGGATTGCAAAATTGGAGAAAATGGGGATTCTATCCTCATTGGGCTCTGAGCCTACTCCAACTTGTGAATCTTGCCTTCAAGGCAAAATGACTAGATCACCCTTTGTTGGACAAGGGCTAAGAGCTGAAAATATTTTGGAACTAATACATAGTGATGTATGTGGTCCGTTTAAAGACATGGCTAGAGGGGGCTTTCATTATTTTATTACCTTTACTGATGATAAATCAAGGTTTGGGTATTTGTATTTGATGAAATACAAACATGAATCCTTTGAAAAGTTCAAAGAATTTAAATCTGAAGTAGAAAATCAAACAGGAAAAAATATTAAAGCTCTTCGATCAGATCGTGGAGGTGAATATTTGAGTACTGAATTTGATGAATACTTGAGAGAGCATGGCATTGTTTCTCAGCTGACTCCTCCAGGAACGCCACAGCTGAATGGTGTATCTGAAAGGAGAAATCGTACCCTATTGGATATGGTACGTAGTATGATGAGCTATACTGATATGCCAATCTCCTTTTGGGGATTTGCATTAGAATCAGCTTTATATATTCTGAATAGGATTCCATCAAAATCAATTTCTTCCACACCTTATGAGATATGGCATGGAAGAAAACCAAGTCTTAAGCATGTTAAGATTTGGGGTTGTCCAGCTTATATCAAAAGTCAACACTGATAAATTGGAGACCAGATCAGAAAAAGGTCGATTTGTTGGATATCTAAAAGATAGTTTTGGATATTATTTTTATTTGCCTACTTCACAAAAGGTTGTGATAAGTAGAGATGCCACATTTCTTGAACAACAGTTTGTTCAAGAAGGAGGCAAAGGAAGGCAAATAGAGTTAGAATTGGAGAATTCTCGACCAACCAATGATCGGATGGATATAGATCCATCTAGTCAACCTATACCCATTGATGAAACATCTACACTGTTCCTCGTAGAACAACTGTGGTATCTCACCCACCAGTGAGATATGGTTTTCTTCATGAAGAAGAACAAGAGTTGTCTACTCATGAAGAAGTAGATCATGGAGATGATCCACTTACCTATGAAGAAGCTATATCAGATATAGACTCTTCAAAATGGATTGATGCTATGAAATCCGAGATTGATTCCATGTATAAGAATCAAGTTTGGGATCTTGTTGACCCACCTAAAGGTATTGTACCTATAGGGAACAAATGGGTTTTCAAGAAGAAAATTGGTTCTGATGGAAAGGTAGAGACCTATAAGGCAAGGCTAGTAGTGAAAGGGTTTCGCCAAAGGCAAGGAATAGACTATGAGGAGACTTTCTACTTTGTTGCCATGCTTAAATCAATTAGGATTTTATTAGCAATAGCTGCATACTATGATTATGAGATTTGGCAGATGGATGTCAAAATAGCTTTTCTCAATGGATACATTGAAGAAAACATTTTCATGGAACAACCTAAGGGATTTGAATCCCAAGATGGTTCCAAGGTATGCAAGCTAAAGCGATCCATTTATGGGTTGAAACAAGCTTCGAGGAGTTGGAACATCCGTTTTGATGAAGCCATTAAATCTTTTGGTTTTATCAAAAATGAGGATGAGCCATGTGTATATAAGAAGGTTAGTGAGTGCTATCACTTTCCTTGTCTTATATGTGGATGACATAATCGTTGATGGGTAATGATACAGGTATGTTGACGACGATCAAGGTATGGTTGTCAAATACATTCTCCATGAAAGACTTAGGGGAGGCAACCTATATTCTTGTGATTCGCATCTATAGAGATATAGCAAAAAGAATAATTGGTTTATCACTAAGTCTATACTTGGAAAAGGTGTTAAAGAGGTTTTACATGCTTGATTCCAAGAGTGGATTGTTACCAGTGAGACATGGTATCCACCTTTCTAAAGAGATGTCTCCAAAGACACGAAGAAAGAGATAAGACGGCAGATTCCATATGCTTGGCTATTGGAAGTTTAATGTATGCAATGTTGTGTACTAGGCCTGATATCGCATATCTTTAGTTTGACTAGCGGTATCAATCCAATCAGTTTGGAACATCGATAGTCACAAGAATATCCTTAAGTACTTGAGAAGAACTAAGGATTTATTCTTGATTTATGGAGGTGGAGACTTGTAATTGGATGGTTATCTCGATTCGATTTCCAATCGAGATATCGATGATAGAAAGTCTACCTCTGGATATGTGTTCATTTGTAATGGAGGTGCAATCGGTTGGAAGAGTTCCAAGCGAGCACGCATGCAGATTCCACTTCGAGGTGAGTATATTGTCGCATCGAGATCGCAAAAGAAGTCATTTGGATAAAAAAGTTCTTGACAGAACTTACAGAGTTCCTTCCATTGAGTCAGCGGTTCCATTACACCGTGACAACAATGGAGCGATCCTCTGAGCTAAGGAACCAAGGTCTCACCAGAAATCCAAACACATAGAAAGGCGCTACCACATTATCAGAGATATAGTTGGGCAAGGCAATATAGCCATGCAGAAAATAGCATCAGCTGAAAATCCAGCTGATCCATTCACTAAGCCTATGTCACAGACTCAGTTAGACCGACATCTTGAGAAGATAGGTCTAAGATATTGTAATGAATGGCTCTAGTGCTAGTGGGAGATTGTTAGTAGTATGCCCTAGAGCATATCATTTAGTATGTATCTTGTACATATTTTTAATAATAAAAGGCATTTCCACTTTTCCGTTTACATAATATATTTATGTGTAATAGAAAAGGTCCATTGATATTTTGTTAGAAATATTATTCTTAAGTTGTTAAGAATATGAGTGACAATATTTCTAGCACAAAGTATCATAAATAGGTTCACAATCGAGGATACTTCATAATAAGGACATGACTTATCCAGAAAGATTGTATTCATGTTTGTTCCCAAGTTATTTATATGAGATATAAATAAGATGGAATGGTGAGTCTCATGCCATATAACAAACATGATAGGCACTTATAAATGATAAGTAGGTCGAACAGTGACACTTATGACAAGCACATGGAGTTTACTCTTGTCAATGTTTTGTCATAAATCATATCAGTGCATATAATCTTTAGACTGAGATAGCACAGTTATCTTGTATATAGGTAGTTTGAGTTTGATAACGCTTTCATACTTGTACTATGTATGGGTATATGGGCATGTGTTGGCTCTGCTAGTTATATATGGAGGTAGGTGTTGATCAAGAAGGAATCTGTTCCTCTAAGTAAATAGAGATAAAATCCTATGTTCATTTAATTGTTCTTGATGTTTCAAGTTCCTGGCCAGGACAGATAGATTTATTCAGAAAAGAGTTTCTGATGAGAAAAATCTTTTAATCAAGAACTGGAATTAAAAGAGAACATAATATTCATAGCAAATGGAGTTTGACATAAACCATGACTCAATCTTTAGTTGGGATTTTGTAACAGAGAGATTCTAGTGCATGGTAACATATGATTATAGGTTCATTTAAGGTAAATCTTATTACTAATTGGGTGGCCATGGCATGCTATGCTAGGTGTTAACCATGGTCTATAAGGTTCATAAAATGATTTAGAGAAATCATTTATGGTAAGAAAGAGTTCTGATGATATTAAGAGTTGATATCATGTCTCATTGCCAATTAGTGATGAGCCTAGTAAGTCACACACATACACAAGTTATCACCTATTTAAATATGATTTAATTAATTAATTAAAGAGTTTAATTGATTAATTAAATAGATTTGGTTTGCAATAAAATTGCAAAGTCCCTAGCATGACTTGAAACCAAATCTAGATTATTGGATGTGTAGTATAAATTAAATTTATATTTAAAGTGTTTAAATATGAATTTAATTGATGAGAAATTAATTAATAGTGATTAATTAATTAATTTATATTTGATATAAATTAATTAGAAGAAGAAAATAATTATTTTGGGTTAAGAACTCAAAATTAAGACACAGGGGCATTTTGGTCATTTTGCAGTGTGACACGTGGCACCATGAGATGGTGACACATGGCATAACACATAAGCTTGCCAAATGTTTTTTTTATTCATGTAAGATGATTAAAATCAAGATTAAATATAGGTTTGACACTTGGCACAATGTGATTGGGTCACTTAAACCTAGAGCTAATCAAAAGGTGACATGTGGCTAGGGTTTAATGTGTTAACCTAGCTATTTAAGTGTGGTTATGAAAAGAAAACATAACCAGCAGCCTCTCCTCTCATATGTCATGCCACTTTGAGCCTCTCCAGCTATTTCTCTTCATCTCTCATCAATTCAAAGAGATTAGCCATCAATCTCTTGAATTAAGAATGCTAGAAATTGTTTCTAGTGTCCTGTTTGCATCTCTAATCTCTTAAAAGGCAGAACTTGAATTTCTAATTAATAGAAAAGGCTTTAGAAGCTGTTCAAGGGCTGCCATAGGTGTTCTTGGTGTGGACAAGCTAGAGGGACAAAATCTGGTGTCCTGAAGACGAATCTCAAAGGCGCAGACACACGCAAAGACATCAAGAGGTTAGTGTAATCGTTCTTGATTTAATCTAGGGTTCTAAAATTAATCTGATTAATTTTAAAATCTTAAATGGCAAATACAGATCCAAAAACATATTAAATGAGTTTTAATATGTTGTTTATCATTGAAATCAAATAGATAAAAATAAATCTTGATTTGTGCATGTGACCCTAGGTGAAAATTTTTGAATTCAATGGTATAATCTTGTGTTTTTCACGCTTCCGTTCCTTCAGGAGCATGAACTGTCCTCTAAGATGTGGGGTCCATATCCTAATCAAAATAACAAAGACAAACAGATCTGCATTAGTGTCACCTCAACTCTTACAAATGCAATGCATGGTATGGACTCAATCTAGGCCCAGAAACGCCTAAACCGTGCTCTGATACCACTAAATGTGACACCCCTTACCCGTCTACTGTATAGCCGAGTAAGATATGTCACACAGTGTACTGGAACACCTTATTTTAATTCAACTATTTTTATTTTTCCTAATTTATTTCTTTCATAGTTATGAAGTATAATTTGTGAAATATCATTCATGTAAGTCATTTATTGAAATTATTATTTATTTGAAGTTCCACAAATTTTATAGAAAATCTGACAGAGTGCCGGCTAAAAATGGTTAAAAAAATTCTTCAGAACCTGTGAAAAACACTTCCAAAATTTTCAATCAATCCCAAACTCTATTTCATCAACAAAATCTCAATATTTTTCAACAACATTTTCATTTCTCAATCATTCATTTTATATGATATTCATATAAAAGTCATCAATAAATATTCACTTTTTCATTCATAAACATAATTTCTACTATTTACATTGATAACAAAATACATTACATGAGTCTCAATTTCACATGAGAAAGTAAAAGTTAATTACAAAATATCAAAACACAACCTAGTGTCCTACCAATTCACTAATGACGGTGAGGTGACACGGACACTATGCAGAGTTGCAGAAGGTCTCACCCAGTCTGTGGTCTACTGGGCTCTCGGTCGGTCTCTCCAGAACCTACGCGTGGCAAAAGCAACGCGCTAAGCAATAATGCTTAGTGGTGCCAATAATAGAATAAAAAAAATAATAGAAAATAAATATGCAGTGCATGTTCTGATGTCTTTTGCTGACAATTTTTCGATCATTATTGGTAATCTTATTTATTTTGCACTTGTTATATTCATAATTTCATTAAATTTATTCACTTTTATTTTGGTTGCCCAAGTAACCTATACTAGATGACTGGATTGGATAAATGGGTAAACTGGCATTGGGTATTAAGTACCTCGGGCTGTCACACCATCGATCACATATGTATCTCTCAGTGTGCAACAGAACAGCTAATAAGCTGTAATAACATTAAGCACAAGGCCAAGTATCAACGTAATGTCAGAATGGCTAAAAGCCATGAAATCACAGAGTGGCATAATGCCATGTGCAGTACTGCTAACTGAACCCTATTGGCATGCCAACTTATCCAAACCAATCTTGCTAGGTGTACTAGGGCATGTTATACTTTTAAATTTTATAATTCTTGAAATTTAAGTTTAGGTGTTACTATTCATTTCATTAGTCAACTAAAATATTGACTTTTGCATAGACAATAGGTACATTGGTTTTAATACTCCCAACATACCACATTTTGCATTCTAAAATTGTTGGTATTAGTTGCTAATACCATTTCTAAGCTTAGTGTTAGTTATTCAAAATTTTCATATTTCAAGCCTTATATTTACTGTTCCATTGGTCATTTGTGCAGTAGGAATTTGGCAATTTCTTCATGAAAATTGTTCCTTATTTTGTCTAGTTATATTTCCTTTTCTGAATCACTCCATTTGGAGTTTTGTAGCTCAAGTTATGGCCTAAAAACCATAACTGGCCAGATTGGGCATAATCTAAAATTCTGGGCAAAACTGGTTCTACCAGATTTGGTAACCTAAGTTTGGTTGGTAATTTGACTAGGTTATGATCAGAATTTGGATTTGTGTTCTTCATGAAAGTTGTAGGTCTATGTCTCAGCTTTCTTCTAGTAAAATTTCAGGTCAATTGGACCTTTTTACACTGAGTTATGACTAAATGAATAAACACTGTTTATTTGGTCATTTTGCCCAGGCAGAATGCAAGTCACCCAGATTAGGGCAATTTTTAGGTCAACTTGGTTTGGTTTTCTGGGCAAGGTTTCTCTACCAAAGTTGTGCCATTATGTGTCTAGTTTCATGTTCAATTGGCCTTGTACCAATTGAACCTCTATAATTCTATTTATAACTGCCCAAACCTGCTGGACTCATGCTCAGTCCTGCAGGTCAGCTAAGGCAGCTCATCCATACACAAATACCAAGCCTTAACTCACTTCATTTCCTCATCATACTCATTCAAATGGTCACTAATTGACCATTACAAGGTTAATGAACCATCATATGAGCAAACCCTAGAATTGTTCAAGTGTCTAATTTTTTTCATTTCCCACATGCACAATTCTTGCATTTCATTTACTTAATTATGTTCAATCCCTCATCCACTACCAAAGGCTGCTCCTAACCATTTTTCTACCAAGCAAAATCATCAAACCCTAGCTAACCCTAGCTGCCAAAATTGTAGGGTGCACACACACACTTGTTTATTTTATTCTCTTACCTTTCTTACACAATTCATGCCCTTAAACATGAATTAAAGCAAAAGGAACTAAGATTGGACACTAACCTTGAATGGAGTAGAATTTCAAGCTACCCAAACTTCTTTTTTTCTTCCTCTTTTGGCTGCCTAGAGGATGTTCAAGTTGCTAGGTTAATTTTTTGTGAAGCTAGGTAAGGAATTCAAGTGCAATTTGGTGAGCTAATGAAGCTTTGGGGTGTTTTAATGGAGGTTTGGGTGGGAGGAGAGGGAAACGGGTGGTTTGTTGAAGGTGATGGCTACTATTTTCCTTTTTGATTTTTGCTGTATCCTTATCTTTTTTTATTAGTTAATTTAAGTGTTAGTTAAATGTGATTGGTGGGATTTGCTTAATGACATCATAATGATGTCATAAATGAGCCTTTTATCTCGTTTCCTATCTTTTTCTTCTCTACTCATTTTTAATTAATTTTTAGTGATATTTATTTATATTTTATGTCATAATAATTATTTACTTAACTGGACAAGTTGGCCAAAAATCACTTCTGAAGGCGAAATGACCAAAATGCCCTTCGTTTGGCTTAACAGACTAAAATTGTCTGTACCGATTAAAAAAATTTTCTAAGCATTTTCTTGGCATTCTAATGCCATAGAAACCTCAATGACCCTTCTCTAGAGTCCTAAAAATTATTTTATGAATTTTCCCCCAGGTCTAGGGCTCCTAGTTACAAGAACCGCAACTTTCCACCGGGTTACCCATCGCTAGGGCACCGACTCGTTTAACTTAGTTGTATTTTATTTCTAAAATTTTTCCTAAATTTTTCTTATTAATATTTGAGTTAATTATGATTCCTCACTTTAGTTTAAATATTTTTCCGACGTTCTAGCTATCCAGACTAACACCGGTCACCAGAACAGTAGAATGTACGGAGTTGCTACAAGAAGGGTGTTACAAATTAATTAATTAATATTTGATATAAATTGATTAGAAGAAGAGAAATAATTATTTTGGATTGAGAACTCAAAATTAAGACACAGGGGTATTTTGGTCATTTCACAGGGTGACATGTAGCACCATGAGATGGTGACACATGGCACTACACATAAGCTTGCCATATGTCTTTTAATCATGTAAGATGATTAAAATCAAGATTAAATATAGGTTTGACACTTAGCACAATGTGATTAGGTCAATTAAACCTAGAGCCATTCAAAAGGTGATATGTGGCAAGGGTTTTAAGTGGTGACCTAGCTATATAAGTGTTGTTATGAAAGAGTAAAATGCGTGGGCTGCTATTCTCTCTTTTTGCCACCACCCTTGGCTGCTCTCTCCCCTCTTCTTCTTCATCTCAATTCAAAGAGATTAGCAAACAATCTCTTGAATTAAAATACTAGAAATTGTTTCTAGTGTCCTGTTTACATCTGTAATCTCTCAAAAGGCAAAACTTGATTTTCTAATTTATAGAAAAAGCTTTAGAAGCTATTCAAGGCTGCCATAGGTGATCTTGGTGTGGACAAGCTAGAGGGACAACATCTGGTGTCCTAAAGACACATCCCAAAGGTGCCAAACACACTGCAGTGTATTAAAAGGTTAGTGCACTTACTCTTGATCTAATCTAGGGTTTTAATGGATTAATCTATTAATTCTATAATCTTAAATAGCAAATATATATCCAAAAATATATTAAAAGAGTTTTAATATGTTGTTTATCATTGAAATCAAATAGATAAAAATAAATCTTGCATGATGCATGTGACCCTATATGAAAATTTTGAATTTCAATGATCTAAACTTATGTTTTTCATGCTTCCGCTCTTTTATAGAACTCTACTTAACATTACAATACAATAACCCTCAATTCATCACAAACCCTAATTAATCAAAGTCTCAATCTCATGCAACTCCTAAAATCCCCAACTCCAATCCATATCTACACATCAATTGACATCAATACACAAGTTTAATTGTAAGTAAATCATCAAAATCCTCACCCTCTCTCGGCTGTCGAAATTTGAAGTGGTCCTATCATGCATATTTTTCTTCTTTTTCCATAATTTCTAGTTGATTTTTGTATCCTAACATGAAAACAAGAAGAGAGAGAGAGAGAGAGAGAGAGATGACACTAACCTTAACTTAGTCACTTTCCAAGACTTCAAAACTTCACTTTCTTCTTTTCTTTTTGCTGTCCAAAGCTTGCTCTAGGTGTGAGGATGAGTTTATGTGAAGCAAGCTTAGGATTTTATAGTGATTTTTTAAGAGATTTTCTAGTGAGAAGGTTGAATGAAAATGGTGAAAAGTGAGAGAATGGAGTTCGGCTAGAGAAGAAGATAGGTAGCAGATTTTTTTCTTTTCATTTTAACTCATTTATCTCTTTTTAATTGAATTTTAAAGTGTGTGTTGCAAGATGATTGGGTGAAAGTGGTTTAATGACATCATGTGATGTCAAAATTCAAATTTTCATCCATTTTCTTTTCTTTTCTTTTCTACTCATTTTCAATTCAATTTTTAGCAATATTTATTCATAATTTATGTCATACAAAATATTTATTTAACTGAACAAGTTGGCCAAAAATCATCTCTGAAGACGAAATGACCAAAATGCCCTCCCTTTGGCTTATTGAGCCAAAATCATCTGTATTGATCTAAAAATTTTTCTAAGCATTTTCTTGGTATTCTAATGCCATAGAAACCTTAATGACTCTTCTCTAGAGTCTCAAAAATTATTTCATGAATTTTCTCCCGAGTTTAGGACTCCTAGCTGCGAGGATCGCAACTTCTCACTGGGTTATCCATCGCTAGGGCACCAGCTCATTTAACTTGGTTGTATTTTATTTCTAAATTTTTCTTATTATTATTTGAGTTATTTATGACTCCTCACTCTGGTCTAAGTATTTTTCCAGAAGTTCTAGCTGTCCAGACTGACATCGGTCATTGGAACAGTAGAATGTACGGAATGGCTACAGTGAGTGTGTTACAGATATCAATAGGTAAAAATTGAATCTTGCATGATGTATGAGACCCTAGAAAAAAAAAAATTTTAATTCAATGTTCTAATCTAATAATTTTCATGATTCTGCTCCTTCAGTTTTGATATAAGGAACCCCAGTCTCACTAGAAATCCAAACACATAGAAAGGCTCTACCACATTATCAGAGAGATAGTTGGGCAAAGCGATATAGCCATACAGAAAATAGCATCAGCTGAAAATCCAGTTGATCCATTCACTAAGCCTATGTCACAAACTCAGTTAGACCGACATCTTGAGAAGACGGGTCTAAGATATTGTAATGAATGGCTCTAGTGCTAGTGGAAGATTGTTAGTAGTATGCCCTAAAGCATATCATTTAGTATGTATCTTGTACATATTTTATTAATAAAAAGGCATTTTCACTTTTCTATTTACATAACATATTTATGTATAATAGAAAAGGTCCATTGATATTTTGTTAGAAATTCTATTCTTAAGTTGTTAAGAATATGAGTGACAGTATTTCTAGCACATTGTATCATAAATTGGTTCACAATCGAGGATACTTCACAATAAGGATATTACTTATCCAGAAAGATTGTAATCATGTTTGTTCCCAAGTTATTTATATGAGATGTAAATAAGATGGAATGGTGAGTCTCATGCCATATAACAAACATGATAGGCACTTATGCATGATAAGTAGGCCGAACCAGTGACATTTATAACAAGCACATGGAGTTTACTCTTATTAATGCATTGTCATAAATCATATCAGTGCATATAATCTTTAGACCTGAGATAGCACAGTTATCTTATATATAGGTGGTTTGAGTTTGATACTGCTTTCATACTTGTACTGTGTATGGGTATATGGGCATGTGTGTGACACCCCTTATCCGTCTACAGTATAGCCGAGTAAGATATACCACACAGTGTGCTGGAGCATCATATCTTATTCCATAACAATTTACCCTTCTCAATTCATTTATTTATTAGCCACCAAGTGCAAGTTTTTACCAATTATATCATTTATTTAACAAATTTGAGTAATCTGAATTTTTTGCAAATTTTTATAGAAAATTCGGCAGAGTGCCGGCTGTAAATTAGAAAAATAGTTCTTCTGAACCTGTTAAAAAAAACATTTCCATTATGGTTTTCAGATCCATAACTCCAATATACATACATATCAACTCAATCTCCAAATTTCAATAAAATTTTTAAAATTTGGTTCATATTACATTTCGAATCAATTTTATGAATAACTTCCCAACATTTTATTTCTCAATAAAATGTACTTGGTGCAGGGCCAATTAGATATGAAACTAGACACATAATGATACAACTTTGGTGAAGAAACCCTGCCCAGAAAACAAAAACAAGTTGACCTAAAAACTATCATAATCCGGGTGACCAACATGCTGTCCCTGAAAAATGACTAAATGAATAGTGTTTGTTCAAATGGTCATAACTCAGTTTAGAAAAGTCCAATTGACCTAAAATTTATATCAATAAAAAGCTTAGACAATTTAGAACAACTTTCATGAAGAACACCAAACCAAATTATGTCCATAACCCATCTGAATTGCTAACCAAAGTCAGGGTATCAAAACTACTAAAACCATTTCTGCCAGAAATTCTGGGTAGATGCCAATCCGGCCAGTCCTAAAGAAAGTAGCATAACTTGAGCTAGAAAACTCCAAATGGAGTGATTCAAAAAGGAAATTAAAGAAGGCACATAAATGAACAACTTTGATTAAGAACATTTGGCAAAAATCTCATTGTAGAATTGCCTAATGGAACAGTGAACTCTAGCACCCAAAACTGAAATTTTTGATTTATTTCTTATTGGTTTTAAGTATTGATTGGCAACTAATGCCAACACTTTTGTGAACCAAAATGTGGTATCTTAGTGAACTTAGGTTCAAAAAATTTATTATAAATTAAAAAGTCAACCTTTGAGTGGAAATAGTCAAGTAAATAGTGACCTGTACATTACAAAAATAAATAATTGAATCATTAACTGTGTAAAATGCCTTAGTATGCCTAGAATGATTGGTTTGGATAGGTTGGCATGCCAATAGGGTTCTGTTAGCAGTATTGCATATGGCTTTATTCCATTTTGTGTTTGATGGCCTTACGTGCCATTCTGTGATATAATAGTCTTTGGCTATTTTGATTGAGTTTACTATACTTAGGTTTCATGCCTAATAATTATTACAGTTTATTAGCTATTCTGTTGCACACCGAGAGACACAATGTGACCGATGGTGTGATGGCCTGAGGTACTTAATATCCAGTGCCAGTTTACCCATTTATCCAGTCCAATTGACTGGTATAGGTTACTCGGGCAATCAAAATAAATCTTACCAAATTTTAATCAAACAATACTACAATAATTGCTAGGAACTTAGTCTACATAAAATGTCAGCATACATTCTGCACATCCATTTTATTTTAGCTATTTTATTTTATATTAGCACCACTAAGTAGAATTGCTTAGCTTATCGCTTTTGCCACGCGCAGGTAATGGAGACATAGCTGGGGAGCCCAACAGACCTCAGACCAGTTAATTAGTCAGATCTACACAGAGTCTAGAGTCACCTCTTATCTGTAGTGCACTTGGTAGGATATTAGGATTTTGGATTGTATTTTGTACTTTGCATTTTGTACTAGTTCTTGATTGTAATTACAAACTCATGAAATCATATGATAATGTAAATATATGAAATTACATGTTACTATAATTATCAGTCCAAGTCATGTGTCGAATAATTCCTCTCATGCGGTTTCAACTGGTGTGATGCATATGCAATGATATTTCGATCTTGCATTAGTACACAACCTAACCCATTGTGAAAAGCACCACTATAAACTGTATATTCTTTACCCGGTGTAGGTAAAGTTAGGACTGGAGCTTCAGTCAAACATCTCTTCAACTCATCAAAACTCTACTGGCATTTATCCGCCCACTGAAATTTCACATCTTTCCGAAGCAACTTGGTCAGTGGAGAAGAAAACATAGATAACCCCTTCACAAATAGATGGTAGTATCTAGCTAAACCTAGAAAATTACAAATTTCTGTGATATTCCTGTGTGGCTTCCAATTAAGGATAGCTTCAACTTTACTGGGATCTACCTTGATGCCTTCTGCCGATACTATGTGCCCTAAGAAGGAAATATCTTTCAGCTAAAATTCACACTTTGATAATTTTGCATATAGCTGTTTCTCCCTCAAAGTTTATAGTACAATCCGTAGATGTTTATCATGCTCCTCTGCACTCCTCGAATAGACCAAGATGTCATCAATAAACACCACCACAAACTGATCGAGGTATGGTCTGAAGATAGTGTTCATTAGATCCATAAATGCAGCTGGAGCATTGGTTAACCCGAATGGCATGACCAGGAACTCATAATGGCCATATCGAGTTCTAAAAGTAGTTTTTGGTATACTCTGCTCCTACACTTTCAACTGATAATAACCCGATCTCAGGTCTATTTTGGAGAATATAGCTGCACCCTTCAACTGATCAAATAGGTCATCAATGCGGAGCAATGGATATCTGTTCTTTATTGTCACCTTATTCAATGGCCGATAATCAATACACAAGCGGAGAGTGCCATCTTTCTTCTTAACAAACAACACTGCCACTCCTCAAAGTGACACACTAAGGTGAATGAAGCCCTTGTTAAGTAGTTCTTGTAACTACACCTTTAACTCTTTCAATTCTACTGGTGCCATTATGTATGTTGTTATAGAGATTGGATCCACACCAGGCATAACATCAATCTCAAACTGCACTTCTCTTTCCAGAGGTAATCCCGACAACTCATCTGGAAACACATCCGGAAAATCACATACTATAGGAATGTCCCTCAATACTGGACTCCCCACTTGGGTGTCTATCATATGTGCCAAGTATGCTTCACACCCTTTTCTGATCATTTTTCTAGCTAGTGCAGCTGAAATAATGTTTGATGGCAATAGCTGCCTCTCCTCATGTATCACCACATTACCGTACTGAGTGTAACACCCCTATGTTCGGTAGTGTGTTCTACTATTCCAGTGATCAGTGTTGTCCGGACAGCTAAGATGCCTAGAACTACACTTAGATATGGGTGAGGAGACATAAAATAATGAAATATAAGAAAAGAAAATATAAGAAAAACAAAGAAAAAATAATAGTAATGAAATGTAACCAAGTTAAATGAGCCGATAATCATAGCGATGGGTGACCGCACTAGGAAGTTGCGGCGTGGACTATTGACTAGCCCGGGACCACGGGGAATCCTATAAAATATTTTTAAGACTTAAATAAGCATCTATTGAAGTATAAATGTCATTAGAAATATCAAAGAAAAATTAATTAATTAGTACAAAGAAAAACGAGAAATCGAGAAAACAACAAAACTCGGTGTTACCAAAAAATCAGGAATGCAACCCGAATAGGGGCATTGTGGTCAATTGACATCCCGAGTTGCCTTTTGACCTAAATGTTCATTAAAAATAAATGATATTAAACTTTGAAAATGTCATAAAAAAATTAAATTGTGGTACCTAATATAATTAGTGAAAGTGTGGTGGCCAAATTGCAAATTTTGGAAACCTTGTATAATTAAACATTTGATTATTGTTTAGTGCTCCACTAAGGGAGATTTGGGACTCCTAGTTAAGCTAAATGGGATAGCAAAAACTTATCTTCATCCTTGAATCACCACATTGCCGAATTATATTTCTCTCTCAAAGGAAAACTCCATGGATGTCCCAACCAAGCTTTCTGTAACATCCTCACTTTAGCTAGTCCATACAGTCTACTGTTCCGGTGACCAATGTCGGTCCGAGCAACTAGAATGTTTGAAATTATAAATAGACTATAGTGAGGAGTTATAATGAAACTAAATGATGCTCATAAAAATCAAGGAAAAATTTTAGAAACCAAATACACTAAGGTTAAATGAGCCGAAACCCCAGGGATGAGTAACCCGAAGGGGAAGTGACGGTGAAGGCCGTTAGCAACCCTAGACCCAGGGGAAAAATTATAAAATAATTATTGGGACTCCAGAGAAGGATTATTGAGGTTCTTATGGCATTAGAATGCCAAGAAAATGCTTAGAAAAATTTTTCAATCAGTATAGACAAATTTGGCTCGTTAAGCCAAACGGAGGGCATTTTGGTCATTTCGTCTTCAGAGATGATTTATGGCCAACTTGTCCAGTTAAATAAATAATTTATATAGCATAAAATATGAATAAATGTTATTAAAAATTTAATTGAAATTAAATAGACAAGAAATGGAGAGAAAATGAAAGAAAATGGAATTATGACATCATTATGATGTCATTAGAACTCTCCCAACCAATCCAATGTTGACACGTGGCATAAGCTTATTTAAAAAAGACAAATTGGGCTAAAAAATGAAAAAAAATCAGAATTCTCTTTCTCTTATTCTTCCTTGCCGTGACCTTCCCTCCATAGCCACCCATTTTCAAGCTTTTGAAAGCTTGATTTCACTAGCTTCTACCCCAAAAAACCCTAACCTGGTGTAACATCCTCATTTTAGCTAGTCCGTACAGTCTACTATTCCGGTGACCAGTGTCGGTCTGGACAGCTAGAATTCAAAAAAATATTTAAACTAAAGAGAAGAACCAAAAATTAACTCAAATAATTAATAAAAAAAATTAGAAAAAAATTATAAAATAATTCTTGGGACCCTAGAGAAGGGTCATTAAGGTTCTTATGGCATTAGAATGCCAAGAAAATACTTAGAAAAATTTTTCAATCGGTACAGATAATTTTGGCCCGTTAAGCCAAACGGAGGGCATTTTGGACATTTCGTCTTCAGAGATGATTTTTGGGCCAACTTGTCTAGCTAAATAAATAATTTATATAACATAAAATACGATTAAATGTTGTTAAAAATTTAATTGAAATTAATTGAACAAGAAAAGGATGGAAAAATGAAAGAAATTGAAATTATGACATCATAAGGATGTCATTAAAAGTCTCCAACCCAATCAAGTGTTGACACATGTCACCAAGGTATTTAAAAAGACTTAAGTGGCAGAAAAAGAAAGAAAAAGAAGCCCAAAAATTCGTAAAGCTCCTCTCTCCTTCTTCTTCATGCCACCCCCTTTGCCCTCCATAACCAAGCTTTACCCAAGCTTGATTTCTTAGGTTTCTATCCATTAAAACCTAAATTTCCCAACACAAAAAGTTATTCTAGCATCTTGGAGATTCTTTTGGGCACAAAAAGAAAAGGAAAGGAAGAACTTTAGCAAATTGGAAAGCTCACTCCTTTAAGGTTAGTGACCTAACCCTAAATTTTTACTTTGAATACATGTTTAGGGACTTGAATAAGTGTGAATTGCAAAGAAAAATTATTGAATATCATTTGGATGGAAACCCTAGATTTTGGGCAGCCATTGTTAGGGTTTGATTGGGTTGAGTTTAATGAAATTAAAAGACTATTGTGGCTGCCCACAACATGTATTTACTAAGTGGATTGATGAAATGCAAGTTAAATGCATGATTTGAGAAGTTAGGGTTAGGGTTTGGGTATAAAAATGGGATTTTGACCATGTGATGATGAAAATAGATTTTAATGGTCAATTAGTGACCATTTATTTCTGTTTAAATTAAAAATGAAGTGTGTTGAGTGATGGGATTGGGTTTGGTGTGACTGCCATGAAAGGGACCTGCAGAATGGAGTGACTTGCAGAATTTGGACTTGAGTCCAGCAAGTTTGGACAGCCATAACTTGAATTGTAGAGGTTCAATTGGTGCAAGGCCAATTGGACATGAAACTAGAAACATAATGGCATAACTTTGGTGAAGAAACCATGCCCATAAAACCAAACCAAGTGGACCAAAAGCTTGCTCAAATCCGGGTGACCTGCAGGCTGTTTCTGCAAAATGACCAAATGAACAGTGATTGTTCATTTGGCCATAACTCAATGTAGAAAGGTCCAATTGACCTGAAATTTTACCAGCAACAAGATAAGATATAGAACAACAAATTTCATGAAGAAACATATCCCAAATTATGACCAGAACCTATCCAAAAAGGGAGTTGCAGTCACTATTCACTGCAGTGTAGATATGGTCAGTCCAGAAAAATTCCAATCCGGCCAGTTGTGGTTTTTGGACCATAACTTGAGCTACAAAACTCCAAATGGAGTGATTCAAAAAATAAAATTCAACCAGACAAAATAAGGAACAACTTTCATGTTGATCATTTTTCCAAATTCCCGCTGCAAAATTGACTAATGAAACAGTAAAAATGAGGTATGAAAACTGAAAATTCTACTTACTTAACATTAAGCTTAGAAATGGTATTGGCAACCAATACCAACAAAATTTGAATGCAAAATGGGAGTATTAAAACCAATGTACCTATTGTCTATGCAAAAGTCAACATTTTGGTTGACTAATGAAGTGAATAGTAACACCAAAACTTGAAATTTAAAAATTGTAAAACTTAAAAATGTAATATGCCCTAGTAAGATTGGTTTGGATAGCTTGACATACCAATAAGGTTCTGTTAGCAGTACTGCATATGGCTTCATGCCATTCTGTGTTTCATGGCTTTCCCATGCCATTCTGTGACATAATAGCCTTTGGCTATGTTATTGAGTTAATATACTTGGGTTTTGACCCTAATAATTATTACAGCTTATTAGCTGTTTTGTTGCACACCGGGAGACACAATGTGACCGATGGTGTGATGGTCCGAGGTACTTAGTACCCAGTGCCAGTTTAGCCGTTTATCCAGTCCAGTTAATTAGTATGGGTTACTCGGGCAATGATAATAAACCTTACCAGAGTTTAATCAAATAATAATGAAATTAATATTAGAAGTTAAGTCTACCAAAAATGTAAACACACATTCTGCATATTTGTTTCATTTTATGTTATTTTATATTATTTTATATTATCACCACTAAGCAGAATTGCTTAGCGCGTCGTTTTTGCCACGCGCAGGTATTGGAGACCTAGCTGGGGAGCCCAACAGACATCAGACGTGGTGAGTCTTTAGAGATGCATCAGGAGTCCAGTCACCTCACATCTGCACTGCATATGGTAGAACATTAGGACCATAGGTGGCCCTTTTGTATTTTGCATTTTGTATTAGTTTGGATTGTAACTATAAACTCCTGTAATTATGTATTAATGTAAATATATGAAATTTCATATTATTGAGATTTTCTGCATTATGTATGTTGATAAATGAAATGTTGAGAATTATTGGTGAATATGCTTCAAGTGATGAAGTGAACAGAAAAGTTTTGAAAATAGTATCGTGATTGAGATTGAGATTTTGAGATTGACTTGAATATATATAATGGAGTTTGGATTTTGAAATTATTTTGGAAGTGTTTTTAAACAGGTTCAGAAGAACTGTTTTTCCAATTTACAGCCGGCACTCTACCGGATTTTCTACAAAATTTGAGAATAAATTCAGATTTATCAAAATTGAAAGTAAATGAATTATAAAGGGATAAATTTTAATAGAAATATAAATTGGTGCTCCGGCACACTGAGTGGCATAACTTGCTCAGCTACACTGTAGACGGGTAAGGGGTGTCACATTTAGTGGTATCAGAGCATCGGTTTAGGCGTTTCTGGGCCTAGATAGAGTACATACCATTGCATTGCATTTGTAAGTGTTGAGGTGACACTGATGCAGATCTGTTTGTTTTCTTATTTTGAATGGGATATGGATCCTGCTTCACAAAGAGCAGTTGATGAAGAGGTAGAGAGTCATGCTCCACCAAGGGCTGAGTCTAGGGGCAGGGGAGAATCTGCTCTACCAGCAGCTGAGGCACATGCCCAACCTCAGTTTGCACTATTTCAACAAATGACCGAGTTTTACCGGCAAATGATGGGGGCAATTCCACCACCACAACCACAGCCACAACCTCCACCAGCACCACAGAAATCTCATCTGGAGAAATTGAGGAAGCATGGGGCTGTGGACTTCTTTGGGAAGAGGGAAGATGATCCCATGGCTGCAGAAAATTGGTTGGATAGAACCATCAGAGTGCTGAAACAGCTAAATTGCACCCCCGAGCAGAACCTGGTGGGTGCTGTGTCCCTACTTCAGGATGATGCATATCAGTGGTGGGACACAGTAACCAGTGAGGTGCAACCTAAACGGATCACCTGGGAATTCTTCCTCACAGAGTTCAGGAAGAAATATATTAGCAAAGTGTATTTAGAAGAGCGAAGAAGGGAATTTATCAGTTTGAGACAGAGACAGTTGTCAGTGGCTGAGTATGAGCGTGAGTTTGTCAGACTGAGCCAGTATGGGAGGGAGATAGTCCCTACAGAGGCAGAGAGGTGCAGACGGTTTGAAGAAGGGCTCAATGACAACATCAAAGTCATGATCACAGCACTGGAGATCACAAATTTTTCTAAACTGGTAGATGCAGCATCAAAAGTGGAAAGGGTCAGAATCAATGAACAAAACAGAAGGGAAAGACAGCAGAAGAGGGGTCCGGGTCAGTCCAGTGCATTTTCTGCTCCCAGTAAGAAGAGTAAGGGTCCTCTTGCTCAGAGTTCAGGACCACCACATGGTCAGGGCCAGTCTCAAGGGCCCAGACCGCAGTTCACACCTAGGAGAGGCCAGTCCACACCATTAATGGGCAGCTCTCCAGGGACGATGTTTAGGGGACCAACCCAAAGATCTTACGCTTGTCGATCTTGTCGAAGTGGCATAAGGGGGATTGTTGGCGAGTGACCGGTGCATGCTTACGGTGTGGATCGACAGAACACCAGATAAAGAATTGTCTAAAGAGGACTACTACTGTTGCTCTAACACAAACTGATAGACCTGCTCCTGCACCACAAAGGGGTAGGAAGCCTGGTAAACCTGAGGCAGCTGGTCCATCACTGAGGCCTACATCCGAGTTAGCTGAGAGGCCAGACACTAGAATACCTGCTAGGGCCTATGCCATCAGAGCTCAAGAGGAGCAAGATGCCCCAAATGTCATCAGGGGTACATTTTCCCTCTACAACACTTCTGTGCATGCATTGGTGGATCCAGGATCCACTCATTCCTACATTTGCATCAAACTACCCATAGAGAGGGGAATTCTAGTAGAGGAGTGTGATCAAGACATTTTGGTCACAAATCCACTAGGCCACAGTGTGGTAGTGAATAAGGTGTATAAAGGTTACCCATTGAGGATTCAGGAGTATGAATTCTCGGCAGACCTAATTGAGTTGCCCTTCCACGAGTTTGACGTGATTTTGGGAATGGATTGGTTATCACATCATCAGGCAATAATTGATTGCAAATTTAAGAGGATTTCTCTAAAAACTTCTGAGGGTAATGAGATTACTATTGTGGGTGAAAGGACAGATTTTCTGTCCATTGTTATCTTAGCCACGGTTGCTAGAAGATTGATGAGAAAAGGCTGTGAAGCTTACCTAGCACACGTGGTTGATACTAGGCAAGCTAAGCCAAACCTGTGTAATATACCCACAGTAAGAGATTTCCCAGATGTATTTCCTGAAGAGTTGCCTGGGTTACCACCAGAAAGGGAAGTCGAGTTTGCTATTGAGGTAATGCCGGGTATGGCACCCATTTCTATTGCTCCTTATAGGATAGCACCCACTGAATTGAGGGAGTTGAAAACTCAGTTGCAAGAGTTGCTTGATAAGGGGTTCATACGCCTCAATGTGTCACCATGGGGAGCTCCGGTGCTATTTGTGAAGAAGAAAGATGGAACTATGAGATTGTGTATTGATTACCGGCAGTTGAACAAAGTAACTGTGAAGAATAAATATCCGTTGCCCAGAATTGACGATCTGTTTGATCAGTTGAAAGGAGCCGGTGTATTTTCAAAAATTGATCTCAGATCAGGGTATCATCAGTTGAGGGTAAAGGATGCAGATGTGTCAAAAACTGCATTCAGAACTCGGTATGGACACTATGAATTTCTAGTGATGCCGTTTGGTTTGACAAATGCACCAGCAGTATTTATGGACCTTATGAACCATATCTTCCATCCATACTTAGATCAGTTTGTAGTGGTCTTTATAGATGATATCCTGGTGTATTCTAAGACCATGGAAGAACATGATGAACATTTGGGGATTGTTCTGCAAACTCTGTGAGAAAAGAAGTTGTATGCTAAATTGTTCAAGTGTGACTTTTGGATGAGTGAGATCTCTTTTCTTGGACACATAGTATCAGCTAAGGGGATTAGAGTGGATCCCAAAAAGATAGAAGTAGTGATGGAATGAAAGCCTCCCAGAAATACAACTGAGGTCAGAAGTTTCTTGGGGCTAGCTGGGTATTACAGAAGATTTGTGAAGGGGTTCTCTCTTATAGCTACTCCAATGACTAAGTTGTTACACAAGAATGTGAAATTTGGCTGGAACGACAAGTGCCAAGCCAGTTTTGAGAGGCTGAAGGCTATGTTGACAGAAGCACCAGTGTTAACATAGCCAGTGTCGGGAAAAGACTTTGTGGTCTACAGTGATGCCTCACATAATGGGCTAGGGTGTGTATTGATGCAAGAGGGGAAAGTGGTCGCCTATGCTTCCAGGCAGTTAAGGCCACATGAACAGAACTACCCTACTCATGACTTGGAGTTAGCAGCAATTATTTTCATACTGAAGATGTGAAGGCATTATTTATATGGTGAAAAATGCTACATCTATACGGACCACAAGAGCCTAAAATACTTGCCAACCCAGAAGGAGCTCAACCTCAGGCAGAGGCGATGGATTGAGTTCCTGAAGGACTATGATTGTGTGATTGATTATCATCCTGGGAAGGCAAATGTAGTTGCTGATGCTTTAAGCAGGAAGTCCATCACAGCTTTAAAATCACTCAATGCCTATCTGTCCTTAGCTCAAGATGGAGCTATTTTAGCTGAGTTGCAAGTGAGGCCAACCCTGCTACAGTAGATACAAGATGGGTAGAGGGCAGATGAAAAACTAATGGCCATTATGGGTAAAATTCCTGAGGGGAAGGAAACTGAATATGAGGTGAAAGCAGATGGGTGTCTGTACTACAGAGGAAGAGTGTGTGTACCAGATGATGGGGAACTGAAGACTAGTATTCTGAAAGAAGCACACACTAGTGTTTATGCTATGCACCCGGGGAGCACAAAAATGTATAATGATTTGAAGCCTCATTATTAGTGGCCTGGTATGAAGAGGGATATAGTTGACTATGTGACTAAGTGTCTGACATGTTAGCAAGTTAAAGCAGAACATCAAGTTCCATCAGGATTGCTACAGCCTATAAGCATACTTGAATGGAAATGGGACCGGGTCACTATGGATTTTGTTAGTGGTCTACCTCTCACCCAAAGGAAGCATGATGCAGTGTGGGTGGTAGTGGATAGATTGACAAAGTCAGCACATTTTCTGCCAGTTAGGACTGACTACCACTGGAGAAGCTAGCAAAATTGTATATCAGTGAGATAGTTAGACTGCATGGAATCCCACTTTCCATCATATCTGACCGAGACCCAAGGTTTACATCGAGATTCTAAAAAAAGTTGCAAGAAGCCTTGGGCACACAACTCCGTTTTAGCATGGCTTTTCATCCTCAGACGGATGGATAGTCAGAATGAGTAATTCAGGTAAACCTAAGAACTAATTGAATTTTTGTAATTAATAAATTGAAATGATAGTAACAATGTGAATTATGTGATAGATCCTGGAGGATATGCTAAGGAGTTGTGTCATTGAGTTTGAGGGGAGCTAGGATAGATACCTCCCACTGGCGAAATTCGCATACAACAATAACTACCAAGCTAGCATTCAAATGGCTCTGTATGAAGCATTGTATGGGAGAAAATGTAGAACCCCAGTGTGTTGGACTGAATTGGGCTAAGATAAGCTGGTAGGACCAGACCTGGTGAAACAAACTGAAGAGAAAGTAAAGATAATTAAAGCTAACCTGAAGGTTGCCTCAGATAGACAGAAATCTTATGCCGACTTGAAGAGAAAAGAGATAGAATATGCAGTTGGCGATAAAGTGTTTCTCAAAGTCTCACCATGGAAGAAAGTACTGAGGTTTGGGAGAAAGGGTAAGTTAAGCCCTAGGTTCATTGGCCCATATGAAGTCATTGAACGTGTGAGACCAGTGGCCTATCGGCTAGCTTTACCACCAGAACTGGATAAAATACACAATGTATTCCATGTTTCTATGCTGAGAAGATATCGTTCAGATCCTTCACATGTCATTTCCATGGAAGAGATTGAAATCCAACCGGACTTGACATATACAGAAGAACCTATACAAATCCTAGCTCGGGAAGTAAAGGAACTGAGAAATAAACAAATTCCACTGGTGAAAGTGCTTTGGAGGCACCACAACACTGAAGAGGCAACTTGGGAAAGTGAAGAGATAATGAGGCAACAGTTCCCTCAACTGTTTGCATCAGGTAAATCTCGAGGACAAAATTTTTATTAGAGGAGAAGAGTTGTAATATCCTCATTTTAGCTAGTCCGTACAGTCTACTGTTCCGGTGACCAGTGTCGGTCCGGACAGCTAGAATTCGGAAAAATATTTAAACAAAAGTGAGGAACCAAAAATTAACTCAAATAATTAATAAAAAAAATTAGAAAAAAATTATAAAATAATTCTTGGGACCCTCGAGAAGGGTCATTGAGGTTCTTATGACATTAGAATGCCAAGAAAATACTTAGAAAAATTTTTCAATCGGTACAAATAATTTTGGCCCGTTAACCTAAACGGAGGGCATTTTGGTCATTTCGTCTTCAGAGATGATTTTTGGGCCAACTTGTCCAGTTAAATAAATAATTTATATAACATAAAATATGATTAAATGTTGTTAAAAATTTAATTGAAATTAATTGGACAAGAAAAGGATGGAAAAATGAAAGAAATTGAAATTATGACATCATAAGGATGTCATTAAAAGTCTCCAACCCAATCAAGTGTTGACACATGTCACCAAGGTATTTAAAAAGACTTAAGTGGCAGAAAAAGAAAGAAAAAGAAGCCCAAAAATTCGTGAAGCTCCTCTCTCCTTCTTCTTCATGCCACCCCCTTTGCCCTCCATAACCAAGCTTTACCCAAGCTTGATTTCTTGGGTTTCTATCCATTAAAACCTAAATTTCCCAACACAAAAAGTTGTTCTAGCATCTTAGAGATTCTTTTGGGAACAAAAAGAAAAGGAAAAGAAGAACTTTAGCAAATTGGAAAGCTCACACCTTTAAGGTTAGTGACCTAACCCTAAATTTTTACTTTGAATACATGTTTAGGGACTTGAATAAGTGTGAATTGCAAAGAAAAATTATTGAATACCATTTGGATGGAAACCCTAGATTTTGGGTAGCCATTGTTAGGGTTTGATTGGGTTGAGTTTAATGAAATTAAAAGACTATTATGGCTGCCCACAACATGTATTTACTAAGTGGATTGATGAAATGCAAGTTAAATGCATGATTTGAGAAGTTAGGGTTAGGGTTTGGGTATAAAAATGGGATTTTGACCATGTAATGAAGAAAATAGATTTTAATGGTCAATTAGTGACCATTTAGTTCTGTTTAAATTAAAAATGAATTATGTTGAGTGATGGGATTGGGTTTGGTGTGGCTGCCATGAAAGGGACCTGCAGAATGGAGTGACCTGCAGAATTTGGACTTGAGTCCAGCAGGTTTGGACAGCCATAACTTGAATTGTAGAGGTTCAATTGGTGCAAGGCCAATTGGACATGAAACTATACACATAATGGCACAACTTTGGTGAAGACACCATGCCCATAAAACCAAACCAAGTGGACCAAAAGCTTGCTCAAATCCGGGTGACCTGCAGGCTGTTTCTGCAAAATGACCAAATGAACAGTGATTGTTCATTTGGCCATAACTCAATTTAGAAAGGTCCAATTGACTTGAAGTTTTACCAAAAATAAGATAAGATATAGACCAACAACTTTCATGAAGAAACCTATCCCAAATTATGACCAGAACCTATCCAACAAGGGGGTTGTAGTCACTATTCACTGCACTGTAGATATGGTCAGTCCAGAAAAATTCCAATCCGGCCAGTTGTGGTTTTTGGACCATAACTTGAGCTACAAAACTCCAAATGGAGTGATTCAAAAAAGGAAATTCAACTAGACAAAATAAGGAACAACTTTCATGTTGATCATTTTACCAAATTCCCGCTGTAAAATTGACTAATGAAATAGTAAAAATGAGGCATGAAAACTGAAAATTTTGCTTACTTAACACTAAGCTTAGAAATGGTATTGGCAACCAATACCAACAAAATTTGAATGCAAAATATGGTATGTTGGGAGTATTAAAACCAATGTACCTATTGTCTATGCAAAAGTCAACATTTTGGTTGACTAATGAAGTGAATAGTAACACCAAAACTTGAAATTCAAAAATTGTAAAACTTAAAAATGTAATATGCCCTAGTATACCTAGCAAGATTGGTTTGGATAGCTTGGCATGCCAATAGGGTTCTGTTAGCAGTACTGCATATGGCTTCATGCCATTCTGTGTTTCATGGCTTTCCCATGCCATTCTGTGACATAATAGCCTTTGGCTATGTTATTGAGTTAATATACTTGGGTTTTGACCCTGATAATTATTACAGCTTATTAGTTGTTTTGTTGCACACCGGGAGACACAATGTGATCGATGGTGTGATGGTCCGAGGTACTTAGTACCTAGTGCCAGTTTATCCGTTTATCCAGTCCAGTCAATTAGTATGGGTTACTTGGGCAATGATAATAAAGCTTACCAGAGTTTAATCAAATAATAATGAAATTAATATCAGAAGTTAAGTCTACTAAAAATGTAAACACACATTCTGCATATTTGCTTCATTTTATGTTATTTTGTATTATTTTATATTGTCACCACTAAGCAGAATTGCTTAGCGCATCGCTTTTGCCACGCGCAGGTACTGGAGACCTAGCTAAGGAGCCCAGCAAACATCAGACGGGGTGAGTCTTCAAAGCTGCATCAGGAGTCCAGAGTCACCTCACATCTGCACTGCATATGGTAGGACATTAGGACTATAGGTGGCCCTTTTGTATTTTGCTTTTTGTATTAGTTTGGATTGTAACTATAAACTCCTGTAATTATGTATTAATGTAAATATATGAAATTTCATATTATTGAGATTTTCTGCATTATGTATGTTGATAAATGAAATGTTGAGAATTATTTGTGAATATGCTTCAAGTGATGAAGTGAACAGAAAAGTTTTAAAAATAGTATCGTGATTGAGATTGAGATTTTGAGATTGACTTGAATATATATAATGGAGTTTGGATTTTGAAATTATTTTGGAAGTGTTTTTAAACAGGTTCAGAAGAACTGTTTTTCCAATTTACAGCCAGCACTCTACCGGATTTTCTATAAAATTTGTGGATAAATTCAGATTTATCAAAATTGAAAATAAATGAATTATAAAGGGATAAATTTTAATAGAAATATAAATTGGTGCTCTGGCACACTGAGTGGCATAACTTGCTCAGCTACACTGTAGACGGGTAAGGGGTGTCACACCTGGCAACACAAAAAAGTATTCTTACACCTTGGAGAGTCTTTTGGGAGCAAAAAGAAAGGAAAAGGAAGAACTTTTGTAAGTGGGAAATCTCACTCCATTAGAGGTTTGTGACCTAACCATAGTTTTCACTTTAAATTCATGTTAAGGACTAAGAATGAGTGCAATTTACAAAGAAAATTTGTTAAATACCATTTGTATGCCAACCTATAATTTCGACAGCCTTGGTTAGGGTATGCTTGTGATGAGTTTATGGGGCTAACATGCTAGTATGGCTGCCCTTAATATGCATCTTGTAAGTGGAGTGATGAAGTGCAATGATAATGCATGATTTGTAATGTTTGAGTTAGGGTTTTGGGGTGAAAAATGAGGCTTTGACCATGTGATGATGGAAGTAGGTTTTAATGGTCAATTAGTGACCATTTGGTTCTGTTTAAACCAAAATTGAAGTGAATTGTGCAGTGGGATTGGAGTTTGGTGTGGTCGCTTGGTGACTGCAGGATCGGGCATGAGTCCAGAGGTTTGGGCAGAATAATCGAATTGTAGAGGTTCAATTGGTGCAAGGCCAATTGGACATGAAACTAGACACATAATGGCACAACTTTGGTGAAGAAACCATGCCTAGAAAACCAAACCAAACTAAGTTGACCAAAAGATTGCCCTAATCCGAGTGACCTGCATTCTGCCTAGGCAAAATGACCAAATGAACAGTGTTTGGTTATTTGGCCATAACTCAGTGTAGAAGGTCCAATTGACTTGAAATTTTACCAGCAACAAGCTGAGATATAGACCAATAACTTTCATGAAGAAACGTAACCCAAATTATGACCAGAACATATTCAAAAAGTGAGTTGCAGTCACTATTCCATGTACTATAGATTTGGTCAATCCAGAAATTCTGAAAAAATTTCAGTCTGGCCAGTTGTGGTTTTTGGGCCATAACTTGAGCTATAAAACTCCAAATGGAGTGATTCAAAAAAAGAAATGCAACTAGAAAAAATAAGGAACAACTTTTATGTTGATCATTTTGCCAAATTCCCACTGCAAAAATGACTAATGGAACAGTAAAGAGAAAGCATGAAAACTGAAAATTCTGTCAAATTAACATTAAGTTTAGAAATGGTATTGGCAATCAATACTAACAAATTTAGAATGTAAAATGTGGTATGTTGGGAGTATTAAAACCAATGTACCTATTGTCTATGCAAAAGTCAACATTTTTGTTGACTAATGAATGGAATAGTAACACTAAAACTTAAATTTCAAAAAATGTGAAACTTAAAAGTGTAAAATGCCCTAGTATACTTAACAAGATTGGTTTGGATAGGTTGGCATGCTTATAGGGTTCTGTTCGCAGTACTGCATATGGCTTTATGCTATTCTGTGTTTCATGGCTTCCCATGCCATTCTGTGACATAATAGCCTTTGGCTATAATATTTGAGTTGTTACACTCGGGTTATATCACTGATGATTATTACGACTTATTAGTCGCTCATTACTGCACAGGAGACACAATGTGACGGATGGTGTAATAGTCCGAGGTACTTAGTACCCAGTGCCAGTTTACCCGTTTATCCAGTCCAGTCAACTAGTATGGTTTACTCGGGCAATGATAATAAACCGTACTAAATTTTAATCGAATAATATTGCAAATAATATAAGAAATTAAGTCTACCTAAAAAAATGTAAACATACATTCTGCATACTTATTTTTATTTTATTTTATTTTATTTTATTTTATATTGTCACCACTAAGCAGAATTGCTTAGCGCGTCGCTTTTGCCACGCGTAGGTACTGAAAACCTAGCTGGGGAGCCCAGCAGACATCAGACAGGGTGAGCTTTCAGAGCTGCATCCGGAGTCTAGAGTCACCTCACATTCTGTAGTGCATATGGTAGGACATTAGGACTTTGGGGTAGCACTTGTTTTTTGTATTTTGTATTAGTTTTGGATTGTAACTATAAACTCTTGAAATTAATGATGACGTAAATATATGAAATTTCATGTTATTGAAATTTTATGTATAATGTATGTTGATAAATGAAAAGTTGAGAAATATTTATGAATGAGCTTCCAGTGATGAAGTGAACAGAAAAGTTTTGAAAATAGTATTGAGATTTTGAGATTGAGTTGAGATATGTGTGTATAATGGAGTTTGGATTTGGAAATTATATTGGAAGTGTTTTTAAATAGGTTTAGAATAACTATTTTTCCAATTTATAGCCGGCACTCTGTCGAATTTTCTATAAAATTTGCTAAAAAATTCAGATTTATCAAAAATTGAAAATAAATGAATTAAAAGGGATAAATTGTAATTTAAACATGAATTGGTGCTCCGGCACACTGAGTGGCATAACTTGCTTGGCTACACTGTAGATGGGTAAAGGGTGTCACACTTTATCTCTCCATGATCCAAGCTTCCATTTGTTAAAGTTCCTACACTAAAGTTGTTCTACATACCTTGGGCAGCATACTTGGAGCAAGAAAGTTAAGTTTTGGTTGGTGAGGTTTTAAAGAAGTTCAAAAGTGGTAAGTGTGTATTTTTCAATCTTGCTTCCTTAAACTTTGAGTGGATATTGTGGGTAGTTGATTTATGAAAGAATTTTTTATATTTGATGACTTATTGGAGTTGAGCTATTCTGGAAGCCATGAAACCTCACCATGAATAGCTTGTCCTTGCATGTAAATGGCTGTTTGAATGTTGATTTAAATGTTTAATTGTATTAAAGTTGAATCCCATGTGTAAAGTTTGATTTGTAAGCTTGGAAAAGTGAAATTGGAAGTTGATGGGTATGTGTAAACTTGTGGCAGCCTCATGAAGAAGATTGAAGTGTTTAATTTCAAGAAATTATTGTTGAATTATGTTGTTATTGATGGCAGCATGTATATGTGTATAATGGTTTGGAATTGGGTATGTAAATGGGGTATGTTCATGTGGTTAAATGGTGTAAATGGGCTTGGGAAAATTCTGTGTTATAGTGTACATATTGAGAATGGTTATAAGCTATCCAAAATGACCAAAATGTGTTGTTAAATGTGTTAATGGTAAGGTACAAACCAGAATTGGCATGAAGGAAGTAATTTGGTGAGTGTTGAATATGTAATTGGTAAGTGATGAGGAGTGTGTAGTAGGGCAGTGTATGTTTTGGCTTAGAACCTTAAGTGTGTGACTCTAATTGGTATGAGACCAATTGGAGGTGAAACTAGGCATAAAATGTGCCAACTTTCATGGAGGAAGCTTACCTAAATTCTGCCTAGAAGGTAACTTGAAAAATGACCAAATCCGGATTAGTGACTTGAAAGCCTGAAAATTGACCATTTGGGCTGTAGTTAGTGTTTTGACCATAACTTACTCAAAACAGGTCCAATTGACTTGAAATTTTTACCATGAATAGTTTAGACATAGATCTACAATTATTATGAACACACCAAAGCCCATAAATGGCCAAAGCCAAGCCAAATAGCTTGCAAAATTTCAGGTACCAAAACTGGCCAAACCAAAAGTGACCTAAAAATGACCTAAAGTTACCATTTTGATGCATTCTGTCCAGCATTGGTAAATTGACCATAACTTGGTCTACACAACTCAGAATGACCTGAAATTTTTCCCTACATGCAATAAAACATAGACCTACAAGTTTGTAGTTTGAATCGAAACCTGAAAATCAAGGGAACTAGGTCATCCGACTAGGTCAAAATAATACACCGAAATTCAATAAATTACAATAAAATGCAATACACTTGAAAATAAATTTGGTAACATATACCAACACTAAAGGGCTCTAAAATATGACATATTGGTAACATTGAAATTGACTCACTTAGAGTGCATCAAGGGTCAACATTATAAGTTGACTAATGAAATAAATTAAAAGGAATATGTGACACCCCTTACCCGTCTACAGTGTATAACTTGTGAAATATAATTTATTTAAGTCATTTATTGAAATTATAATTTATTTGAGGTTCCGAAAATTTTATAGAAAATCCGGCAGAGTACCGGCTAAAAATGGAGAAAACCGTTCTTCGGAACCTGTTAAAAACACTTCCAATAATCATATCTCCTCATTCTTAACCTCCAATATCAAAATCTCAACAATTTTCAATTTCAGTTCTCAACAACCTTTTCATTTCTCAAACATCCATTTCTCATAATACTCATATACAAACAATAAATAAATGCTCAAATTTTGCATTCATAGCCATAACTTTCATTATTTACATGAACATCAGAATACATTACATAAGTTCAAATACATATGAGAAAGTAAAAATTAGCTACAAAATATCAAAATGACACCTAGTCTCCTACCAATGCACTGCAGAAGTTGAGGTGACACGGACACTGTGCAGAACTGCAGGATGGACTCACCCAGTCTGCGGTCTACTGGGCTCACGATCTGTATCTCCAGAACCTACGCGTGGTAAAAGCAACGCGCTAAGCAATAATGCTTAGTGCTACAATAATAAAATAAAAGAAACAGCAAGAAATAAATAAATATGAATGTATATGTTTTATTTGTTTGGTATTTGTATATCATTTACTTTGTCCACTTTTATTTATTTGGTTGCCCCAAGTAACCTACACTAGGCATCGGATGGATAACGGTAACCGGCCTTTGGGTATCTAGTACCTCGGGCCGTCACACCATCGGTCACATATGCATCTCCGGTGTGCAGCAGCTAACAATTTGTAAATACATCAGGCACAAGGCCAAATCTCAATACAAGGTCAGAATGGCTAAAAGCCATAAATCACAGAATGGCATATTTCCATGTGCAGTACTACTAACTGAACCCTATTGGCATGCCAAACTATCCAAACCAATCTTGTTAGGTATACTAGGGCATTTGAAACTTTTAAATTCTTCACTTTGTGAATTTCAAGTTTTGGTGTCACTATTCACCTCATTGGTCAACAAAAATGTTGACTTTTGGATAGAAAATAGGTACATTGGTTTTGACACTTCCAACATACCACATTTTCCATTTAAAACTTGTTGGAATTTATTACCATTACCATTTCTAGGCTTAAATCAAAAGGGCAGAATTTTCAGATTTTGAAGCCTGACTTTACTTTTTCATTGAGCACTGTTGCAGTGAGAATTTGAGGAAATGGTAAACATGAAAGTTATTCCTTATTTTGTCTAGTTGAATTTCATTTTTTGAATCACTCCATTTGGAGTTTTGTAGCTCCAGATATGGTCCAAAAACCACAGCTGGCCGGATTGCCAAAACTGCAGAATTACCAAATCTATAGTACCATGAACAGTGACTGTGACTGCCATTTGGGTTAGGTTCTGGTCATAATTTGGGGTAGGTTTCTTCATAAAAGTTTTTTTTCTATGTCTTATCTTGTTGCTGTAAAAATTTCAGGTCAATTGACCATTTCTACAGTGAGTTATGGCCAAATGAACAGTTACTGTTCATTTGGTCATTTTTGCAGGTGCTGTTGTAGGGTATCCGGATTGGGGCCAACTTTTGGTCCACTTGCTTTGGTCTTTTGGGCATGGTTTCTTCAGCAAAAATGTGCCATTATAAGTCTAGTTTCATGTACAATTGGCCAAACACCAATTGGACCTACACATCCAAAGTTATGGCTGTCTAAGTGGGCTGGAATCTAAGCCTCATTTCTGCTGTCTTTAGGCAGCCTTCCATTTCAGTTTTGCCATGCATTAACTCACTTCAAATTATGATTAACTTGCCTTAAATGGTCACTAATTGACCATTAGAAGGTCCATTAATCAATTCAAATGCCAAGTCCAATTTTCACCCTTAAAACCCTAGTTCCCATTATAGGTTTTCACAACACACCTTAATTACTAACCCATTCACTAACCACATGCATAGATGGTTTAAACATAACCTCTAATCCACCTTAAGTCCATCAAAACACTCCATTTCTATTCCTTCAATAGGACAGCCGAAATTTATGGTGGCCATACACACAACTTTTATTCATTTAAACTATAATTTCTCACTAAATTCAAGTCCTTAATCATGAAAGTAAGGAGTTTTAGGTATATAGATGCACTAACCTTTAAGTGGCAGATTTTTCCCAAGTTAAATCTTCACTTTCTTTCGTTTTCTAGGCTGCCAAACACTCTCCCAAGAGATGTGGTCAAGTTTTAATGAAAGGGGTTTAGGGTTTAGTGGTGTAACAATGGGAGAAAGGGAGCTTGCTTGAAGCTTTAATGGAGGTTGGGTATTGCAAGGGTTTCGGCTGGTTTTTGGGGAGGGAGATGGCTGCTGTATTTTTGGTTATTTTGTTCTTCATTTAGTCTCTTTTATTAGTTGGTTAATTAGTTGTTTAAAGGTGATTGGTTATAGCTTTTAATGACATCACCATGATGTCATAAATAAGCCTTTTTCCTCATTTTCTTTTCTTTTCTTCATTACTCATTTTCAATTTAATTTCTAGCAATGTTTATTCATATTTTATGTCATATTAATTATTTACTCAACTGGACAAGTCGGCCAAAAATCACCTCTGAAGGCGAAATGACCAAAATGCCCTCCGTTTGGCTTAACGGGTCAAAATTGTCTGTACTGTTTAAAAAATTTTTCTAGGTATTTTCTTGGCATTCTAATGCCATGGGAACCTCAATAACCCTTCTCTGGAGTCCCAAAAATTATCTTATAATTTTTCCCCCGGGTCTAGGGCTCCTAGTTGCGAGAACCGCAACTTCACTGAAGTTACCCATCGCTAGGCACCTACTCGTTTAATTTGATTGTATTTTAATTCTAAAATTTTTACTAAATTTTTCTTATTAATATTTGAGTTAACTATGGTTCATGACTTTAGTTTAAATATTTTTTCGGACGTTCTATTTGTCGGATCGACACCGGTCACGGAGCAATGAGAATGTACGGGGTTTTTACCGGGAGGGTGTTACAACTCTTCCCCTCTAATTTAAATTTCATCCTCGAAATTTACCTGATGCAAACAGTTGAGGGAACTGTTGCCTCATCGTCTCTTCACTTTCCCAAGTTGCCTCCTCGGTGTTGTGGTGCCTCCAAAGCACTTTCACCAGTGGAATCTGTTTGTTCCTCAATTCTTTTACTTCCCGAGCCAGGATCCGTAGAGGTTCTTCTTCATATGTTAAATCTGGTTATATTTCAATTTCTTCCCTGGAGATGACATGTGAAGGATCTGAGCGGTATCTTCTTAGCATAGACACGTGGAATACATTGTGGATCTTGTCCAGCTCTGGTTGTAAAGCTAGCCTATAGGCCACTGGACCCACACGTTCAATGACTTCATATGGGCCAATGAACCTAGGGTTTAACTTACCTTTTCTTCCAAACCTCAATACCTTCTTCCACAGTGACACCTTGAGGAATACTTTGTCGCCAACCGCATATTCTATTTCTTTTCTCTTCAGGTCGGCATAAGATTTCTGTCTGTCTGAGGCAACCTTCAGATTAGCTTTGATTAGTTTCACTTTCTCCTCAGTCTGTTTCACCAGGTCTGGCCCCACCAGTTTGTCTTCGCCCAATTCAGTCCAGCACACTGGAGTTCTACATTTTCTCCCATACAGTGCTTCATATGGGGCCATTTGGATGCTAGCTTGGTAGCTATTGTTGTATGCAAATTCTGCCAGTGGGAGGTATCTATCCCAACTTCCCTCAAACTCAATGACACAACTCCTCAGCATATCCTCAAGGACCTGACATATATTTCATGTTATTGTTATCATTTCAATTCAATATTTGTATCAATTCCATTGGTTTCAATTGTTTACCTGGATTACTCTTTCTGATTGCCCATCCGTCTGAGGAGGGAAAGGCATCTTTGAAGTGGAGTTGTGTACCCAAGGACTCATGCAACTTCTTCCAAAATCTCGATGTAAACCTTGGGTCTCGATCAGATATGATGGAAAGTGGAATTCCATGCAGTCTAACTATCTCACTGATATACAATTCTACTAACTTCTCCAGTGAGTAGTCAGTCCTAACTGGCAGAAAGTGTGCTGACTTTGTCAATCTATCAACTATCACCCATGCTGCATCATGTTTCTTCTGGGTGAGAGGTAGACCACTTTCAAAATCCATGGTGACCCGATCCCATTTCCATTCAGGTATGCGTATAGGCTGTAGCAAACCCGATGGAACTTGATGTTCTGCTTGACTTGCTGACATGTAAGCATTTAGTCACGTAGTCAGCTATGTCCTTTTTCATACCAGGCCACCAATACTGAAGCTTCAAATCATGATACATTTTTGTACTTCCTGGGTGCATAGCATATGCACTGGTGTGTGCCTCTTTTAGAATACTGGCCTTCAATTCCCCATCATCTGGTACACACAGTCTTCCTTTGTAATACAGACACCCATCTGCCTTCGCCTCATAGTCAATTGTTTTTCCTTCTGGGATTTTACTCATAATAGCCATTAGCTTCTCATCTACCTTCTGCCCATTTAAAATCTGCTGTAACAGGTTTGGCCTCAATTGCAACTCAGCCAAAATAGCTCCATCTCGAATCAAAGATAGACGGGCATTCAATGATCTCAAAGCTGTCATGGATTTTCTGCTCAGAGCATCAGCAACTACCTTTGCCTTCCCAGGATGGTAGTCAATCACACAATCATAATCCTTCAGGAACTCAATCCATCGTCTCTGTCTAAGGTTGAACTCCTTCTGGGTTGGCAAATATTTTAGGCTTTTGTGGTCCGTGTAAATGTAGCACTTTTCACCATACAAGTAATGCCTCCATATCTTCAGTGCGAAGATAATTGCTGCAAGCTCTAGATCATGGGTAGGGTAATTTTGTTCATGTGGCCTTAGCTGTCTGGAAGCATAGGCGACCACCTTCCCCTCTTGCATCAATACACACCCTAGCCCATTATGTGAGGTATCACTGTAGACCACAAAGTCCTTTCGACGACCTTTGTGTGCTGCTGGTGCCTCTGTCAACATAGCCTTCAACTTCTCAAAGCTGTGCGACACTTGTCATTCCAGTCAAATCGACATTCTTGTGTAACAACTTGGTCATTGGAGCGGCTATTAACGAAAATCCTTCACAAATCTCTGTAATACCACTAGCCCCAAGAAGCTTGACCTCAGTTGTATTCCTGGGAGGCTTCCATTCCATCACTGCTTCTATTTTCTTAGGATCCACTCTAATCCCATCAGCTGACACTATGTCTCCAAGGAATGCAATCTCATTCAACCAAAAATCACACTTGGACAACTTAACATACAGCTCCTTTTCTCTCAGGGTTTGCAGAACAATCCTCAACTGCTCATCATGTTCTTCACTAGTCTTGGAATACACCAGAATATCATCAATAAAGACCACTACGAACCGATCTAGGTATGGATGAAAGATACGGTTCATAAGGTCCATGAATACCGCTGGTGCATTTGTTAGGCCAAAGGGCATCACCAGAAATTCATAATGCCCATACCGGGTCCTGAATGCAGTCTTGGGCACATCTACATCCTTCACCCTCAACTGATGATACCCTGATCTGAGATCAATCTTAGAAAATACTCTTGCTCCCTTCAACTGATCAAACAGATCATCAATTCTAGGCAACCGATATTTGTTCTTCATAGTCACTTTATTCAACTGCCGGTAATCGATACATAGCCTCAAAGTCCCATCCTTCTTTTTCACAAACAGCACTAGAGCTCCCCATGGTGACACACTGGGGCGTATGAACCCCTTATCAAGTAACTCTTGCAACTGAGTTTTCAACTCCCTCAATTCCGTGGGTGCCATCCTATAAGGAGCAATGGAAATGGGTGCTGTACCAGGCAGTGTCTCAATAGCAAATTCGACTTCCCTTTCTGGTGGCAAACCAGGCAATTCTTCAGGAAACACCCCTGGGAAGTCTCTTACTGTGGGTATGTCACTCAGGTTTGGCTTAGCCTGCCTAGTATCCACCACATGTGCTAGGTAGGCTTCACAGCCTTTTCTCATCATTCTTCTTGCAACTGTAGCTGAGATGACATTGGAGAAGAAATCTATCCTTTCCCCCACAACTGTGATCTCATTACCCTCTGAAGTTTTTAGAGAAATTCTCTTCAATTTGCAATCAACTATTGCCTGATGACGTGACAACCAGTCCATTCCCAAAATCACGTCAAACTCGTGGAAGGGCAACTCAATCAGTGCGCCAGAATTCATACCTGAATCCTTAACGGGCAACCCTTGTATACTTTGTTCACCACTACTGGCTGTGGCCAATGGATTAGTGACCGAATGTCTTGGTCACTCTCCCTACTAGTATCCCCTTTCTACGGGTAGGTTGATGCAGATATGAATGAGTGGATCTGGATCCACCAATGCATGCAGTGTATTGTAGAGGAGAACGTACTCGATGACGTCAGGGGCATCTTGCTCCTCCCGAGCTCTAATAGCATAAGCTCTTGCAGGTGGTCCGCTGTCGAGCCTCTCTGTGGCTCGGATCTGAGCCTCTGTGATGGTCCTACTGACCTCGGACTTGCAGATTTTCTACCCCTACGTAGTGCGGAGCAGTGCATGCCTTTTGTTAGAGCAGCTGTAGTAGTTCTATGTGGGCAGTTCCTTAACTGATGCTCTGTCGACCCACATCTTAAGCAGGCACTACTTACTCTCCAACATTCCCCCTTGTGCCATTTCAGGCAATGCGAACATGCAAAAGATGTTGGGGCCGGTCCCCTGAACCCCATCCCTGGAGAGCTGTCCCGATGGTGTGGGTGACCTCCTAGGGGTGAAGCGTAACTGGGCCCTCGAGGTGACCACGACCTTGTAGTGACCGAACTTTGTGCAGATGGACCTCTGAACTTCTTCCCAGGTGCAGGAGATGAGCTAGACTGACCTGGGCCCCTCTTCTGCTGTCTATCCCTTCTGGTCTGCTCACTGATTCTAACCTTTTCAACCCTTATTGTAGCTTCCACTAACTTGCTAAATTCTGTGATTCCCAAGGCAGTGAGCTGGATCTTTATGTTGTCATTTAGTCCCTCTTCAAATCTCTTACACCTTTCAGCTTCATTAGGGACTATCTCCCTTCCATAGCGGCTCAATCGGACAAATTCCTTCTCATAATCGACCACTGATAGTTGTCTCTGCCTCAGATTAATAAACTCTCTTCTTCTCTCTTCTAGGTATACAGTACCCACATATTTCTTTTTAAATTCGGAGAGAAAGAAGTCCCAAGTTATAGCTTCTGGCTGCACTTCACTGGTGTCACACCTTACCCCTCTGTAAGGCATAACATGATCCCGTAGTATACCTAATGAATTACCAACTCCGTCTACTGATAACCCATTAAATACACT
This sequence comes from Hevea brasiliensis, assembly GCF_030052815.1. Lineage (NCBI taxonomy): Eukaryota > Viridiplantae > Streptophyta > Magnoliopsida > Malpighiales > Euphorbiaceae > Hevea > Hevea brasiliensis. The sequence goes on from NC_079504.1 coordinate 93,348,003, forward strand.
ACAAGGGATTTTAAAAACTTTTCTTACTTCTTTTACAGTGGTGAGCACTATTTACAGGTGTTAAAGACTTCGGTGAACTGAAGTGAAATAACTAACTCATTTGGTTTATTTGGAATTTCTGTAAAAATTTTGGCAAAGTGCCATCTGTATTTTGGACAAAACAGTTCTTCAGAAAACCTGTAAAAAAGCACTTCAATAATTTTTTCCAAATCTCAACTCCAATACATTTCTCAACACAACAATTTATCAACACAATTCCATAGAAATTTTTCAAAGTCTGAGATAAGGAAATATAATACAACTTTTACAATCCAAAACACTCATAATTAATTTACAACTTCAAGGTACAATTTAATTTACAACTGCTCAAAACCAAAACAATATGTACATACAGTGTCATACATTACAGTACAAAAAGCAAAAGCGGTATACTCAATATACCAGGTAATCCCTCGCTGGATGTATATGCAGCCTAGTCTGCTGCCCTGTCTATCTCTCTACCTGCGACAGCAATAAAAAGCTATCGCTGAGACAATGTCTCAGTGGTGCACAACATTAACCAAATCCAATTTAAATCACAATTCATAAGTCATGTAAATAGTGGATACTTAAAATCATAATTAAATTCAAGACAATAATTGTCAACAAGAATTTAAACTCCATTTCTCAATATCACAATAATTTTCCATAAGTCAGATCAGGTTTGAATTCAAAAGACAGTATATGTCAATGAGAGTTTAAATCCATTTCACAATCTCAATACACATCAATAAATCACACACAGCTTAATCATGATCCATAATTCAATTCATCCCAAAAGCCGATGGCTAATGAGGTATTCAATTCATCCCAAAAGTCGATGACTAATGAGGAATAACATGGCTAGCTAGCAAAAATATGAGTACTCATTCTATTCGTCCTCAACAGTCACACACCTCAACACTTCACCGGAGAGGAATTCAATTCATCCCACTAGACAAGCTAGAGAGGAATACAATCAATATACATGATAGCTGTGGTTTCAAACCATTTACAGTGCTTTTCAATCAATAAGTATCCATCAATGTCATTCAAATAGTTTTTCACAGTTTCAAACCATTCACAATATTTTTCAATCAATAAGTGTCCATCAAACACATTTCCACAATTTAAAACAATGATATACAAACAGTCAATATTTATTTCCATTGAAAATAATTCAAAAGAAACAGTTGTTGTGCACAAACACAATTTAAAACAATAATATACAAATATTCAATATTTATTTCAATTGAAAAATTCAAAAGCAATAGCCGTTGTGCACAAACCTCTGATATTTGTCTCCTGGTCTTGACTCAGTATTTCTTTCCCTTTTGCTGAGTCCTTGTTAACTGAGAAACACAATTTGAAGTGTTTCAGTACCAAATTAAACTGTCTCTATCGATGGGGTTTGGTAAATAATGCACTGAACTCAATTATTCACTAAGTCACCTAATATACCGACCCTCATTGCGTTTTAGGTAAATTAGGTTTTAGTGTCGTTAATATGTCACATTCGATAAGGTTTTAGATTTTGTATGTTTTAACAAATTAATTTCCTTGCTTAGTGCATTTTAATTCAAATTTCTGGATTACGGAACACTGGTTTGAACTAAAAGGACGATCTAGTTCCCTCGGTTTTCGGGTCTCGGTCGAAACTACAAACTTGTAGATCTAGGTCTTATTGCACGCGGTGCAAAATTTCAGGTCAATCCGAGTTAAGTAGACCAAGTTATGGTCATTACACTATTGCTGGTCAAATGGTACCATTTTAGGTCAATTTTAGGTCAAAGTGGTCAATTCTGGTTCGGCCAGTTTTTGGACCCGAACTTGTGCAAGTTGTTTGACTTGCTTATGGTCATTTCTGGGCTTTGGTGTCTTCATAAGACTTGTAGGTATGGGTCTTAACTATTCTTGGTCAAAATTTCAGGTCAATTGGACCTGGTTTGAGTGAGTTATGGCCTAAACACTCACTGCTGCCCAATTGGTCATTTTTCAGGTCCTAATTGCATCTAATCCGAATTGGTCAAATTTTTAGGTCACCTTGCAAGCAGAATTTTGGCATGGTTTCTCAATGAAAGTTGGCACATTTTGTGCCTAGTTTCACCCCAAATTGGTCTCATACCAATTGAGGTTACACATTCAAGGTTATAGGCCAAAATATACACTGCCCTCAATATGCATTTCACACCCCAACTTCAAACACATTATTTACCTTGCAAGGTTTACTTCCATACCCTACCAAACTGTTTTGGCACATTACCAACAACATTTACTACATTACATTGGCATTATTTTGGGCAGATTCCAATCACCATCAACACACCAATTATCATTCACAATCACAATTCTAAGTACCATTACAATTACACCTAAACACTACAAACATTACATACACTTTACAACTTTAATTTACATACTTAACATCAATCCTTCTAGGTCAATATGCTGCCCACACTTCCTTCAATATACACCCTTTCTCAAGTGTCCACAAGCTGCCACAAATCACTCATCAACATCACATTGCCGTACCATAAGTTAATTTCCATCAAAGTGCATAATTCACCATATATACATGCATTAAATCACTAGGTTACTAAATCACCATGAACAACATTATTTCTCAACAATTATATGCACAATTTCCTCATCAAAAACGTGACCATGGCTGTCCAAAATGACAACAACAATAACCCATCAAACTCAAAATTTTCCTTCACCAAACTAATACCCATAACATGAACATAAACTTTAACAAAGGATTTCTCAAAAATACAAACTTACCTTTATTTGTAACTTGCTAAACCTTCACCAAACTTCCCAAAATTGGTATCAATATCTTCCTTGTGGTGTGTAGACCATTTTTCATGAAAGGACCTAAGAGCTTGGAGTTGAAAATGGAGGATGGATCAAGCTCAAAGAAAACGTTAATGGAGGTTTTCAAGGGTTCATCAATTCGGCAATGTTGGGAGGTTTTGAGGAAGATGGGATTTCAGGTGGTTAGTGGACCACTTCAGCCATATTTCATGTTTAATAAATCCTATAGTGGTCCACTAACTAAAATTAAAACATTTTATAAGTTAATTTTTCAATTAATCCACATTTAACCCATTATTTCCACTATTTATTTTAGGTACCACCAAATTAATTTTTCATTTCATTTTCTAAGTGTAATACTATTTATTTTTAATGGACATTTAGGTCAAAAGACAATTCGGGATGTCAAATGACCATAATGCCCTCGTCGTGGCTTTCCGATTTTTCTAAATAATCGTATTTTGTCCTGCTTTTTCGATTTCTCACTTTTCTTTGTACTAATTATTTAATTTTTCTTTGATCTTTCCAATGATATTTACTCTTCAACAATGGTCTATTTAAGTCCTAAAAATGTTTCCCGTGGTTCCATGATCGAGCTAGTCAACGGTCCACGCCGTGACTTCCCTAAGTCACCCATCGCTAGGTTTCCGCTCACTTACTCGGTTACATTTCTTTGCTATGATTTTTCCTTTGTTTTTCTTTTCTTGTATTTCATTATTTTATGTCTCTCACTCATATTGAAGTCGGTTCTAGGCATCCTAGCTGTCCAGGACAACATCGGTCACGGAGCAAGAGAACGCACTACCGAACTTAGGGTGTTACAATTCTCCCCTTAAATAAATTTCGTCTCAAATTTTTACCGCATTAGTCTCTGAATAGCTGTGGGTGTTGTCTCCTCATATCCTCTTCACGTTCCCAAGTAGCTTCTCGCCCGAATGATGGTTCCACAAAGACTTTAACCAGTGTATCTGCTTGTTCCTCACCGCTTCACCTCATATGCCGAATTTTTATGGGTTCTTCCTCATATGAAAGGTCTGGATTTACTTCAATCTCTTCAACTGTTAGTACATGAGATGGGTCCGACTGCACCTCCTTAACATGGACACATGGAAGACACTGTATCCTTGCTAGCTCGGAGGTAATGCCAACCGGTATGCTAAAGGACCCACTCTTTCCGTAACTTCATATGGTCCGATGAAACGAGGACTTAGTTTCCCCTTTCGCCAAATCTCATAATCCTCTTCCAAGGAGAAACTTTGAGGAATACCTTATCACCCATTGCATACTCAATATCTCTTCTCTTGAGATCAACATAGGACTTTTGACGGTCGATGCACCTTGAGCCTATCTCGATCAACTGATCTTTTCCTCTGTCACTGGACAATTTCTCGCCCAATCATCTTCCTTTCACCTACTTCATCCCAACATAAGGGAGTTCTACACTTTCTCGCCATACAAAGCTTCATATGGAGGCATCCCTATGCTTGATTGGTAGTTTGTTGTTATAAGCAAACTCAATCAAAGGCAAGTGTGTATCCCAACTACCTTCAAATTCAATCACACAAGCCCGTAGCATATCCTCCAATATCCGAATAACCCTCTCGATGGCCATCCGTCTGTGGGTGGAATCTTGTCTTGAAGTTGATCTAGTTCCTAGGGCTCTCAAGACTACCCAGAATCTAGAAGTGAACCTAGGATCTCTATCGGACACAATTGATACTTGGCACTCCATGCAATTTTACAATCTCATATATGTACAACCGCCAATCTTTCCGTGCTATAGTCCATCCGAATCGGCAAAAAGTGAGCAGACTTAGTCAATCACAACTATAACCCATACCGCATCATGACTACTGTGTCCTTGGAAGTCCTGTAACAAAATCCATAGTTATCCGTTCCCATTTCCACTGCATCGACAAAGGATGTAACAAACCACTGGAACTTGATGTTCCGCCTTTACTTGCGACAAGTTAGGCATTTGGAAACTAATTCACTATATCTCTCTTCATACCCATCCACCAAGAATGTTCTTTCACCCTCTGTACATTTTAGTTCCACCAGGTGCATAGCAAATGGAGACTCATGTGCTTCCTTCATAATAACTGTCTCAATTCCACATCACTAGAACGCACACTCGCTTCGATGTAGCAATAAACCATCATCTCTCACAGAGAATTCGGGTTTCTTGCCCACGAACTTCTTTCAGAGCTTCCGATATTTTTCATCACTGCGGCACCATTCGATCGACCGATCAATCAACACCGCCGTACATGCCATGCAACTACCGTCGTCCCTCATCATCAACCTCTAAACCGCATGTTGTGCTTTCAATTCATAGAACATGGACAAAGCAGTCAATCTCAGACTTGCCATAGTCTTGCGACTTAAGGCGCCACCACCACATTTGCTTTCACCGGCCGATAGTCTATTAAGCAATCATAATCTTTAATGAGTTCTAACCATCTCCTCTGCCTCAAATTCAATTCCTTCTGGGTACCTAAGTACTTCAAGCTCTTGTGATCTGTGAAAATGTAGCATTTCTCTCCATACAGATAGTGTCTCCAGATCTTTAGAGCAAAAACAATAGCTGCTAACTCCAGATCATGTGTTGGGTAGTTCCTCTCATGCGGTTTCAGCTGGCGTGATGCATAAGCAATGACATTCCGATCTTGCATCAAGACACTAACCCATTGTGAGAAGCATCACTATAAGCGTGTATTCTTTACGGAGTAGGTAAAGTGAGAACTGGAGCTTCAGTTAAGCACCTCTTCAACTCATCAAAACTCTGCTGACATTTATCAGTCCACTGAAATTTTACATCTTTCCGAAGCAGCTTGGTCAGTGGAGAAGATAACATAGAGAATCCCTTCACAAACCGACGGTAATATCCAGCTAAGCCCAGAAAACTGCGAATTTCTGTGATGTTCCTGGGCGGCTTCCAATTAAGGATAGCTTCTACCTTACTGGAATCTACCTTGATCCCTTCAGCTGACACAACATGTCCCAAAAAGGAGATTTCCTTCAGCCAAAATTCACATTTCGACAATTTGGCGTACAAGCTTTCTCCCTTAAAGTCTGATTACAATCGCATGGATGTCTCATGCTCCTCTGCACTCTTCGAGTATATCAAAATGTCATCAATAAACACCACCACAAATTGATCAAGATATGGTGCGAAGATAGTGTTCATCGGATCCATAAAAGCGGTGGAGCATTTGTTAACCGAATGGCATTACTAGAAACTCATAGTGGCCATATCGAGTTACGAAGCGATTTTGGGATACTGCTCTTGCACCTTCAATCGATGATAACGGATCGCAAATCAATTTTGGAGAATCTTCTGCACCCTTCAATCGATCGAGCGGATCATCAATGCGAGGCAATGGATATCTGTTCTTTATTGTCACCCTATTCAACTGCCTGTAGTCAATGCATAAGCGGAGAGTACCATCCTTCTTCTTAACAAACAACACTGGTGCTCCCCAAGGTGACACACTAGGGCGGATGAAGCCCTTTTCAAGTAATTCTTGTAATCGTATCTTGACTCCTTCAACTCTGCTTTGCCATTACGTATGGCGTTATGGAGATTGGATCCACACGAGCGAACATTAATTTCAAATGAACTTCTCTTCCGAGGTAATCACGGCAATTCATCAGGAAACACATCCGGAAAGTCATGTCGTAGGGATGTCCTTCAATCTTTGGACTCCCCACTTGGGTGTCTACCACATGTGCCAAGTATGCTTCACACCCTTTTACGATCATTTTTACGGCTAGTGCAGGAAATGATGTTGGATGGCAATAGCGCCTCTCCCTTGTATCACCACATTCTTTGTCTTGAGGAGACCAAAGGTGACTGTCTTGACCTACTGATCCAATCATGGCATGATGCCTAGCTAACCAATCCATGCCCAAGATGATATCATAATCTCTGAAGGGCATTTCAATGAGATCAGACAGGAAAGTGTGTCCTTGGATCACCAAAGGACAATCTCTATACATTCTATTAACCCTGACCTCCTGTCCTAGCGGACTTGTTACTAGCACCTCAAAGTCCATTTTTGTACATGGAACAGCAATGCAATCAATGATGCTAGCACTCACATAAGAATGGGTAGAACCCGGATCAAATAGCACAAATACATTCTGGTTAAAAGTTGAGAAGGTACCAGCCACAACATCAGATGTCTCTGCCTCTTCTCTCTGTCTCATGGCATAGACTCTGACTGGAGCACTGTCTTGTTCTGACTGTTTTACTGTGCCTTGGCTGCCTGCTGGGTTACCTCTACCCCTGCCTCTACCTCTGCTAGGTGGTTGTGAGCTTCTGGTGACAGGGCTCTGAACTGACCCTTCTGCAGTAGTAGGAGGTGGTCCAACTCTGCGACTACTGGTGCAGTCCTTGGCAAAGTGTCCGGTGCCTCCACCGCTATATGAGCTCCAATAGCCTTGTAGATTCCACCATGATTATTACCACAACTTTCACATTGGCGGGCAGCGTAGGAACTTCGGTACTCTGTGGCGGATAGGGGAGGTCTCTGTCACGAATATCTTCCCCTACCATTTCTTGCCACCTGCCATGTCCCCATAGTTCTTCCTCTTTCCAGTATGACCACTGGAACTCTGATCTACTGATTTTCCCTCTTTCTCTGTCTTCTCTGACCTCTTCTTCTCAGGAGCAGTCTCAAATTCAACTCTTTCCAACTCTAGGGCTTGAGAAACAAGTTCAGAGAAGTTAGTGTGTTTGAAGCCGAGCACTTGTACTCTAATACTGGGCTTCAAGCCAGTTTCAAACCTCTTGCATCTCTCCCTGCTGGTAGAGAGTAGACTCATTGCATAATGGCTAAGGCGGGAAAATTCTCTTTCATACTCAGCCACTGATCTGCCCCTCTGTTTCAAACTTAAGAATTCTTGTAGCTTCTGGTCTACATAAGCATCAGGGATGTATTTCTGTCTGAATTCCCTGAGGAAGTCATTCCATGTTAGCTGCAGCTCTACGGTGTGGGAATGGTTTTCCACCATCCATAAGCATCCCCGTAGTAAGGACACCGAGTATTCAAACCTAAGCTCTTACGTACAATGTAGCTTCTTGAACACCCTATCCATCCTCTCTAACCATTGTTCGACTTCTAGAGGATCTCTGTCCCTTAAACTCTGCCCCATACTTCATCAATTTATCATCTTGCCTCGTAGGAGGCGTGGTTGTACCACGGGTGTATGCGAATTGGGACTTGAGTAGGTGCATTACCACCATTTGTTGGAATATTGCGACCATCTGCTTTGAGCGGCGAGCGAGAAAGCTGCGATGCTGCAGGGTTGGTCTTCTTTGAACCACTAATATTTTGTAGGCACAGGGCATCCCCTTGCACCTCGGCCTCAATAGATCGATCATTGAGCGATCACCCTCTTCCATATTCAATGCGAGGATCTTAGCTTTCTGAATAATAACACAAAAATATTCACTCGTTAGTGCATATTTATCTTGTAATGTCTTGTATGTATCAAACAATGATATTGAGCGGTTGTACTATGCAAAAGAACATTCAAATAACAGTGAAAGCGGAATTTAAAAACTTTGCTCGATACCACTAAAACATGTCACACCTTACCCCTCTGTAAGGCATAACATGATCCGTAGTATACCTAATGAATTACCAACTCCGTCTCGATAACCCATTAAATACACTACAAGGGATTTTAAAAACTTTTCTTACTTCTTTTACAGTGGTGAGCACTATTTACAGTGTTAAAGACTTGGTGAATCAAGTGAAATAGCTAACTCCTTTGGATTATTTTGAATTTCTGTAAAAAATTTGGCAGAGTGCCATCTGTATTTTGGACAAAACAGTTCTTCAGAAAACCTAATAAAAAAAAGCACTTCAATAATTTTTCCAAATCTCAACTCCAATACATTTCTTAACACAATAATTTATCAACTCAATTCCATAGAAATTTTTCAAAGTCTGAGATAAGGAAATATAATACAATTTTTACAAGTCAAAACAGCTCATAATTATTTTACAACTTCAAGGTACAATTTAAATTTACAACTGCTCAAAACCAAAACAATATGTACATACTGATGTCATACATTCTGATTACAAAAAGCAAAAGCGGTATACTCAATATACCGGGTAATCCCTCATTTGGATGTATATGCGGCCTAGTCTGCCTGTCTATCTCTCTACTGCGGCGACAATAAAAGCTATCATTGAGACAATGTCTCGATGGTGCACAACATTAACCAAATCCAATTTAAATCACAATTCATAAGTCATGTAAATAGTGGATACTTAAAATCATAATTAAATTCAAGACAATAATTGTCAACAAGAATTTAAACTCCATTTCTCAATATCACAATAATTTTCCATAAGTCGGATCAGTTTGAATTCAAAAGACGGTATATGTCAATGAGAGTTTAAATCCATTTCACAATCTCAATACACATCAATAAATCACACACGGCTTAATCATGATCCATAATTCAATTCATCCCAAAAGCGATGGCTAATGAGGTATTCAATTCATCCCAAAAGTCGATGACTAATGAGGAATAACATGGCTAGCTAGCAAAAATATGAGTACTCATTCTATTCGTCCTCAACAGGCACACACCTCAACACTTCAGCCGGAGAGAATTCAATTCATCCCACTAGACAAGCTAGAGAGGAATATAATCAATATACATGATAGCGTGGTTTCAAACCATTCTGATGCTTTTCAATCAATAAGTATCCATCAATGTCATTCAAATAGTTTTTCACAGTTTCAAACCATTCACAATATTTTTCAATCAATAAGTGTCCATCAAACACATTTCCACAATTTAAAACAATGATACACAAACAGTCAATATTTATTTCCATTGAAAATAATTCAAAAGAAAGCTTGATTGTTGTGCACAAACACAATTTAAAACAATAATATACAAATATTCAATATTTATTTCAATTGAAAAATTCAAAAGCAATAGCCGTTGTGCACAAACCTCGATATTTGTCTCTGGTCTTGACTCGATATTTCTTTCCCTTTTCTTTGAGTCCTTGTTAATCGAAACACAATTTGAAGTGTTTCAGTACCAAATTAAACTATCTCTATCGATGGGGTTTGGTAAATAATGCACTGAACTCAATTATTCACTAAGTCACCTAATATACCGACCCTCATTGCGTTTTAGGTAAATTAGGTTTTAGTGTCGTTAATATGTCACATTCGATAAGGTTTTAGATTTGGTATGTTTTACCAAAGTCATTTCCTTGCTTAGTGCATTTTAATGCAAATTCTTTGGATCGGAACACTGGTTTGACCTAACCGGACGATCTAGTTCCCTCGGTTTTGGTCTCGGTCGAAACTACAAACTTGTAGATCTAGGTCTTATTGCACGCGGTGCAAAATTTCAGGTCAATCCGAGTTAAGTAGACCAAGTTATGGTCATTACACTATTGCTGGTCAAATGGTACCATTTTAGGTCAATTTTAGGTCAAAGTGGTCAATTCTGGTTCGGCCAGTTTTGGACCCGAACTTGTGCAAGTTGTTTGACTTGCTTATGGTCATTTCTGGGCTTTGGTGTCTTCATAAGACTTGTAGGTATGGGTCTTAACTATTCTTGGTCAAAATTTCAGGTCAATTGGACCTGGTTTGAGTGAGTTATGGCCTAAACACTCACTGCTGCCCAATTGGTCATTTTCAGGTCCTAATTGCATCTAATCCGAATTGGTCAAATTTTTAGGTCACCGTGCACGCAGAATTGTGGCATGGTTTCGCACTGGAAGTTGGCACATTTTGTGCCTAGTTTCACCCAAATTGGTCTCATACCAATTGAGGTTACACATTCAAGGTTATAGGCCAAAATATACACTGCCCTCAATATGCATTTCACCCCAACTTCAAACACATTATTTACCTTGCAAGGTTTACTTCCATACCCTACCAAACTGTTTTGGCACATTACCAACAACATTTACTACATTACATTAGCATTATTTTGGGCAGATTCCAATCACCATCAACACACCAATTATCATTCACAATCACAATTCTAAGTACCATTACAATTACACCTAAACACTACAAACATTACATACACTTTACAACTTTAATTTACATACTTAACATCAATCCTTCTAGGTCAATATGCTGCCCACACTTCCTTCAATATACACCCTTTCTCAAGTGTCCACAAGCTGCCACAAATCACTCATCAACATCACATTGCCGTACCATAAGTTAATTTCCATCAAAGTGCATAATTCACCATATATACATGCATTAAATCACTAGGTTACTAAATCACCATGAACAACATTATTTCTCAACAATTATATGCACAATTTCCTCATCAAAAACGTGACCATGGCTGTCCAAAATGACAACAACAATAACCCATCAAACTCAAAATTTTCCTTCACCAAACTAATACCCATAACATGAACATAAACTTTAACAAAGGATTTCTCAAAAATACAAACTTACCTTTATTTGTAACTTGCTAAACCTTCACCAAACTTCCCAAAATTGGTATCAATATCTTCCTTGTGGTGTGTAGACCATTTTTCATGAAAGGACCTAAGAGCTTGGAGTTGAAAATGGAGGATGGATCAAGCTCAAAGAAAACGTTAATGGAGGTTTTCAAGGGTTCATCAATTCGGCAATGTTGGGAGGTTTTGAGGAAGATGGGATTTCAGGTGGTTAGTGGACCACTTCAGCCATATTTCATGTTTAATAAATCCTATAGTGGTCCACTAACTAAAATTAAAACATTTTATAAGTTAATTTTTCAATTAATCCACATTTAACCCATTATTTCCACTATTTATTTTAGGTACCACCAAATTAATTTTTCATTTCATTTTCTAAGTGTAATACTATTTATTTTTAATGGACATTTAGGTCAAAAGACAATTCGGGATGTCAAATGACCATAATGCCCCTGTTCGGGTGGCTTTCCCGATTTTTCGGTAACACCGTATTTTGTCTGTTTTTCGATTTCTCACTTTTCTTTGTACTAATTATTTAATTTTTCTTTGATCTTTCCAATGATATTTACTCTTCAACAATGGTCTATTTAAGTCCTAAAAATGTTTCCCAGGGTTCCCATGATCCGGAGCTAGTCAACGGTCCACGCCGTGACTTCCAGTCATGATCACCCATCGCTAGGTTTCAGGCTCACTTACTCGGTTACATTTCTTTGCTATGATTTTTCCTTTGTTTTCTTTTCTTGTATTTCATTATTTTATGTCTCCTCACTCATATTGAAGTGCGGTTCTAGGCATCCTATTTGTCCGGACAACAGTCACCGGGCGATGAACGCACTACCGAACTTAGGGGTGTTACAACTGGACACAGTATCCCACCATTCGTAGGCATCATCTTGCAACAGGGATATGGCAGCTTCTAGGTTTTGCTCTGGGGTGTAGTGGAGTTGTTTTAGAACTCTGCCTGTTCTGTTCAAACAATTCTCGGCAGCAACAGAGTCATCTTCTCTCTTCTAGAAAAGTCCATTGCTCCAAACTTTCTTAGCCTTTCTAGGTGTGATTTACTGTGGAGGTGGAGGTGGTGGTGGTCTGGCATTACTCAGGCCATTTATCTAAAGAAATCGGCCATTTCTTTGGAACATGGCTGTGGAGGTGGCGAGCTGCTTGAGTGTGCCGAGTTCTCCCATGCCCCAGTCTCATTGCGCAGTGGAGCATGACTCTCCACTTCCTCCTCGACTGCTCTTTGAGATGAAGGGTCCATATCCTATTTAACAAAGACAAACAGATCTGCATTAGTGTCACCTCGACTCTTACAAATGCAATGCATGGTATGGACTCAATCTAGGCCCAGAAACGCCTAAACCGTGCTCTGATACCACTAAATGTGACACCCCTTACCCGTCTACAGTGTATAACTTGTGAAATATAATTTATTTAAGTCATTTATTGAAATTATAATTTATTTGAGGTTCCGAAAATTTTATAGAAAATCCGGCAGAGTACCGGCTAAAAATGGAGAAAACCGTTCTTCGGAACCTGTTAAAAACACTTCCAATAATCATATCTCCTCATTCTTAACCTCCAATATCAAAATCTCAACAATTTTCAATTTCAGTTCTCAACAACCTTTTCATTTCTCAAACATCCATTTCTCATAATACTCATATACAAACAATAAATAAATGCTCAAATTTTGCATTCATAGCCATAACTTTCATTATTTACATGAACATCAGAATACATTACATAAGTTCAAATACATATGAGAAAGTAAAAATTAGCTACAAAATATCAAAATGACACCTAGTCTCCTACCAATGCACTGCAGAAGTTGAGGTGACACGGACACTGTGCAGAACTGGGATGCACTCACCCAGTCTGCGGTCTACTGGGCTCACGATCTGTATCTCGGAACCTACGCGTGACAAAAGCAGCGCTAAGCAATAATGCTTAGTGGTGCAATAATAAAATAAAAGAAAATAGCAAAAAAATAAATATGTAGCGACTGTATATGTTTTATTTGTTTGGTATTTGTATATCATTTACTTTGTCCACTTTTATTTATTTGGTTGCCCCAAGTAACCTACACTAGGCAGTGGGTGGAGAACGGGTAAGCGCCTTTGGGTATCTAGTACCTCGGGCGTCACACCATCGATCACATATGCATCTCCGGTGTGCAGCAGCGACTAACAAGTGTAAATACATCGAGCACAAGGCCAAATCTCAATACAAGGTCAGAATGGCTAAAAGCCATAAATCACAGAATGGCATATTGCCATGTGCAGTACTGCTAACTGAACCCTATTGGTATGCCAAACTATCCAAACCAATCTTGTTAGGTATACTAGGGCATTTGAAACTTTTAACTTCTTCACTTTGTGAATTTCAAGTTTTGGTGTCACTATTCACCTCATTGGTCAACAAAAATGTTGACTCTTGGATAGAAAATAGGTACATTGGTTTTGACACTTCCAACATACCACATTTTCCATTTAAAATTTGTTGGAATTGATTACCATTACCATTTCTAGGCTTAAATCAAAAGGGCAGAATTTTCAGATTTTGAAGCCTGACTTTACTGTTTTATTGAGCACTGTTGCAGTGAGAATTTGAGGAAATGGTAAACATGAAAGTTGTTCCTTATTTTGTCTAGTTGAATTTCTTTTTTTGAATCACTCCATTTGGAGTTTTGTAGCTCCAGATATGGTCCAAAAACCACAGCTGGCCGGATTGCCAAAACTGCAGAATTACCAAATCTATAGTACCATGAACAGTGACTGTGACTGCCATTTGGGTTAGGTTCTGGTCATAATTTGGGGTAGGTTTCTTCATGAAAGTTGTTTTTCTATGTCTTAACTTGTTGCTGTAAAAATTTCAGGTCAATTGACCATTTCTACAGTGAGTTATGGCCAAATGAACAGTTACTATTCATTTGGTCATTTTTGCAGGTGCTGTTGCAGGTTATCCGGATTGGGGCCAACTTTTGGTCCACTTGCTTTGGTCTTTTGGGCATAGTTTCTTCAGTAAAAATGTGTCATTATAAGTCTAGTTTCATGTCCAATTGGCCAAACACCAATTGGACTTACACAGCCAAAGTTATGGCTGTCTAAGTGGGCTGGAATCTCAGCCTCATTTCTACTGTCTTTAGGCAGCCTTCCATTTCAGTTTTGCCATTCATTAACTCACTTCAAATTATGATTAACTTGCCTTAAATGGTCACTAATTGACCATTAGAAGGTCCATTAATCAATTCAAATGCCAAGTCCAATTTTCACCCTTAAAACCCTAGCTCCCATTATAGGTTTTCACAACACACCTTAATTACTAACCCATTCACTAACCACATGCATAGATGGTTTAAACATAACCTCTAATCCACCTTAAGTCCATCAAAACACTCCATTTCTATTCCTTCAATAGGACAGCCAAAATTTATGGTGGCCATACACACAACTTTTATTCATTTAAACTACAATTTCTCACTAAATTCAAGTCCTTAATCATGAAAGTAAGGAGTTTTAGGTGTATAGATGCACTAACCTTTAAGTGGCAGATTTTTCCCAAGTTAAATCTTCACTTTCTTTCCTTTTCTAGGCTGCCAAACACTCTCCCAAGAGATGTGGTCAAGTTTTAATGAAAGGGGTTTAGGGTTTAGTGGTGTAACAATGGGAGAAAGGGAGCTTGCTTGAAGCTTTAATGGAGGTTGGGTATTGCAAGGGTTTCTGCTGGTTTTTGGGGAGGGAGATGGCTGCTGTTTTTTTGGTTATTTTGGTCTTCATTTAGTCTCTTTTATTAGTTGGTTAATTAGTTGTTTAAAGGTAATTGGTTATAGCTTTTAATGACATCACCATGATGTCATAAATAAGCCTTTTTCCTCATTTTCTTTTTTTTCTTCACTACTCATTTTCAATTTAATTTCTAGCAATGTTTATTCATATTTTATGTCATATTAATTATTTACTCAACTGGACAAGTTGGCCAAAAATCACCCTCCGTTTGGTTTAATAGGTCAAAATTGTCTGTACCGATTGAAAATTTTTTCTAGGTATTTTCTTGGCATTCTAATGCCATGGGAACCTCAATAACCCTTCTCTAGAGTCCCAAAAATTATCTTATAATTTTTCCCCTGGGTCTAGGGCTCCTAGTTGCGAGAACCGCAACTTCACTCTGGGTTACCCATCGCTAGGGCACCGGCTCGTTTAATTTGATTGTATTTTAATTCTAAAATTTTTACTAAATTTTTCTTATTAATATTTGAGTTAACTATGGTTCCTGACTTTAGTTTAAATATTTTTCCGGACGTTCTAGCTGTCCGGACCGACACCGGTCACCAGAACAGTAGAATGTACGGAGTTTTTACCGGGAGGGTGTTACAGAATAGTACCAAGAAAATATAGATATTGGATTTTATGGTTGGAAACAAATTCACTGAGTACTGAAACACTTTAAATTGTGTGTTCCAGTTGATAAGGAAATTGAGAAGCATAAAAAACATTGAGTCAAGGCCTAGGAGCGACTCAAATCAAGTTTGTGCACAACTAGTTTTTAACTGATTATGTTCTGAATATTTCATATGATTAAATGACATATTTTTCTTATGTATTATGTTTAACAAGTATTGGATTTAATTCAATGATTATTGAAATTGTTATAGTATGTATGAATTTAGCTTTGTGAAATGGTATTTCCACAAGTATTAAGCATTGTTGTGGATTGAATAAATTATGTTTTGAAAAATTGTGATAGAACATGTTTTGAATTGTGATGGGCAATTTGCATGGAAAAATGCAAATTTATGATTTGAATTGTGATGAGCATAAAAATTATTGGATATTGGAATTGACTTTGAATCGAATTGTATTGTGATTTATGCTCACTAAAAGGATTGTGATATTGTTTTATATCTCACTATAGATGCTTGACTAGGTTATTACTCGTCTCTCTCATTTGTTGAGAAGACAATGGAGTTAGTTGTGTTTTGATTACCATGGTACATGCACAGGCTTAGATTCTCCTCTTATTAGAGGTTAGATCTAAGTTCTTATTTGTTATGGCCCTTTCGGAAGTTTCATTATTGTGATGTGTACTGTGCACGATGATTTAACCTCCCCGACCATAGGGAGTTAGAATCCAATTCGACCTCCCCGACCATAGGGAGTTAGAATCACCTCGAAGATGGCCCTTTCGGATTAGTCTTGCATAGTTAGTGAGATAAAAAATGTTTTTGAATAGTAAAGAATTGTGACTTCAATTATGATTTATGTATAATTGATTTTATTGGAATTACTTTAAATGGTTAGTTATGATTTGATAAATTGAATTTCATGATCAAAGTCATTTTATACAAATGATTTATATTATTGGCAATGAATATTTTGAGTTTTGAAATTTGATGAGCATCCAGATTTCTAAATTATTTGTTGTAATTTTTGTTAAGGTATATTGTACTATGTTTTAAATTATAGTTGTGCACCACTGAGTTCACCACTCAGCGATAGCTTTGTATGTTGCCGCAGGTGGAAAGAGAATAGAGGAATTGAATAAGCTTCTTTGAAGAGACATTCAGATCAGCTCCAGGTACACCCATGTACACAGGTTTTAATGTATGCATGTAATAATATGTATGTAAATTATTTAAGTAGTTGTATAAAAACTCTTATAAAATATTTTGGTATGTAATTAAATGTAAATTATTGTAAATGAAAATTTGAGATTTCATTTACATGAATAGTTTTGTAATATTAATGTTGAGTCTTGTAATTAATGAAATGTTCTTTATGATGAGATTAGTTTGAAAGTGAATTGATTTGATTATTGAGATTTGAATTGTGAGTTGAAATGAAGTCATTGGAGTTGTATTTGAGAAAACATGTTGGGAGTGTTTTCCTTTTCAGGTTTGAAGAACTGTTTTCTCAAAATACAGCCGGCACTTTGCCGAAATTTTAAAAAAAAAAAAATTATAACACCAGATTTTAATCGATGATATAAATTTCACGAAAATTATTTTAAAATCCCTTGTAGTATATCTAATGGGTTATCGGTAGGCGAAGTACGGTAATTCATTAGGTGTACTACGGGATCATGTTACATCTTACGGGGGAGTAGGGTGTGACATGTTTTGTGGTATTAGAGCAATGGTTTTAAAGTAAATTTCGAACTGTGAATTTGAAATCTTTTTGTCAGTAACTATAACTGCTCAAATGTTTAATACATATGGTACATTTACATCATAAATATGAACTAATGGAGAGGAATCTCCTTGTGTTGGTTGTACAGGAATAGAAAATCTTGTGAAAAGATATGGAAGAGAAGAATGAGACAATAGAATAGTCCGTGATGGCAGAAGTACAAGTTGAGGCTGACCCATAAAATGTCGAAGGCCCGACTGTACTAGTTTTACCAGTACAAATTACTGCACAAATGGCCAGCAAATGGCCACTTTCTTTCAACAAATGGCTAATACTCTGTCTGCTCAAGCTCAAGCACAAACCCAACCCCCACAAGGGCAGTGTGAAATAGAGAAGAGGGAGAAACCTATGGGTCAGAGCTTGAACAGTAATTTAGGAAAGAGAAAAGAATTTGAGGAACCCCGAGCTCAGGGATATGACAGAGGAGGATCATAAGGGCAGAGAACATCAAGATCTAGTCGTCGAACAACCAAAAGTTCCTATTCTACCCATTTCTGTCATGTTTGTGGTAAGCTACATGGAGGTATTTGTTGTAAGGCCTCTGGAGCCTGCTACAATTGTGGAAAGCTTGGACACTTTGTTAGAGATTGTACTAGAGCACCTCGATCTGCTCTCCGGGGTTCATAGACAGTCAATCAGAGTCGAGATAGAAATAGAGTTGGTATTCCTCACCACCATAACACAGTGAATCAACCCGAATATAGTAACGCACTTTTGATCGGGCGTCACTATGCGCCAAGGAGAAAGAATAGAAACTTCGGATGTAGCTGCTGGTAAGTTCTTAATTTTTGAAAGAAACAATTAGTTATTATTTGATCCCAGCACTACTTAGTTGTGTGCTAGTGTTAGAACTATATGTTCTGTTGCTATTCCTTTACTTGGGAATGAATTTTGATGTATTACTGACTAGTCCTTTAGGATAAAAACTATAATAATAAGTATATTGACATTAATTTTGCAAGAATTGTTAGCTAAAAGTATTTTCTAACACACCATAAATTATAAAGTTAATTAGCGAGCATACTTAATGTAAGGCAAGAGGACCTAAAAGTAAGTTACAGTAATAGAATTGCTCTAGATGAGGGCAAAGATGTTACTGTTAGCAATTGTCAAGGGATATTATAATCAGAATTGATTTAGGATATTAGTGGATTCGAGAAAGATAAGATATTAAAAAACCTAGTCCATGAGGTTATAACGTAGTGACTATGTAATGTTCTCGATGTTTGTATTGTAAGCTACAGATTACAGTACCAACATGGGATTATTGTGTAGAGCTACGTGCTTCCTCGTGGTACAATAAAATAAAAATATTTGTAAGTAATCTATAAATTGATACAGTTATGCCCGAATAAAGTGCTATTATGGGAAATAAATGTGAAAATTTTAGTCAGAAATTTAAAACTTCAGAACTAGCCTGTCGAAAGACTACACTTGTAAGGTAGCTGGAGTTAGTAACTCGGTTACAATAATGTGAACTACCTATACCACAGTAATTGCTATAGATTTAGAGATATCAGTACGACTTATCATCCTCAAACGGATGGACAGTTGAAACAAGTAATTCAGATAAATTCTGAAACTCATTGAGTTTCTGTAAATAATGAAATGAAATGATAATAATAACTTGTAAAATGTAATAAGCCCTCGAGAATATACTGAGAACTTGTGTCCTTAAATCCGAGGGGAGATGGGACAGATTCCTCCCACTAACAGAATTTGTATACAATAATAAGTGTCAAGCTAGCATATAAACGGCACCCTATGAAACATTGTAAGGGAATGGATAACTATGGATTTTGTGATGAGACTTCCTAGGACACAGAATAGTCATGATGCAGTATGGGTCATAGTTGATAGACTAACCAAGTCTGCTCACTTTTTGCCACTCCAGATGGACTATAGTTGGAGAGATTAGCCAAATTGTACATAAATGAGATTGTAAAACTACATGGGGTGCCAGTATCGATTGTATCAGACAGAGATCCTAAGTTCACTTCTAGATTCTGGGTAGTTTTCAGAGAGCCCTAGGAACTAGATTGAACTTTAGCACGGCATTCCACCCACAGACAGATGGCGATCGAGAGGGTAGTCGGATATTGGAGGATATGCTACGGGCTTGTGCGATTGAGTTTGAAGGTAGTTGGGATATACACTTGCCTTTGATTGAGTTTGCTTATAACAACAGCTACCAATCAAGCATTGGGATGCCTCTATATGAAGCTTTATATGGCAGAAAGTGCAGAATTCCCCTATGTTGGGATGAAGTAGGTGAAAGGAAGATGATTGGGCTAGAAATTGTTCAGCAGACAGAGGAAAAGATCAGATTGATCAGAAATCAACTCAAGGCTGCATCAAACCATCAGAAGTCTTATGTTGATCTGAAGAGAAGAGATATTGAATATGCAGTGGGTAATAAGATATTCCTTTAAGTTTCTCCTTGGAAAAGGATTATGAGATTTGGCGAAAGAAAGCTGAATCCTCGTTTATCGGACCATATGAGGTTACGGAGAGTGGGTCCTTTGGCATCTTGGTTAGCATTACCTCCCGAGCTAGAAAGGATACAGTGTCTTCCATGTGTCCATGTTAAGGAGGTACAAATCTGGCCCATCTCATGTACTATCAATTGAAGAGATTGAGGTAAATCCAGACCTCTCATATGAGGAAGAACCCACATAAATTCTGGCATATGAGGTGAAGCAGCTGAGAAATAAACGAATACACCTGGTTAAAGTGCTGTGGAACCATCATTCAGGCCAAGAAGCTACTTGGGAACGTGAAGAAGATATGAGGAGACAGCACCCACAGCTGTTCAGAGACTGATTCTAAGTAAAATTTCGACACGAAATTTATTTTAAGGGGGGGGGGGGAGAATTGTAACACCCCTATGTTCGGTAGTGCGTTTTACTATTCCAATGACCAGTGTTATCCGGACAGCTAGGATGCCTAGAACTACACTTAGATATGGTTGAGGAGACATAAAATGATGAAATACAAGAAAAGAAAATACAAGAAAAACAAAGAAAAAATAATAGTAATAAAATGTATCCAAATTAAACGAGCCAAGAACCATAGCGATGGGTGACCGCACTGGGAAGTTGCGGCGTA